>NC_134268.1:9877440-10214407 GCF_031893055.1 Leptodactylus fuscus
GGGTTAATGTGAGGAACATGATGGGTTAACTGTTATTAATGTGAGGCACATGGAGTTACTAAAACTAAATTAATAACCCCAAATGCCTGACATTACTGAGAATAGTTAGTATCACACACGTACCTGGTGTTGTGTTTACTTTCACTTTGTCTCTCTCTCTCTCTCCTCTCTCTCTCTCTCTCTCTCTCTCTCTTCTCTCTCTCTCTCTTCTCTCTCTTCTCTCTCTTCTCTTCTCTCTCCCCTCTCTCTCTCTCTCCTCTCTCTCTCTCTCTCTCTCTCTCTCTCTCTCTCCCCCCCCCCCCCCCTCCCGCATACAAACACTTGAACTTTCCCGGACCTCGCTGGCGCCCTGGTTCACACCTTCACCTACATTTCGGCGCCTTCACTAATGAGACCCAGTTCTTAACGTATAAGACTTCAGTAAAAGATCTGAGCGCACTTGTGACCGATATAATACAAAGTGTCACTAGTAAGTCAAGACAAGACAGAATCCCACAAAACCTTAACCCTTTAAGACAAAGAACATATTGAAACTTAATTTGTTGCATTTTATTTGGTATCTTTTTGATTGATTGGAAAGTTTTGTGTCCAATATAGAATATCAGGCAACCCTGCCAAGTGACCGCTGAGCTGGTGACCACCATGACCGCACCCGGCACCACCGCATCACTTCATCCCAATGACTACAGATATAGCAAAAATGACATAATAGGAACTGAACATGGCTTAGGTAATGGTTACGGACTACAAGGTCCTGCAGTCTACGTGGCCTGTCATGTGGACGTTTCTACCTTGGTGAACTTATCCAGAAGGGTGCAACAATAAGAGAAGTATATTTGTGAGAGTCTCACCGCTCGCACTCAGCTCCACCCTATCTGGATATTGCTATGAAAGGGAGTCTATCAGGTCTACAATGTCTCCCAAACCAGTGCTCTAGGGGTAACGTAGGAATTATACCTGCATGGCCACAAATTCATGAATGAATGCTGAGATAGCTATGGATGTGCAAATCAGCCTGCAAGTGCACCAGAGGCGGAGCCTTATTTACTAGATGTGTCTATAGGTGACTGTGACATAGGCAGAGGCTAAATATTATTCACTGCTGGAGGGACAACAAAGAGCAGCAATTGCAGAAGAGAGTCTGAGCATCTGGCAAACAAGGTCCGCCCCCGATGCACTTGCAGGATGATTTGCATATCTATGAAAAGATTATATTAGCTCTGATATATGTATATACAGTATATACAGTAGTGCTCAGATATATGTATATACAGTGCATACAGTATACACAGTAGAGCTCTGATATCTATATACAGTGTATACAGTATTTTTTTAGATATATATACAGTATATACAGTAGTACTTGGATATGTGTACACAATGTATACAGTATATACAGTAGTGCTCAGATATATATACAGTATATACAGTAGTGCTCAGATATATATACAGTATATACAATAGTGCTCAGATATATATACAGTATATACAGTAGTGCTCAGATATATATACAGTATATACAGTAGTGCTCAGATACATATATACAGTATATACAGTAGTGCTCAGATATATATGCAGTATATACAGTAGTGCTCAGATATATATACAGTATATACAGTAGTGCTCAGATACATATATACAGTATATACAGTAGTGCTCAGATATATATACAGTATATACAGTAGTGCTCAGATATATATACAGTATATACAATAGTGCTCAGATATATATACAGTATATACAGTAGTGCTCAGATATATATACAGTATATACAGTAGTGCTCAGATACATATATACAGTATATACAGTAGTGCTCAGATATATATACAGTATATACAGTAGTGCTCAGATATATATGCAGTATATACAGTAGTGCTCAGATATATATACAGTATATACAGTAGTGCTCAGATATATATACAGTATATACAGTACTTCAACATCCTCAGGAGAAAATTCAGTCCTTTTCTCCATAAGAAAGGCATTATAAGTGACTGCAGTATACAGGTCCTTCTCCTTGTTGTAATATAAGCAAATTACATATCCTTTTGTCAAAAAATGCAATGTAACCGGAGTAATGAAGGTAAAGAATCCAAGCATGCTATAGAAAGCAATCTTCAATGGAAGGCTGTCCACTCCAGAGCTCTGATACCTATATACAGTGTATACAGTAGTGCTCAGATATCTATATACAGTGTATAGAGTATTTCTTAGCTATCTATATACAGTATATACAGTATTGCTCATATATATATATATATATATATATATATATATATATATATAGTATATACAGCAGAGCTCTGATATCTATATACAGTGTATACATTATTTCTCAGCTATCTATATACAGTATATACAGTATTTCTCAGCTATCTATATACAGTATATACAGTATTTCTCAGCTATCTATATACAGTATATCCAGTATTGCTCATATACATACAGTATATACAGTAGAACTCACCTCTCTATATACAGTATATACAGTATTTCTGGGCTCTGTCTCTGATTTCTCTGGCACTATCGATCCAGACTCACAAGCGACTGATCCTGCATTAAGTTACATATTGGTTTATAAATGAAATTGATGTCATAAATTTCGGGCTCGGCCGGCAATGTTATTTGTTTCTCTATGTAATTGACTCCCTATTTCTGATACATTGCCCTTTCATTGGCACAGAAAGGAATCGATAACATCAAATCACCTTCTTTTCTAGGAAGGAAAATATCATAAACTGCAACCACGGAGAAGTCTCTGGCCATTTATCATGTGCGGGCTCGGAGGCGCGAAGTGCTGGCGGCTCCAGGGCTGTCTTATGTAGATCTCGGCGAGACACAGAGGAAACAATCACATCTGCCCCAAATCTCAGGACCAGGAGGTGACGGCGGCTGATGGGGACACCTAGAGATGGGCGAGACCAGCAGGGTCTGACCCCAATATCCCAAAGTGTCCGGATTTAATGAAACGGAACAATTGGGAACTTACAATTATTCAGTATAAGGTCACCTCTGGTTCTATCCAAACAAATGAGACCCTGAGCCCGAACCCGAAACAAAACAAATCTTGGGGGTGCGCCCATCTCTAGTGATATCTCAATGACATGTCACCCTGGAAGGAGAGTCTGCAGGGTCTAGGATTGGAAACCCGGAACCTCTGAGACATGGGACACTCTGTGAGGGCAGTTATGATGTCAAGGCTGTGCTGCGATAACATCGTAAAATATATGGCGCTATCCTTGGTTTTGTGTGAAGACGCCGCTGTGATCTCTTTTAACTGCTGAGCGGTGTCGGAGTCGGGTGTTGGACCCAACTAATCCTCAATGGATGGGGTCCAATTCCCTGTAAATTCCCTGCTGCAGAAATTCAGTGGGTTGGGAAACATATACAAGAAATGCAAGAACCACACAGTGTGGAAACAAGGCAACAAGTTAGTTTTTCCTGCGGAGTCTCCATCGGACGTTCCGTTGCAACGTTCCATTGCTGATGAATGGGAGTCCTGAGCCAAGTGTCCTACTGCGACCTCCGCCTTCCATTGTGAACACTAGGAGACAAATTCAAGACGGGATCCGTGACAGATTTTACAGGATCCGTGACAGATTCCTATACGGAACAAATCTGAAACATATTATGATTGGTCCAACTCAAAATTTTTGCAAAATTTGCAACCCACGCATCTGGTTCTGACTTGTTCTCTCCTCTCCTATAAGACGCAGACACATGAAGTCTCACCGTACGTTAGATTTTATTTTCCCTGCAAAAACAAGCAAGTAAAAGTCAGTTGATAAAAAGCCGCCGTAAAAATCCAAGCAAAAAAAAAATCAAACAGACGAGTGAAATGTCTGCAAATTGGGAGGAAGAATAAAAGGGGCCGCGGCCACGTGCGGCGTGTTACACAATGACTAGATTGGATATATCGACTTGGGTTTGATTTACATCTACATTTCGCCATTCCGAACATGGACTACATATTAAGTAGCCCGGAGGCCATAAAGAGCGGAGCGGCGTGCTGACGCCAGATCTCCGCCGCTAATTTATACAGTGGCGTCGCTGCACTAAGTGCCTGCTCCATGTGATTTTAGGTGCCGTTGCTCAGAAATATGCCGCGTGCCATCCGGTATTAGGAATATCGCAGTGAAATATTCAGCGCCGGCCCGCTCGCCGCCGCGTTGTCCCGGGAATAATTAGCTGATTTTTTATTTTATAAGAAATGTTATTGGATTATCTCAGACGCGGCGCGTAAAACTTTCAATAACGCATTTTCTCGCCATCTTCGGGAGGTGGCGGGTTGTTCTTCAAGACAACAAGCCGGGTTCATAAAGTGTCGGAGATGTCATGGGATGGGCGAGGAAGATTCGTAATGGGGCAGGGGCAGAATTTGATCATAAACAAGTAAATGTAAAACAAATCTGAAGAATTGGAAATGGTTGTGCGGTCGGCAGCCGCCGGAGGACACGGGAAATCATTCCTTAAGAGGGTTCGGATAGGACTTCAATATCAGATTGTGGGGGTCTGACAACCAACACCCCCCCCACCCAACAACTTTCAGATGAACTCTCAGGACATAAAAAGCACAGCGCCATACATTAATAGTGGCTGTGCTTGGTACTGCAGTTCTATTCACTTGAATGGGACTTATAGATATGGGTATATGACTGATGAATACAAGTAGTTGAGTAGTTGCGATCAGCTGGTTAGTGGGGTTTACAGGTGTTGGACCCCCCATCAGTCTAATATTGATGACCTGTGCTGAGTATAGGACATCAATAGTATGGTCTCAGATAACACTTTGAGGGGGTTGACCCCATTTTAGAGAATTCTTTGATGGGTTCAGGATCCTCGCGTCTTGGTCAGAGTGGAGTGTGACTACAAGGAGTGTCTCCCTCTCTGGAGGACCTCTCCTTACACAGACAACCTTTGATATGAATGGAGCTCACATTATACTGTTATATATGGACATGAATTATACCTCAGTACACAGTAAGATCCTGAGCTCCCCCTAGTGGTGGCTGGGGACAGACATAATTTTATCACGTAACACTATCAATGCAATGGATTTGGAGAATTAGAAATCAAAGCTCCAACCACGTAAAGATATATGAAGAGAAGAATCAGCACAGAATTCTGGACCTAAAAACAACATAATGATAACAAGGTGGAGATTCACTTTAAATGTATATCTTCATGTAACACTGTAGTGATATCTCTATGTAATACGGCAGTGATATCTCTATGTAATACGGCAGTGATATCTGTATGTAATAAGGCAGAGATATCTCTATGTAATACGGCAGTGATATCTGTATGTAATAAGGCAGTGATATCTCTATGTAATAAGGTAGTGATATCTGTATGTAATAAGGCAGTGATATCTCTATGTAATAAGGCAGTGATATCTCTATGTAATAAGGTAGTGATATCTCTATGTAATGCGGCAGTGATATCTGTATGTAATAGGGCAGTGATATCTGTATATAATACGGCAGTGATATCTCTATGTAATAAGGTAGTGATATCTCTATGTAATACGGCAGTGATATCTGTATGTAATAAGGCAGTGATATGTCTATGTAATTCGGCAGTGATATCTCTATGTAATGCGGCAGTGATATCTCTATGTCATAAGGCAGTGATATCTGTATGTAATAAGGTAGTGATATCTGTATGTAATAAGGTAGTGATATCTGTATGTAATACGGCAGTGATATCTGTATGTAATAAGGTAGTGATATCTGTATGTAATAAGGTAGTGATATCTGTATGTAATAAGGCAGTGATATCTGTATGTAATAAGGCAGTGATATCTGTATGTAATAAGGCAGTGATATCTGTATGTAATAAGGCAGTGGTATCTGTATGTAATAAGGCAGTGATATCTGTATGTAATACAGCAGTAATATCTGTATGTAATAAGGCAGTGATATTTGTATGTAATAAGGTAGTGATATCTCTATGTAATAAGGTAGTGATATCGCTATGTAATACAGCAGTGATATCTGTATGTAATAAGGCAGTGATATCTCTATGTAATACGACAGTGATATCTGTATGTAATAAGGCAGTGATATCATTATGTAATACGGCAGTGATATCTCTATGTAATAAGGTAATGATATCTCTATGTAATACGGCAGTGATATCTGTATGTAATAAGGCAGTGATATCTCTATGTTATACGGCAGTGATATGTCTATGTAATATGGCAGTGATATCTGTATGTAATGCGGCAGTGATATCTCTATGTAATGCGGCAGTGATATCTGTATGTAATAAGACAGTGATATCTGTATGTAATAAGGTAGTGATATCTGTATGTAATAAGGCAGTGTTATCTGTATGTAATAAGGCAGTGATATCTCTATGTAATAAGGCAGTGATATCTCTATGTAATAAGGTAGTGATATCTCTATGTAATACGGCAGTGATATCTGTATGTAATAAGGCAGTGATATCTCTATGTAATTTGGCAGTGATATCTGTATGTAATAAGGCAGTGATGTCTCTATGTTATACGGCAGTGATATGTCTATGTAATTCGGCAGTGATATCTCTATGTAATGCGGCAGTGATATCTCTATGTAATGCGGCAGTGATATCTGTATGTAATAAGGCAGAGATATCTCTATGTAATAAGGCAGTGATATCTGTATGTAATAAGGCAGTGATATCTCTATGTAATAAGGTAGTGATATCTGTATGTAATAAGGCAGTGATATCTGTATGTAATAAGGCAGTGATATCTCTATGTAATAAGGTAGTGATATCTCTATGTAATGCGGCAGTGATATCTGTATGTAATAGGGCAGTGATATCTGTATGTAATAGGGCAGTGATATCTGTATATAATACGGCAGTGATATCTCTATGTAATAAGGTAGTGATATCTCTATGTAATACGGCAGTGATATCTGTATGTAATAAGGCAGTGATATCTCTATGTTATACGGCAGTGATATGTCTATGTAATTCGGCAGTGATATCTCTATGTAATGCGGCAGTGATATCTCTATGTCATAAGGCAGTGATATCTGTATGTAATAAGGTAGTGATATCTGTATGTAATAAGTTAGTGATATCTGTATGTAATACGGCATTGATATCTGTATGTAATAAGGTAGTGATATCTGTATGTAATAAGGTAGTGATATCTGTATGTTATACGGCAGTGATATCTGTATGTAATAAGGTAGTGATATCTCTATGTAATACGGCAGTGATATCTGTATGTAATAAGGCAGTGATATCTCTATGTAATACGGCAGTGATATCTGTATGTAATAAGGCAGTGATATTTGTATGTAATAAGGCAGTGATATCTCTATGTTATACGGCAGTGATATGTCTATGTAATATGGCAGTGATATCTCTATGTAATGCGGCAGTGATATCTGTATGTAATAAGGCAGTGATATCTCTATGTAATTCGGCAGTGATATCTGTATGTAATAAGGCAGTGATATCTCTATGTTATACGGCAGTGATATGTCTATGTAATTCGGCAGTGATATCTCTATGCAATGCGGCAGTGATATCTCTATGTAATGCGGCAGTGATATCTGTATGTAATAAGGCAGTGATATCTGTATGTAATAAGGTAGTGATATATGTATGTAATAAGGCAGTGATATCTGTATGTAATAAGGCAGTGATATCTCTATGTAATAAGGCAGTGATATCTCTATGTAATAAAGCAGTGATATCTCTATGTAATAAGGCAGTGATATCTCTATGTAATAAGGCAGTGATATCTGTATGTAATAAGGCAGTGATATCTGTATGTAATACGGCAGTGATATCTGTATGTAATAAGGCAGTGATATCTCTATGTAATACGGCAGTGATATCTGTATGTAATAAGGCAGTGATATCTCTATGTTATACGGCAGTGATATGTCTATGTAATTCGGCAGTGATATCTCTATGTAATACGGCAGTGATATCTGTATGTAATAAGGCAGAGATATCTCTATGTAATACGGCAGTGATATCTGTATGTAATAAGGCAGTGATATCTCTATGTAATAAGGTAGTGATATCTGTATGTAATAAGGCAGTGATATCTCTATGTAATAAGGCAGTGATATCTCTATGTAATAAGGTAGTGATATCTCTATGTAATGCGGCAGTGATATCTGTATGTAATAGGGCAGTGATATCTGTATATAATACGGCAGTGATATCTCTATGTAATAAGGTAGTGATATCTCTATGTAATACGGCAGTGATATCTGTATGTAATAAGGCAGTGATATCTGTATGTAATAAGGTAGTGATATCTGTATGTAATAAGGTAGTGATATCTGTATGTAATACGGCAGTGATATCTGTATGTAATAAGGTAGTGATATCTGTATGTAATAAGGTAGTGATATCTGTATGTAATAAGGCAGTGATATCTGTATGTAATAAGGCAGTGATATCTGTATGTAATAAGGCAGTGATATCTGTATGTAATAAGGCAGTGATATCTGTATGTAATACAGCAGTAATATCTGTATGTAATAAGGCAGTGATATTTGTATGTAATAAGGTAGTGATATCTCTATGTAATAAGGTAGTGATATCGCTATGTAATACAGCAGTGATATCTGTATGTAATAAGGCAGTGATATCTCTATGTAATAAGGCAGTGATATCTCTATGTAATAAGGCAGTGATATCATTATGTAATACGGCAGTGATATCTGTATGTAATAAGGTAGTGATATCTCTATGTAATAAGGTAATGATATCTCTATGTAATACGGCAGTGATATCTGTATGTAATAAGGCAGTGATATCTCTATGTTATACGGCAGTGATATGTCTATGTAATATGGCAGTGATATCTGTATGTAATGCGGCAGTGATATCTCTATGTAATGCGGCAGTGATATCTGTATGTAATAAGACAGTGATATCTGTATGTAATAAGGTAGTGATATCTGTATGTAATAAGGCAGTGTTATCTGTATGTAATAAGGCAGTGATATCTCTATGTAATAAGGTAGTGATATCTCTATGTAATACGGCAGTGATATCTGTATGTAATAAGGCAGTGATATCTCTATGTAATTTGGCAGTGATATCTGTATGTAATAAGGCAGTGATGTCTCTATGTTATACGGCAGTGATATGTCTATGTAATTCGGCAGTGATATCTCTATGTAATGCGGCAGTGATATCTCTATGTAATGCGGCAGTGATATCTGTATGTAATAAGGCAGAGATATCTCTATGTAATAAGGCAGTGATATCTGTATGTAATAAGGCAGTGATATCTCTATGTAATAAGGTAGTGATATCTGTATGTAATAAGGCAGTGATATCTGTATGTAATAAGGCAGTGATATCTCTATGTAATAAGGTAGTGATATCTCTATGTAATGCGGCAGTGATATCTGTATGTAATAGGGCAGTGATATCTGTATGTAATAGTTCAGTGATATCTGTATATAATACGGCAGTGATATCTCTATGTAATAAGGTAGTGATATCTCTATGTAATACGGCAGTGATATCTGTATGTAATAAGGCAGTGATATCTCTATGTTATACGGCAGTGATATGTCTATGTAATTCGGCAGTGATATCTCTATGTAATGCGGCAGTGATATCTCTATGTCATAAGGCAGTGATATCTGTATGTAATAAGGTAGTGATATCTGTATGTAATAAGTTAGTGATATCTGTATGTAATACGGCATTGATATCTGTATGTAATAAGGTAGTGATATCTGTATGTAATAAGGTAGTGATATCTGTATGTTATACGGCAGTGATATCTGTATGTAATAAGGTAGTGATATCTCTATGTAATACGGCAGTGATATCTGTATGTAATAAGGCAGTGATATCTCTATGTAATACGGCAGTGATATCTGTATGTAATAAGGCAGTGATATCTGTATGTAATAAGGCAGTGATATCTGTATGTAATAAGGCAGTGATATCTCTATGTTATACGGCAGTGATATGTCTATGTAATATGGCAGTGATATCTCTATGTAATGCGGCAGTGATATCTGTATGTAATAAGGCAGTGATATCTCTATGTAATTCGGCAGTGATATCTGTATGTAATAAGGCAGTGATATCTCTATGTTATACGGCAGTGATATGTCTATGTAATTCGGCAGTGATATCTCTATGCAATGCGGCAGTGATATCTCTATGTAATGCGGCAGTGATATCTGTATGTAATAAGGCAGTGATATCTGTATGTAATAAGGTAGTGATATATGTATGTAATAAGGCAGTGATATCTGTATGTAATAAGGCAGTGATATCTCTATGTAATAAGGCAGTGATATCTCTATGTAATAAAGCAGTGATATCTCTATGTAATAAGGCAGTGATATCTCTATGTAATAAGGCAGTGATATCTGTATGTAATAAGGCAGTGATATCTGTATGTAATACGGCAGTGATATCTGTATGTAATAAGGCAGTGATATCTCTATGTAATACGGCAGTAATATCTGTATGTAATAAGGCAGTGATATCTCTATGTTATACGGCAGTGATATGTCTATGTAATTCGGCAGTGATATCTCTATGTAATGCGGCAGTGATATCTGTATGTAATAGGGCAGTGATATCTGTATGTAATACGGTAGTGATATCTGTATGTGATACGGCAGTGATATCTCTATGTAATACGGCAGTGATATCTCTATGTAATAAGGCAGTGATATCTGTATGTAATAAGGCAGTGATATCTCTATGTTATACGGCAGTGATATCTGTATGTAATAAGGTAGTGATATCTCTATGTAATACGGCAGTGATATCTGTATGTAATAAGGCAGTGATATCTCTATGTAATACGGCAGTGATATCTGTATGTAATAAGGCAGTGATATCTCTATGTTATACGGCAGTGATATGTGTATATAATAAGGCAGTGATATCTCTATGTAATGCGGCAGTGATATCTGTATGTAATAAGGCAGTGATATCTGTATGTAATAAGGTAGTGATATCTGTATGTAATAAGGCAGTGATATCTCTATGTAATAAGGCAGTGATATCTCTATGTAATAAGGCAGTGATATCTGTATGTAATAAGGCAGTGATATCTGTATGTAATAGGGCAGTGATATCTGTATGTAATACGGCAGTGATATCTCTATGTAATATGGTAGTGATATCTGTATGTAATACGGCAGTGATATCTCAATGTAATATGGTAGTGATATCTGTATGTAATACGGCAGTGATATCTCTATGTAATACGGCAGTGATATCTGTATGTAATACGGCAGTGATATCTGTATGTAATACGGCAGTGATATCTCTATGTAATAAGGCAGTGATATCTGTATGTAATAAGGTAGTGATATCTCTATGTAATACGGCAGTGATATTTGTATGTAATAAGGCAGTGATATCTCTATGTAATACGGCAGTGATATCTGTATGTAATAAGGCAGTGATATCTCTATGTTATACGGCAGTGATATGTCTATGTAATAAGGCAGTGATATCTGTATGTAATAAGGTAGTGATATCTCTATGTAATTCGGCAGTGATATCTCTATGTAATGCGGCAGTGATATCTCTATGCAATGCGGCAGTGATATCTGTATGTAATAAGGCAGTGATATCTGTATGTAATAAGGTAGTGATATATATATGTAATAAGGCAGTGATATCTCTATGTAATAAGGCAGTGATATCTGTATGTAATAAGGTAGTGATATATGTATGTAATAAGGCAGTGATATCTGTATGTAATAAGGCAGTGATATCTGTATGTAATAAGGTAGTGATATCTGTATGTAATAAGGCAGTGATATCTCTATGTTATACGGCAGTGATATCTGTATGTAATAAGGTAGTGATATCTCTATGTAATACGGCAGTGATATCTGTATGTAATAAGGCAGTGATATCTCTATGTAATAAGGCAGTGATATCTCTATGTAATAAGGTAGTGATATCTCTATGTAATACGGCAGTGATATCTGTATGTAATAAGGCAGTGATATCTCTATGTAATTCGGCAGTGATATCTGTATGTAATAAGGCAGTGATATCTCTATGTTATACGGCAGTGATATGTCTATGTAATTCGGCAGTGATATCTCTATGCAATGCGGCAGTGATATCTCTATGTAATGCGGCAGTGATATCTGTATGTAATAAGGCAGTGATATCTGTATGTAATAAGGTAGTGATATCTCTATGTAATAAGGCAGTGATATCTGTATGTAATAAGGCAGTGATATCTCTATGTAATAAGGCAGTGATATCTCTATGTAATAAAGCAGTGATATCTCTATGTAATAAGGCAGTGATATCTCTATGTAATAAGGCAGTGATATCTGTATGTAATAAGGCAGTGATATCTGTATGTAATACGGCAGTGATATCTGTATGTAATAAGGCAGTGATATCTGTATGTAATACGGCAGTGATATCTGTATGTAATAAGGCAGTGATATCTCTATGTTATACGGCAGTGATATGTCTATGTAATTCGGCAGTGATATCTCTATGTAATGCGGCAGTGATATCTGTATGTAATAGGGCAGTGATATCTGTATGTAATACGGTAGTGATATCTGTATGTGATACGGCAGTGATATCTCTATGTAATACGGCAGTGATATCTCTATGTAATAAGGCAGTGATATCTGTATGTAATAAGGCAGTGATATCTCTATGTTATACGGCAGTGATATCTGTATGTAATAAGGTAGTGATATCTCTATGTAATACGGCAGTGATATCTGTATGTAATAAGGCAGTGATATCTCTATGTAATACGGCAGTGATATCTGTATGTAATAAGGCAGTGATATCTCTATGTAATACGGCAGTGATATCTGTATGTGATACGGCAGTGATATCTCTATGTAATACGGCAGTGATATCTCTATGTAATAAGGCAGTGATATCTGTATGTAATAAGGCAGTGATATCTCTATGTTATACGGCAGTGATATCTGTATGTAATAAGGTAGTGATATCTCTATGTAATACGGCAGTGATATCTGTATGTAATAAGGCAGTGATATCTGTATCTAATAAGGCAGTGATATCTGTATGTAATTCGGCAGTGATATCTCTATGTAATGCGGCAGTGATATCTGTATGTAATAGGGCAGTGATATCTGTATATAATAAGGCAGTGATATCTGTATGTAATACGGCAGTGATATCTCTATGTAATATGGTAGTGATATCTGTATGTAATACGGCAGTGATATCTGTATGTAATACGGCAGTGATATCTGTATGTAATACGGCAGTGATATCTGTATGTATCGCTGCATTGATGACCCATTGATAGGTTTCGCTGTTGTCGTAGCTCTTCTGTTCCTCAGTCAGGTTGTCAGATTAGATCTGTTCTTGTACATTTATCTCTATATTTGTCACATTTCTCTTGTCTGATATTTCCTCCTCTCTGAATTAATTATAATTTACCGGTGAGCGTGCGCCGCGCTCTTATCTTTAGGCTTTCTGGGGAATTCTTGCTGGAATTATCTCGCTGTTGTTTAGAAGGTTACACATCGTACCTTCACCACATTGCAGATTGTATCCAGGGTTAGCTGTGATGTATACAGAGACTGTGGATAGTCAAGTATCACCTCTCTAAGGAGTCTGGTTAGGGCAGGGGTACACAATCCAGGACTTTTGGGGCCCCAATTTGCACTGCCCCCTTCCCCAGTTTATGACAGTTTCTATCCAATATAATTATCCCCAATGACTTCCACACAGTATAATGCTCCCTATAGCCCCCCCACAGACATATACACAGTATAATGCTCCCTATAGCCCCCCCCCACAGACATATACACAGTATAATGCTCCCTATAGCCCCCCCCAGACATATACACAGTATAATGCTCCCTATAGCCCCCCCACAGACATATACACAGTATAATGCTCCCTATAGCCCCCCCCCACAGACATATACACAGTATAATGCTCCCTATAGCCCCCCCAGACATATACACAGTATAATGCTCCCTATAGCCCCCCCCAGACATATACACAGTATAATGCTCCCTATAGCCCCCCCCCACAGACATATACACAGTATAATGCTCCCTATAGCCCCCCCCCACAGACATATACACAGTATAATGCTCCCTATAGCCCCCCACACACACATACACACACAGTATAATGCTCCCCAGTGCCCCCCCCCCACACACAGTATAATGCTCCCTATAGCCCCACACACACACATACACACACAGTATAATGCTCCCCAGTGCCCCCCCACACACAGTATAATGCTCCCTATAGCCCCCCCCCACACAGTATAATGCTCCCTATAGCCCCACACACACACATGCACACACAGTATAATGCTCCCCAGTGCCCCCCCACACACACAGTATAATGCTCCCTATAGCCCCCCCACACACAGTATAATGCTCCCTATAGCCCCACACACACAGTATAATGCTCCCTATAGCCCCCCCACATACACACAGTATAATGCTCCCTATAGCCCCCCACACACATACACACAGTATAATGCTCCCTATAACCCCACACACACAGTATAATGCTCCCTATAGCCCCCCCCCCACACAGTATAATGCTCCCTATAGCCCCCCCCCCCACATACACACAGTATAATGCTCCCTATAGCCCCCCACACACATACACACAGTATAATGCTCCCTATAGCCCCCCACACACACATACACACACAGTATAATGCTCCCCAGTGCCCCCCCCCCACACACAGTATAATGCTCCCTATAGCCCCCCCCACACACATACACACACAGTATAATGCTCCCCAGTGCCCCCCCACACACAGTATAATGCTCCCTATAGCCCCCCCCCACACAGTATAATGCTCCCTATAGCCCCACACACACATGCACACACAGTATAATGCTCCCCAGTGCCCCCCCCCCACACAGTATAATGCTCCCTATAGCCCCCCCACACACAGTATAATGCTCCCTATAGCCCCACACACACAGTATAATGCTCCCTATAGCCCCCCCACATACACACAGTATAATGCTCCCTATAGCCCCCCACACACATACACACAGTATAATGCTCCCTATAACCCCACACACACAGTATAATGCTCCCTATAGCCCCCCCCCACACACACACACAGTATAATGCTCCCTATAGCCCCCCCCCCACACACACAGTATAATGCTCCCTATAGCCCCCCCCCACACAGTATAATGCTCCCTATAGCCCCACACACACACATGCACACACAGTATAATGCTCCCCAGTGCCCCCCCCCACACAGTATAATGCTCCCTATAGCCCCCCCACACACAGTATAATGCTCCCTATAGCCCCACACACACAGTATAATGCTCCCTATAGCCCCCCCACATACACACAGTATAATGCTCCCTATAGCCCCCCACACACATACACACAGTATAATGCTCCCTATAACCCCACACACACAGTATAATGCTCCCTATAGCCCCCCCCACACACACACACAGTATAATGCTCCCTATAGCCCCCCCCACATACACACAGTATAATGCTCCCTATAGCCCCCCACACACATACACACAGTATAATGCTCCCCAGTGCCCCCCCCCCACACAGTATAATGCCTAGAGCCCCCCCTCTCCCCCCACACACAGTATAATGCTCCCCAGTGCCCCCCACACACGCACAGTATAATGCTCCCCAGTGCCCCCCCACACAAACATACACAGTATAATGCTCCCCAGTGCCCCCCCACACAGTATAATGCCTAGAGCCCCCCCTCTCCCCACACGCACAGTATAATGCTCCCTAGAGCCCCCCCTCCCCCACACACAGTATAAGGTTTCCCAGTGACACCCACAAAAGTATAATTCTCCTTGGTGTCCTCCACACACAGTATAATACTCCCCAGTGCCCCCCCCCCCAAGTATAATGCTCCACAGTTGATTCCACATACAATATAATGTTCCCAATGATCCCCCATGAACAGTATAATTCTCCCCAGTGGCCCCTTATATCAACCATTTATCTCGTTGTTCGAGGAACTGAGCCAGACATGTTCAAATCCATCATATCACGTATAGTCGGCTGGTCCACAAGATCACTGACCCTCACTTGATGTGTATGGCTACCTATGATGTTACTTGGACCTCAGTATTGTGCACCTTATTCCTCATGATATTTGTTTCTGTACCATTCCAGGTATTCCCTTTCAATAAGGTCAATCAAACTTACCATATTACCCCAGACCCAGCAGCCATTCACAATGGTGGAATAAGATCCCACAAGTGCTGGTCTATCCTCTTAGGGTTAACTTTGTGATCTATAAGAACCTGAAGATGCTCAAGGTCATGGTGGGAACAAATTCTCTGACCCTGACCCGGCGGCAGATCAAGAGTTAACCAGATTTTGCAAATGTCTGAAAATGGAGAATGGTATTTCAAAAATATATATGTAAAATGTTTTATGTTGAATAATACTCTCTCCTCTCTCCTCTGCGATGACTATTTCGGCGGCGTATCATCCATCCCATATATTGCCGCAGCACTTTTCAACTCTTAGACTTTCTTTAACATATGCAAATAATAACAAGAATATGAAACTTTGCTGATCCATCAAAAACACCCAGGTTGCTGCTTCTAAGCCCAAACTAATTGACGATTTATGGGATAATCTGCTTCTCCGGCATGTTATGAAACTAATGGCATTTTATGTTAATAGCTCGTATTGCTGTCAGGCAAGTTAATGGCGTGGAAAGATCATGAAACCCAGAGTGTTCTTGGAGGAAAAAAGAAGGAAAAAAATCCACCCTGGCTCCTGGCAGACGACTTCATGGAGTAACAGGTGGTAATGACAGTCATTTTATACTGAGGTGTCAAAAGAAATTTATTGTAACAACCCAAAGGTATTACTAAGTGAAAGGATGAACTGTAAATTATAGCAAGACAAAAGGTGAGATCCAGGGGCATTGCTATACTGGAGAAAGTATCTGGAGAACCTCCGGACAATGCTAGGCTGGAGAAAGTATCTGGAGAACTTCCGGGCAATGCCAGGCTGGAGAAAGTATCTGGAGAACCTCTGGGCAATGCCAGGCTGGAGAAAGTATCTGGAGAACCTCTGGGCAATGCCAGGCTGGAGAAAGTATCTGGAGAACCTCTGGGCAATGCCAGGCTGGAGAAAGTATCTGGAGAACCTCTGGGCAATACCAGGCTGGAGAACCTCCGGGCAATACCAGGCTGGAGAATGTATCTGGAGAACCTCCGGGCAATGCCAGGCTGGAGAATGTATCTGGAGAACCTCCGGGCAATGCCAGACTGGAGAAAGTATCTGGAGAACCTCCGGGCAATGCCAGGCTGGAGAAAGTATCTGGAGAACCTCCGGGCAATGCCAGGCTGGAGAAAGTATCTGGAGAACCTCTGGGCAATACCAGGCTGTAGAAAGTAACTGGAGAACCTCCGGGCAATTCCAGGCTGGAGAAAGTATCTGGAGAACCTCCGGGCAATACCAGGCTGGAGAAAGTATCTGGAGAACCTCTGGGCAATGCCAGGCTGGAGAACCTCCGGACAATGCCAGGCTGGAGAAAGTATCTGGAGAACCTCCGGGCAATGCCAGGCTGGAGAACCTCCGGGCAATGCCTGGTCATTTTCTAAAAGAATGTTCTATGATGCAACCGAAAGGGGTAACAAAAGACCTCGTACCCTCCCACCAATACTTGGATCTCATTCCTGGTCTAATGATCTACATGAACGTATACAATTGAGTAGGTCTCAGGTGTCAATGAAGAGGGGTACGCCTGGTGGCACATTCATAGTGGACACAGGTAACTGTATGTAATGTCTTGCCAACTGCCCGTTGACTTTGTACATGGGTAGGAAGTTAATGCTGCAAGAATGTACCTGTAAGTCCATAAAGTTACCAGGAGCAAGGATCAGCCTGTTAGCAGAAGCCGGACATTTGAAAGAGAAGGTAGGGATGGTCCATTACCGTCCTTGCCTTTCTGAATGCTAAATGAGTGTAGTGTGTACAGCTATGGGGACCGCCATGATGCAGCTTCCATGACTTTCCATGAGAGCCACCAGGAGAGTCACCATGTACAGCTATGGGGACCACCATGATGCAGCTTCCATGACTTTCCATGAGAGCCACCAGGAGAGTCACCATGTACAGCTATGGGAGCCACCGATAAGATAAGATAATCCTTTAATAGTCCCACAGTGGGGAAATTTCAGTATGTTACAGCAGCCTAGTAATACAGATACAGGATAATACACAGTAATATATTACAGACGTAGACACACATAAGCTGAGAAGAGAAGATATACTAGGAGTCTATAGCAGCTAAGGAAGAGAAGAAAGAAAGAAGGAAGACTTTAGGATCATTTAGTCCTCTGTGCGGAGTGTCTTTGCTTGGTCTGATGTAGATTATACAGCCTTGTCGCGGTTGGAAGGAAGGACCTGCGATAGCTCCTTCTCACACTTGGGGTGAAGCAGACGGTCACTTACAGTGCTGCCAAGTCCCATCAAGGTCCCATACATGAGGTGGGATTTGTTCTCCCGCATGGAGGTCACCACAGACAGTATCCTTCTGTCACCCACCACCTGTACTGGGTCCAGGGGTCTCCCCAGGACAGAGCTGGCCCTCCTGATCAGCCTGTCAAGTCTATTTCTGTCCCTGGTTGATATACTGCTCCCCCAGCAGGCCACACCGAAAAAGATGGCTGAAGCAACCACAGAGTTGAAGAAGGCCCTAAGAAGTGTCCCCTGGACTCCGAAGGCCCTAAGAAGTGTCCCCTGGACCCCCGGCCCTCGGCCTCCTGAGCAGGTAGAGTCTGCTGTGGCCCTTTCTGTGCAGCGCCTCCAGGTGATCAGCCCAGTCTAGTTTATTATTGAGGACCGCGCCCAGGCACTTTTAGATTATGGAGCTTCCATGACTTTCCATGTAAACCACCAGGAGAGCCAACATGTACAGCTATGGGAGCCACCATTATGCAGCTACCTTGACTTTCCATGAGAGCCACCATGTACAGATAATGGTGGCTCCATATCCACTATATACAGTATGACTGCAGGACCAGACTACGCAAAGTATCACTGTAGTCTGTTACCATGGAGATGCATAGCCGGCATAGTGACTGCAGATACAAAATGTTACAATGTTACTAACTGTAGCATAGACAGACGTGTATCCAATCCTGCACTGGGGCACAAAATTTATTAAAAAATTGGATCCAACTATAAAACATAATTTTTGTAGCTGAAATCCCAACCCTCTGTAATTCTGCGATATTCATTGGATATTGAGGCGTTCTCTGCGATATATTATATTTCAGCATTTCTCTAATATAAAAATATAAGAAAACTGTATTCTGATTTATTATGTAATCTTTTATTTAGATGTTGTCTTTGTCTCCTGCAGGGGATCAGATTTGGTTAAGATTTTATATTCGGGCTACGTCGCCCCCCTATGGCCATGTGGCCGAAGGCGTTTGACAAGAGCTTTGAGCCTGTTTTTGCCTCGCAGTGGAGACTTAGAAGACTTCAGACCTCACCTTAGGACATCTGGCTGCAGTTAAAACACTCAGCTTGGGTTTTATTCATGTTGTTCGTCTCCAATCCTCCATATCTGGGAGTATAAAGATGTTTTTGATAACGTAAAGAGAATATAACATGGGATCTAAGCTTCTACAGTCCTTACTGGAATGCTTTACTGGCTCCTAAATGGAAACTAGCTGGGCTCCTCTGCTGCTCCTTCATCTACCCTGCAGCATTACTTGTAGCATTGCTTTCAATCAAATCTCTATCCATGTCATGTATCAGGTTCGTAGGAGGTGGAGAAACAACCAAGTATTATCTCCACGGAGCGCCACGTCTTCTATTAAACATGCCAGGATCCAGGAAATCTTCCCTCAGTCATTCATACCGCATGGGATAGTCCATTGATATCTGGCCCTGCATTCTCCTAATCTATTATATACACAGAGAAAATATTGCATACATTGCTGGTAAGACTGGGCAGTCTATTGACATCCATGTTTCCCAGTGGTCTAAATATGATGAATTGGAATAGTCTAATCCCCACCGATCGGCCTTCAGAAACCCCCAGAGATCAGATGTTATTGCTGGAGGAAGATAATACAATATTGGTAAAGTGTAACACAAAGGTATCCTTCTGTATATCTGTATCGTCAGCTTAGCAAATCAAGTTATATGTAACACAGGATGACCAGCTTTTCAAGACAACATGATTGTGTGATGTTGTGTCACAAAGTGATATGCAATATATATGGGTGGTTAGTGCCCTGTCATTGTGTTGTGATCTGCAGCCTGCCAAGGGTTTAGCTACTATATTGTGATATCAAGAAATTACAGTCCTTATCCAGTTTCAATAAGGACTGAGCACCGATTGCTCAGGAGGAACGGTGGTGGTTAACACATCTGTCCATGGATGGGAATGATCTGAAAGAGTGGGCTCTCTGATCTGGCCAAAAAATACTGGCAATCCTGTGACTGACCTCTACGATGTCTTCATGGTCTTATAGGACTTAAGGACCAGAGAGTTAAGAGGTCCTTTCACTACATTCACCAACTCCAACCCTTGGCATCATTCAATAGGGACCACTCCACCGATTCTGGCGCATTTAGATGTTTTTCTCTAGATCCTACTGTTCCTTGACAATCAGTTCCGTTCGTTTCAGCATCTAATATGCTAATTAGACTCTTTACCGTCAGGTGGGTGGTCTCAGACTATCTGTTTCCACCCAGGATCGCCCACCTGATATTAGGGGATGTAAATGCCATATTGGGGCTGATATTTACAGGAGGAACGGTGGTGGCTACAGAAAAAATTCCAGTTGTTCCAGAATCAATGAAGTGGAACCTTGGAATTTTAGAATACAAAGAGTTGGAGTTGGCAGAGGTGGTGAAATCAATTGGACCTTGAGATACTTGACAATAGGAATCCTTCATTTCTTTCTACTGTTTCTTCTTTTTATTTGATGATAGATAGAAAAGCACATGACGTTCTATGTAGAGTATATAGAGTGTGTACAGTGTGTGTATATATGTGAATAGCTATGTATAGAGATTCTGTCCTGACCTTTCTCCACACATGAAACCTTTGCTGCCATTTTGCTGCCTGGCATGGCACGCTGTAATTTTCCGTCCTCTATTTTGCGGCTGTCACGGCTTTGATGAATTCCGTGTAATGTTCTCTTCCACTTACAAGTTCACCAGCAGAACACAATTTAAATACCTGACATTTTCCGATTTCCATGACAAAGAAAGTAAGAGAAAGAAGGCAGAACACAACTGCATTATCAGGGGGGCACATGTGAAGGGGGGGTGGGCTCGTCGACGGAGCCCCTGAGGCCCCCAACGTCTTTGTTTGCGGCTTAATGAGTCTTCTTGTGCTTTTGACTAAAGAATAACAAAGGACAGATTGGTTCGGTAAATGGAACAAAACATATTGTGATGTATTTACATAGTGCTCTATCAGTGCGGTGTCAGTACACATGGAGTCTCCCTGTCTAGACTCGGTGGCTTGGGGTTGCTTGTTATTGACCGTGAAAAAGTTTTCAGTAATTTAAAGTTTGCCAAAGTATGACAAAAAAAACCTTATAACAAATGTCCTGTCATCTTCTGTAAATGTAGAATAAAAATTTAGGAGCCCAGTTCTAGCAGAGCTGAGTATGTCAATAGTCAAAGCTTATGGTGATATCAGGGTCAGGCTCAAAAGATGGGGGGGACCTCTCAAGAATTGTTTTGGGTTCTGGTGGTTCGGGACAAAATTTGTTTAGGGTCGAACATGTTCCACACCTTAAATTGGCTTAAAACAATTGTTTTGTCAGTAATGTCTATAGAGATGAAATTGCTGTTTTGCACAACTGTCAGACAAACAATAGATTATTTGCAATGAAAGGGTTAACCGTCTGTGTGTTACGGAACAGTGTGCTACCAGCTAAACTGCACGGGCAGTCATGTGGCGTGGTACACAATGTGAACAAGCTGCAACAACACCCTGCCAGTTAATCTCACTGGACAGGTGCAAGTATAGCTGAAACAGCAAGGCTGCCAAGGGTTAACCTTCACCCCAGGTCAGCAACAAAACATGCTCCTGCAACAGCTAGGAGCTACAAAGTGATGAGACAGTTAAATGGCTACTAATTCCCACTGGTAGGGACAAGGAATCCTAGATCTATTTTCCTGTCCACCATTTAAAGCTAAAGGCTCAGAACAAATACATAAACTTTGCCTGCTCTGTGTGAAATTGGGGAATGCAGAATGGTTTGTAGGGGATTGTAGGGTTATAGGTTGGACTTGATGGACTGATGTCTTTATCCAACCTCATCTGCTATGTAACTATGTAACTATGACATCAGCAGTATGAGGTCCACATACCACTGTCTATTGGCTGAGAGGCTGTCACTTGTTGCTACAATGTCACAGACAGTGTCTGAGTCATACTCACCTTTCTGGTCTGTATTTCCTGGTATGCCTAACATGTGGCGGCCATTTTCACATTTCACGGTCATTTTTGTTTATCCAAAGCGAATCACCATTTATTTGGTTTAATTAAAAACAGAATAACTTGGAATATTTGGGTTGAATCGGGTTCGTTATGAACCAATTTGCCCATTTCTAGTCAATTCTAGCCTCCTGTGGGCTTTGGGCAACAGAGTTACAGTGGGTTCCATCGTATCAAGCCTGTATAAGACTGGTACTTCATGGTCACCATGTCACCCTGCTACATTGCAAGTAATGTGAGTGAATGCAGCTTTTTGGGACTGAAGTTTGTGACCACAGCAATGGGTGACAGTATTGCAAAATCGCTCATCAGTAGCCTCAGCTGCTAAACCAATAATGGCACAGATAGCATTTTTGTAGAAGTTTTTGGTGTTTGTACTAATTTTTGTAAAAATGACCAAAAAATGAATTGTATCATTTTTATTCATGTAACTTACCAATCACCATAAATCACAGGACTTGCTGTTACGTACTGGTTGACCTTATTATAAGGACACCAAATCTGTCCATGTTATTTACTGCACAGTAACATTTGTATTGAAAAATCCATCTATTGTAATAATTTTTGCACAATTTTTGTAATTACCAAATAAAAAATTCTTATTTGCTGTATTCATCTTTTTCCTCTACTGACAATATCCTACGAATATGTGTGTTTGGATGTTTGTTCCACTATCACAGCCAAACGCCTGAACGGATTTTGCTCAGATTTTCCACATACGTAGATATTTAGCCGGAAGGAAAGATAGACTGCTTCACGAGCCGCGCACTCCCCGGACAGCCCCGCCACGACCGGCGAAACCACACTCTGGCTCCGCTGCAGGACCTAAGCTGACGTCATCACAGCTCTTTCAGCGGCGCTTCGTTTGGTGCTTGGCAGGCTGTGGGCAGTATGGTGGAGAAGCAGCGCGACCCGATATGTCCGTGGCAGACTGTGCATGGGCCAGTCTCCGTTGTGTGACCCGGCCAACATGGCGGATACTCGCGGCTCCGGAGCGCCGCAGCCATGCCGCCTGCTCTGCGGTGACTGAACACTCTATCGACAGCAGCTTGGCTCACCTGCCACCTCCCAAACAAACGTGGCAGCAGGTGAGCCAACCAGCCTAGATGTGTAGGGCCATGGGGAGCCCGGCGAGACTGTAGGGTGTGGGTATGGCCAGCCGACCGTGTATGGGCCCGCGGGCAAGGCATGTACGACCCTCAGTAGCGTGCGGGAGGATGGGGTGCCGGACACACTTTGGGGGTACAAGCCAGGGCCAGGGCATGCGAACCAGGGAGAGCACTGGAGAAGGGTTGCAGTGGGAGTAGAGGTGCCACCGTGGCAGAAGAAAGGGGACCCTGGGCGCGGGGCCCACAGAAAGGTGCAAGGGGCCCTGTAACATAGGGGAACCTTGGCAAGTGGGGGAGCCTCGGGAGGTGGGGGGGCCGGGGGCCACAGGAGGTGCAGCGGGAGAAAGAGAACACCACCCTAGGGGTGATACGGGTCCGCCTGTGCGCACGAAGGATCATCTCCACCACCGACACACCAACTCTACGCGCCTCGGCGCCCCTCGCCAATCCGCGGATGAAGTCGCGGGTAGATGCTAGTATTGATATATACAGAACATTGTGTCTGTAAGGAGGTTAGGCTTAGAAAATCCTCCCGTGGACAACGGTTGAGCTCATGGTTCCATGTTAATGTTCCTGGTCCTCTAGTGAAAAAAGGCCACAGCTCCATGTTGGGGCAGTGTATGTAGATATACATAGTAGGAAGCAGTTGAGGCCCCAAAACTAGCCCAACTTTGCCAGGTGTTCACACCGGCCCTGCATGATATCACAATGCTGTACCTTGGACAATGGAGGATTCTCTGATATCACTGTCACTTTGGCAGTAGAGTGATCTACTTTTTTTGAAGATGACCTCACGAGTTCCTGTAGATTGGTGGATTAGTGATGGTGGATCCAGTGGAAGATACTCATTGTATGTTGGTGTTAGCTCCTTCAGGTAACACATGCTTTGTGCTAGGCTTCATTATCCTCATGGAACCAGTCCATAGAACAAGGTAGACATTGGCCACCATTTATGGACATGGGCAACAGCAATACTCTGGTAGGCCGGGGTGAACTTCCCATTGTTGAATGTTATGGCGTATTGCTATTACTAGGGCTCCAAGTCTTTGTTTGTCCTTGGAAAATTGTGGTGTGCTGTTTTCTGTGTCTGCCCCCTTCATGTGGGCTTACATAGCGGTGGTCTTGTGCTTTCTCTGTCCATCTACTTTGTCCTGTACTCTCTTCTCTCTGGTGTTTTCTTCTGGTTATAACAATCTAGACCCCATAGTATAATAATTTGAGGTTCAGGGAAGGTGCCCACACTGATCTTCACCTTCGCTCACCTCTCCCGGGCTCCCTTTTGACCACCAGTGATTTGTTGGAGGCTTCTTCAGGCTAAGATGGGATCGTGGTGGTCAGATGGTGGTCAGATAGGTTGCACCAATGTCATAATTTTTCTCCACTTATTATACTATGGGGTCTGAAGAAATATAATAATAATGAAACAATGATGGAGAACCCCAAACATTTCAGGCTCGACCGAACCCAAGATTTTTACAAAACTTATAATATATCCAACTCGTTTCAAACCATTTCGCTCTAAACCAGACAGACGATCTCTCTCCAACGTTACAACCTGAAGAACTTTGACGGAATTTTTATCTTGCCTTATCTATTAATAGTCCCATCAATTGAGAGACGTGATTTGTTCGCCCTCGGTCCCGGACAGACAGACCATGGCATTTGTGGAGTAATATAAATTGGTGTTTTCTTTCCAAACGTCCTGTGAACTGTATTTGGCTTGTGTAATTGCAGAGATTCTATAAAATTGAAGGTTTTAAGAGTGTGAAAAAAACGCCATGCTACCTTGAGTCAAAGGAATACATTATAAATTGAAGATGCACTAAGTGGCCTCCGAGCCTGGAATGACAGCTGGCCCGCTGCCCAGAATCTATAAACGGCGATGTGCAGATTTCTAAAAGTCTACAGAAGGAGCCGAGATTTTGTCATTTGGTAATCAAAATGACAAGATATAAGGCGAGTAAAAGTGCAGATGCTGAGAATTTCAGAAATACGGCCCTCCAGTTCTGGGGGATCATTATAAAGTTGAATGGGGAATCGGAGAATTTCTCTAGTTCAGGTTTTCTGGACAAAGCGAATCCGTGGTTTCAATTAAATCCGCTGGGTAGGTGGGGGAGGGGCAACAGGTTTAGTGCTGGAGGTGGGGGCGATAATAATGATATAATAGTATAATATGCAGAGCGCGCTAATAGTGGGAGCAAAATATTATAGTAATGTGAATAACATAATTACTGGTATAGTATAATAATATAATAGTATAGTATAATAGTATAAGTATAGTACAATAATATAATAGTATAATACAGCAGTATAATATAATGTTATACTATCATTTATTTATAATCTATAGTGGTATTACTATATGATACAATTCATTTATTATTAGTATAAAATATTTGTAGTATAATAATATATACAGCATGGCATAATATAATAATAGTAATAGTATCATATTAGAATAAACGTATGGTGTAATAATATTTGCAGTAACATTAATAGAATAGAATATACCGTAGTATTATCCTACTAATATTATAAACTAGCTTTTACCCGCAACTTTGTCCGCAGAACCCCGACCCCCTGCGGGACCCACCTGGAGCAGTGCGCAGGCCTGTTCCTTTGCCTTGTGTCCCTTCCTATACCTGTGGGTTCATGGACCCTCGGGGCCCACCTCTGGAACTGGTTACCTCCACTCCCTCCTGGTGCCCAGCACGCCCCTTTCTCCCTACCCGCTTCCCCATGTGGTCACTCTTTCCTCCTACCCCATGCCCCCCAGGAATGTGCCCCCTTCCCCCCTAACCCCATTCCCCCTTCTCCTGTGTTACATACTCCGTGTCCTTTTTTTCCCCCTACCCCATGCCCCCTTCCCCCGTTTTACCTACCCCATGCCCCCCCCACCCTGCGGCCTGCTGCAACTCTTTACCTGGTCTCCCTCCTGGCGCCCCCCGTTTGTCCCTACCGGCTTCCCCACGTGGTCATTCCTTCCTCCTACCCCTACCCTTGTGCAGGACACTCCGGACCTCTCAGAGACACCATGTTGGTGTGGACGGCGGCTGGACGATAACTCCGCCCACATAGAGAAGCGGTAGCCAATCAGGTGAGCTACTGAAAGGGCTGGAATGACGTCATCCCAGGTCCTACAGTGTGCCAAGTCCTGCAGTGAATTGAACCATGAGAAGCATCAGGCACGGGAGTGAATTGTGGCGGTGTACAGGAATTCCATGTAGCCTATCGTTCAATCCGGGACCCAAGGTATGTATGTGCACATTTTCAGACAAATCTGTTCGCCTGTCTAGGTGTGATTAAGGAACAAACATCCAAACATATATACTTTCACCTTTATAATATTAGTAGGATTTGAGAGTTTGTGTGTTTGGATGTTTGTTCCTCAATCACGCAAAAACGGCTGAACAGATTTGTATGAAATTTGGCACATAGATAGATTGTAACCTTGATTAACACATTGGCTACTATGTATCCCAGTAAATAACATGGCTTCACAACTGTTATGAATTTATGGTCACATACTATATTACACTGCTCTTGCAGCAGCCTTATC
Organism: Leptodactylus fuscus; assembly: GCF_031893055.1. NCBI lineage: Eukaryota > Metazoa > Chordata > Amphibia > Anura > Leptodactylidae > Leptodactylus > Leptodactylus fuscus. The sequence continues at coordinate 9,904,559 of NC_134268.1, forward strand.
TCAGGTCCCAGGGCTGTTATTGCTGTATGTAAACACTCAGCTAACCCTCAGTCCAAGTTCAAGCATTTGCATATTATCTGATCTGCTTCAGGCAGTGCTGACACACTAGATGGGAAAACACCTTTAATCCAAATTGTCAGTTTGTGGGAAAAAGATAATCTAATTTGTTGCAAATTTCTAAAACAACGAGAGGTCTCCTCAAGCGGAGCTGAGGGGGATTATCGGTGCTAACAACACGCTCATCATATGGTGTCCCAGCGAGCTGCTGAGATGTCGGAACAATCACGGGCACAGTGCAAGGAATGAGTTTAGCGGCAGGCCAGCTTGACAGCTGCTGAAACGCCGGAGCAGGTGGATCATCAATGGCAGCAATTTGCAGAATATAGGTAGGTCATCGACGCCAACAACACGTGGACAAAGTCACGGGCAGAGGCTAGTGTTAGTATAATAGTGTCATAGCATTACAATAATAATAATAACATAAGGTACTAATAATTGTATAAGGTTTACAGTGTTACATTGTAATAATAGTCTAATAACAGAACAGCATACTAGTAATAGAAAAGTATAATAGTATAGTATTATAATAATAATGATAGTATTACTGAACAATGTAACTCTAGTATTAGTACGGTATAGTAATAGTATAATAATAATAATACAAGGACAACAACAAAACAGTATATAGTAATAATACAGTATAATAATAGTATAACAATAATACTACAATATAGTAAAATCTGAATAGAATAATAATACTAATATTTATATGGTCCTAGTATAACAGTCCATATACTGGTAGCTACTGGCGCTAGTATGTCTGACTATTAGTACTAATATACACAGTAAAGCCTGCGCCGTGGCTCCGGAGCCTCCATTATTGCTGATTTCGCCGTCTCGCTAACCGTACAGGTTCTCTCTGCTGAAGTGTCGTGTGATTTTCCTCGGAGACATCTCAAGTGGAACATTATGTGCCATTACAATAAGATATAATATTTGAGCACAAAAAAAGATTAGATCTATTTCACTTTATTAAAAGTAATTAAATTTCTTCTCCCAGGACGATTTCTTTGATTAGTCTCATTTTCATTTCCGTTGGCAATTTTAATTTGTTTAAATGTAATCTCCTGTAATCTGGAAAATGATGGTGAGATCCATAATGAGGTGAACAAGCTGCGATAGCGCCGAGCCATGAACTCCTCTTGTTTGCCAAACACTGAATTGCTGGGACACTGAAACAAATGTGTGAAGTCTGCTGTGATCAGCGGCAGGTCAGAGCCAGCACTTATAGACTGTATAGGGGACACTTCATATGGCCGAGGAGCCGAGAGGAGTCACCTAGGGACAGGTCCTATAGGGATCACTGTTATAAAGCTGTTGTAGGTGTTTCCTAAACGTGACACTACTGCGGTACTGATGGAGGTTGTGCTTAGAGGTGACACCCAGGGGCATGGATAAGGTAGGGGCTACTACTATAGCTATAGGTGACAAGTACAGTGCCAACAAGCTCTTACAGGCTACATACTGATATTTTACCTTGAGTTATGAAACCCAGCTAAGACTCTATTTCAGATGTTTCTTATTGGTGACACTTCTGGAGACCAGTTCTAAGTGATTCCTATAGGTGACACTTCTGGAGACCTATTCTAAATTATTCCTATAGGTGACACTTCTGGAGACCTATTCTAAATGATTCCTATAGGTGACACTTCTGGAGACCAATTGCAGGGAGTTCCTTTAGGTGACATTTCTGGAGACCTACTCTAAGTGATTCCTATAGGTGACACTTCTGAAGACCAATTGCAGGGAGTTCCTTTAGGTGACACTTCTGGAGACCGATTCTAAGTGATTCCTATAGGTGACACTTCTAAGACCTATTACAGGAGGTTCCTTTTGAAGACATTTCTGGAGACCGATTCTAAGTGATTTGTATAGGTGACACTTCTTCTGGAAACATTTATACTCTCCTTCCCTCACCTCTTTTGGGCCTCCTCGTGGAATCCGGAGCTCTCTTGGTCTCCACTGTGAAGTTATGCGTGCGCAGTCACTTTTGAGACCTGTGATTGAACCACCAGGGACATGTGCACACTAAGCATCATTATATCATGAAGAGATTCCAGAGTATAGCAATATGCTGCAATGCACGTTGCAGCCGCCATATCAGTTCAACCGAGACAAATCCCCAACTGTTTGGTTGCGTTAAAAGCCAAGCAATTTCAGATGTTCAAGTTGAACCCGTCTTGTGATAAAGTGGTTCACCCAACTCTAGTTCCTATAGATGGCATGGAGATGTGTCACATGTAATTCCTATAGAAACAGATTTGAAACCCAAATGTCCAACATCAGTAACCCCAGAGATCAGCAGTTAAACAGAGTAAGATACTGGGAATGAAGTCCGAGAACATAGAGCCAGATACAAAAGTAATCACAGGCACCGGAGTAAGGAAACTGTCAGGGTACAATACCCAGCCTCATGGTGAAGAAAAACCCTGACTGGTTCTGTATCTCAAATCTCTGTCTGGCTGATCAGACCCAGCTAAAGTCTGGCTGGTAGGTATAGTAACCTCAAAGCAACCACCATGTCACAGAACCTATAGAGAAGAAGCTTTGCACAGAAGAGAATGATGATTGTCAGGAAAGTAAGTAGGAGAGAAGATTCCTGACATGCAGGTGAGAATAAGAAACTTAGTAAAATATCTCATTAAAGAAAATTGCTTCTTTCTCCATTTAATAGGCCAGGACCAGGATATTTTCAATATAGAAGTCTATGGAGAGGGGAGGAGATACCTGATTGAAAATTCACATACACTACAGCTGCTAAGCTCTGCTACACCTAAGCGTCTCTTCTGACTCTACTATATCTTGTATGATAATACTCAATAGAATGAGACAAGAAATGGCCAGAAACAGCCCAAATATGTGTGAGATTGGAGACAGATATGGGAGCTATTAGCCATCCTCAGTACGGGATGGAAGTGGAGAAGGAAGCATTTTTCATTAATAAGATATATTACAAAGTTTCTTCTATTCACTTATAGGAAGTGATTGTGTAATGGGAGATACTTTGCGTTGGTTCTGAGACCGTCTTCGCCGATGTCTTAAGTAGGGTAAAGACTTGTTTCAGTTCATCTACTGTAAAGAGGGTATAACTATACAGTCTATGGGAAGGTTTTCTCCTACTTTCCCCACCATTGCATCCTCATTGCTTACTGTTGACATTTGCGTGTATATTCTAGGTGCTGCATCCATCTTCCCATTACGTATCTGTCCTCCCCGATTTCCATGCATTATTACACCATGTCAGGCTCGGTATCTGCACACCTCAATGCTCATCCTGGGCTTTTTCTTCTGAAGCAATAAAAGTTTGTGACCCCCAGTATTCCAAACAGACTCATCTGTACTCCTGACAATATTGCATATGTCCTTGTGATGGAAATGATTTCCGTCAGTGGATTCTCTTATTTACGACTGCGGTGACTGCGCCTGGGCGACTCCGGTGACTCCTGCACTGACCCCTGTCGTCTTATTCTGAGAAAAGCAAATTTCCCCGGACAGTTAACCCCAGCACATTATATCAGGTGAGTCATATCCCTCCACCTCCTTGCAGGCAGGAATAGCTGAAGACATCCCAAGAGCTCTAAGCTCCAGTCACACCACATGCTGCAACAAACATAGACCATGAAGCCAGTGCCAAAGGTGCATTATGGCAGGGGCATAAGTATGAGGCTATAAAGGTAGCAGCAACCCCTGGGGTCTAATGGTGGGGACCATGTAAGATGATGTGTGGCAGAGACATAGGTATAAGTCTACAAAGGTATCAGCAACCCCAGGGTCTAATGGTGGGGACCATTAAAGATGACCCCAGTACTACTACACTAAGGAGACCTATAAAAGAACGATACCCTAAGTGGAGACCATACTGGTCACTAGTCATAGGTAAGCCTCACCAGGACCCCAGAAATCTCGTTTTCAGCCAAACCTAAAATTTTTGAAAAATTTGTAGCAAACCCAATTCCCCTTTATTGGCCACTATATAGCAAGTATTATTACCATACTGAGACTGACTATGGTGATGACATAGCGGTCAGATACCGCACGGACACCCTGCAGAGTATCACCCTACAACAGACACAAAAGGCAGAATGTACAATTATATCCAGCGACATGAATCATTTCTCGTCTTCTCCACCTGGTAAATCCTTCTTCTAGTTTTGATTTTTGTCTCTGCAGAGTTTCGCACGCAGAAATTTTTGGTTTCATCCTCTCCTAACCCATCCCCATTTCTCCTTGGTCAGCAGTCGCCACTCTCACTCGCGTTATTCATATTACTGTTTCCATGATAATATATCAGTCATTATAATTAACCAATAATTTATGTCCAGACCACAAACTAAACACCAGAGTCAGTTCAGACTCCAGAGCAGATACAGAAATAATTCCCATCCCAGAGTCATTAAAACCCAAAAAATTCATTTAGATCCTGAGCAGAATCCATAATGAATCAAATCCCCGGAAGAGATCCCCAAACTAAAGCAGATCCCAGACTGCAACATTCAATACAGACCCCAGACCAAACCCCAAAATTAATTCAGACCCCATATTAAAACCCAAAGTCAGTTCAGACTACAAACCAAACCCCAAAATAAATGCAAGCCCTAGACCAAACTTCCAGACTTATTAAACCTCCCAAATTAATTTACACTCCAAAACAGAATCCCAAATTAATTTAAACCCAATGACCCCTAAACTAAATCGGCTCCCAAACCCAGAACCCTGGAAATGGAATCAGAACCCAGATCAGAACCTAGAATGTAATACAGACCCCAAACCAAACCCTAAAAAGAATTCCAACCCCAATGTTAGCTCAGACTTCAGAGCAGAATCCAAAATAATTCATTCAGACCCCAGACCAAAAATACAGACTTATTAACCCCCCTCCCCATTAATTGAGAGTCCAAAATGAATTTAGACCCCTGAAATAAATCAGACCATGAACCTGGATTCCCTAAACCGTAAAGGCCCGTTCACATGGCCAGCTCCAGGTTTTTATGGGCCCTTGGGCTACAGAGCCTCAGTGGGCCCCCTTGTAAAGGAGGTGGGGGAGTAGAGACACTGTGTGTTGCAGATGAAGCGAGTGACGTCACGCAGGAGTGTGGCGTCACCAACGTCATACCTCCCAACTTCTGAAGAGTAGAAAGAGGGGCAAAATGTGCGGCACGCTGTGCGTGCTGTGGCAAATTTAGCTCCACCCACTTTTATGTTGACCCCGCGCATTCTCATTCATTTTTCATGTGCTCCCACACAGTATAATCCTCCTACAGTCACCCGTAAATTATATGCCCCCCTCCATCTCTCCCCCAGTTTCATATGCACCCTTCCTCTGCCCCTCCAGTTTCATGCCATTCTCCCCCTTCATCTGCCCAGTTTCATGTCCCCTGTCTATGCCCCAGTGTCATGCTGTTCCACCCCCCTTCTGCCCCAGTATCATGCTGTTCTCCCCCCTTCATCTTCCCCAGTGTCATGCCGTTCTCCCCCTCCCCTTTATTTGTCCCCCAGTTTCATTGGGCCCCCTCCATCTCTGTCCCCAGTTTCATGCCATTCTCCCCCCCTTTATCTGCCCACAGTTTCATGTCCCCCATCTCTGTCCCAGTGTCATGCCATCCCTCGTCTCCCCCTCCTCATCTTCCCCAGTGTCATGCCATTCCCCCCCTCCCCTTCATTTGCCCCCCAGTTTCATGGGCCCCCTTCATTATGTTCTACCTTAATGTTTAATACAAAACAAACACTTACACTCACCTTCCATTGCTCCGCCGCTGCTCCTCTCCCCGCTCTCTCACTCCATTCACATAGTTGTAGGCACGATGTGACGTCATCACATCGCGCCTACACACGCCGAAGCCGGCCCGCAGCGTTAAAGCAGGAGCTGAGCTCACAGCTCCTGCTTCAATCGTCTATGTATTCAGCTCATCGGCCTCCGTCGGACGCCAATGAGCTGAAATCGGGACAGGCAAGTGCTGGGGCGGGCAAGTGCCGGGGGGCCCCCAAAGGCTCTGTGGGCCCCGGCACTTGCCCGACTACGCCGTGCGCTGACGCCGGCCCTGCCCGTTCACATGGGCGGAATCCACGTCATAATCCGCCCCCTCACAATGGTGATCTATGGAGACCGCTAACGTTCTTTTTTCCACTAGCGGCAACATGCCACTAGCGGAAAAAAGAAGTGAGCTGCTCTTTCTTCAGGCGGATTCCGTGGTTCGTTGAGCTGTGGCGTCCACCTCGCAGCAGCAACCTACGGTGTTAGCCCATTCATTTGGGCGACAGTCGTGGCAGGCGGATTTTGGCCTGAGAGTGACGCGGGGTGTTGTCTTTGTCACTGGACCTTCAGTGCTTGGGGCAAAATATTGTTCTGTAGATATTTCCAGGAGTGGAATTTAAAGGATCTGTCCAGCCATTACCAGGGGCACAATAACAGTATGACACACTAATGGGGTCTGCCAACTGGGAGGTGCACAATAACAAGGACACAGGGGTCATAGAGTCAATGGGGGCACCTACACAAACCTGTTATGTAAAGTGTTCCAGAATGGATGAGACGACCCTCAGTAGCCGACTACTCCAGAGAAATGAAATACCCAACACCAATTCTCTATATTGTATATTGGTCAGAAACCCCTTACATTGTACCCCCCCACCCCAACCCCGTAGTCCGTGGCAGGCTGTACCGTATTCTTTGTTTGCATTTTTGCAACTTCACCACATTAAGGTATAATTGGCTACAAGAAGACACTTTAGGATGCAGTTTGGGTCTTTATCACCTCGGAGAATCCAATTCCCCCCCAAAGAGGGTGAATTAACAGAGAGATTCACAGCCCTTCAAACGACCCCGGTGAAGTTGCGTTAACAGCCTCCGCTTTATGGCCGCTCTTACTTGTAAAACAATCCTTTCATCCTCAATGCCGTAGGGAGGGACGTGACATTAATTTCATCTCCAGAAGCTGCTTATACAGACCTGTCCTGATTTATCCCTCTCTAGGCAGCTTATATCCTGAGTGACGCATTCAAGGATTGTCAAAAAGACAGAGTCAGGGAAATTCTGCACAACATGGCGGCCAAGAGGCATCGAGAGATCAAGTGGTGTTGACTCAAAGTTGGGACTCATCAAAGAGGAGAAGTTACGTAAGACAATGAAATCATCTCTTCTTCTTTCTCATTGCCATATGATAGAACCAACATGGAAGAAGACAGGCGGGGAAGAACCTCTACCAAGACAAAAAAACACAAGTGGCATGTTGTATATCCCAAGGATATTGGTGGTGGTCTAGGTGAGGAGGGGGATACAGGTGTATCAAACAAAGGGCAGCATGGTCTATCTGTGGTCTGAATTCTCTTGTGTTAGTATAGAGGGCGGAGATGGCTGCAGGAGTCAATAGTAAACTCCTTATATCAGGAGAAGCCGTCATAGAGGTCTGGGCTGGAAGGAGAAGAAGAGGAAAGAGATTGGCTACAATTAGAAACAACCTCACTGGATGTAACTGTACTGTAACCACCTATATACTGTATCTACCACCGTATACAATACTTTACCAAATCTTTATATCAGGAGAAGTTGTCATAGAGGTCTGGGCTGGAAGGGGAAGAAGAGGAAAGAGATTGGCTACAATTAGAAACAATCTCACTGGATGTAACTGTACTGTAACCACCTATATACTGTATCTACCTCTGTATACAATACTTTACCAAGTCCTCGTTTGCATTATGGCACCCTTTATTTGTTAAGCATGCCCACAAGCTTTGCCCCTGTTGCTACTAGGGTTGAGCCGATCTTGAGATTTCAGGATCAATTTTAAAATTCGATTTCTGATCTTTTTCAAGCCGATCCCGATCGTGAAATTTGCTTGATCCGATCTTTCCCAATCCCAATCGCTCAATCCTAATTGTATATTATATATACAATAGGTTGAGCCGATCTTGAGATTCCAAAAACCAATTTTCGATCATTTTCCACCCGATCCCGATCGTGAAATTTACTCGATCGCCGATCAGTATCCAATCTTTCCCGATCCCGATCACTCAACCCTAGTTGCTACCCCCACCCATGCTCGGAGCCCTGACTGTGCCGCTAGCACCGCATACACTGCCCCCTACCACAGACCTCCGTACAGTACAGACCGGAGCTCGGATTTGTTTGGATTCCAAAAAGTTACCAAACAGTTTTGTGTATTTTTGACTCATTTGACTGTTTGTGATTTTCTCATTATCATATTCCATTAATATTTCTCCTTGGTCAGCAGTCGCCGCTCTCACTCGCGTTCCTGATATTATTGTTTCCATGATAAAATAGCAGTCATTATAATTAACAAATAATTAATTTCATGCTTCTGGTGGAAGTAATTGATTTTTGCCCGATTTGTAGAATATTCCGGCGCACACATCACTTAGCAGCTGATTAAAATATCCATTTCCAATCTGCATTGCTCTTTCTTAATCACTTGCCTGTTTGAAGATAATGTAACGTACCTGAACTGGGTTTGATGTTGTTGTTTCATGTTGCGACTGAAGAAGTTTTACTAATGTTTTAATTAGATAAATATCAACAAGAGCAGCAAAGAAAGTTCTGGGGGGGAAAAAAAAGTTTTACTCGGCATTTTTCATGACGATGCACAAAGTAGTAAAGTGCAATGACAGTAAAATAACTTTATTAGTCCTAACTAAACAGTCGGCGAGACACATCTATCCGGTTATCTACAGATGTCGCAACGCTTAAAGGGGTTTCCTGGGCAAAAAATATTTTCTAACTAGAAGGTCTGTTAGTGCTATTGATGGGTTAACAAGTGCACCCGAATACCATCAGCAGTGTTTGGATTGATTTCTGGGTGTCTCCGGGAGCTCCCGGCATCTTCTGCATTTGTTTACTTGGTGCAGCTTCCTGTTCTTTTATCCTACAACTACCACAATGCAATGCACTTCACTAAAACCTGACTCACACCTCATCCCCCTCCCTCTCTCATTCCCTCATGCCCCTTCCCTGTTTCCATAGCTAGCCCACTGTTACGGTTCTGTGTGTATATATATATATATATATATATATATATATATAAATATTCTTTTTAAACTACAGAACCTCTTAGCTGTAGAACACTACAGCGAGGTCCACAGGCCCAATGTGGGCGGCTGAATGTCTGAACTCAATGTGAACTACTGCAAAGACACTAGAGTGCGGTACTTAATGTGAACAGCTGCAAAGACACTGCAGCCTGAAAGTCAATGTGAACTACTGCAAAGACACTGCAGCGTGGTACTTAATGTGAACAGTGTATACTGTGTGACACTCCATGTGAACAAGGTGCAGCTAAAACCCTGCCAGTTTAACTCACTGGCCAAGTGCACCAGTACAAGTGAAACACACATGGCTGCCAAGGGTTAACACTCACTCCAGGCGAGCAAACACACACACTTACCCCTGTGACAGCTAGGGGCCACCATGGAAGTTTAGAACATTCTCCTGCACACAGCTTGGAGTTACCAGGGGAGTTTGCATGGTCCCGCACACAGCTAGGAGCCGTACATGAAGTCAGACAGTACACATAGGCTATCTCAGAGACCATACCTGCTGCAGATCTACAAGCTGGAACGGCGTCTACCGCTCCTAGTCTTGGTGTAGATCTAACGGTTCAGAGTTTACAGGTCCTACCTAACAGCACCCAGGAGAAGCAGAGGAACCCCACACAGAGGCCTAGTCTGAAACCTGCCGGAGTACTGGAGCCTATCACTGAAAACTACTGTCATTCACTCCGTGGACTTAGAGGAAATTTTAGTCAAAGTATGAGCACCCGGTGGGCGTCAGCTCACACTATTTAAAGGAAAGTCCCTGCCCAATAGGGGTGGTGGTTATGACCTCACTGCTCATGCTCAATAGGGGAAAAATGGCACTTAGCTTGTGAGCGGCTCCAATAGGTCTGAATAGGGTGAAATAGGGTGAAAGCTGGGCTTGGACTGACCCGCAGGTGGCGCTGTGAGAGCAACCTGCGGTACCCAATCCTAACACCCGCCCACTACTAGACCTTCCTAACTAACTAACTAACTAACTAACTAACTAACTAACACAGCTCACAACCCCCCCCCCCCCCCACACACACACACACCATTATACTTACCTGTCTTCCTGTTCAAATTTCTGGGCACGGGAGATCACTTCCTTCTGTGTGGCCCACTCCTTCTTCTCTTGACGTCTACTGGAACCTGTCCAATAGAGTCAGAGAATCAACACCCTGACAGACATCAAGGAAGGAAGTGATGCTCCATTAGCAGAAGATCCAGACAGGAAGACAGGTAAGTACGATGGGGTGGGTGGGGGTAATATTGGTGACATTCCATTTCTGAAAGGGAAACAGGGAAACAGAATGACACCGGAGAATTTGAAAATGTGCCTGCGGTGGTCACATGATCTGAGTAAATTAACATGTTTTGTAAAGTAAGTAAATTAGGAATTAAGTGTGTGTGGGGGGGTGTTAGTGTAATAGTATCATTTTATCCTGGACAGCCCCTTCAACTTGATATTTAACACATTAACAACACTGATGTAAAGAAGTGTAATGAATAGCAGGATACTTAAAAAACAAAAACTAAATAATAATATCTGCAGAGCCCAACTAGACCCTGAGCCGCAGGGCAACCTGGTGTGAACAAGGCCTGACAGTTAGCTTCTCTGCTGGGCTACAACACCAACTGATTGTTCCCTAATAACTTAGAGGGAGCTGCCACTGCAGAACAGAGCGGCCGCTAATGAATTATAAAGTCTTAGAGGTTACTTCACTGCTAGACAACACAAATAAACTAAGACCGTGTGCTCCAAGTAACTACACAAAGCAGCACCGAACAGCTGCAACTAGATAATAGCCTGACAGCTACATACACCGTCAGTGAAGGGATAAATTGGGGAAGGGAGACCCACAAACACAAAGAGACCTACAAACACACAGCAAGTAGATCAACATTGACACACAAACATTCTGAACATGTCTTAGAATTGAGGCTAGGGCACCGGGCTGACAAATGGAGGGAAGGCGGGCCTGATCAGCAAGCCCAGGTGCTCATAGGCTGACACCACTATCAGTCAGAATAATGACCACACCCACCAGGTGCAAAGGGATAAACCCCTGCTATGGTGGTCTGCCAGCAGCAGGGAGGGAATGACAGTGTGTTATGGCGCCAAAACAGAGGAACGGGCTGAGACCCAACGCCTAGGCCGCATCTGCTGTTTTTACCTAACAAGAAGTTACAATTTGTATCTGTATATATCACATCTTTATCTATATATCTCTCGTCTCATATCTATATTTACATCCATAACTACCTGCCTGTTTATTCATCCGTCTAATCTATCTATCTATCTATCTATCTATCTATCTATCTATCTCCTATCTATCTATCTATCTATCTATCTATCTATCTATCTATCTCCTATCTATCTATCTATCTATCTATCTATCTATCTCCTATCTATCTATCTATCTATCTATCTATCTATCTATCTCCTATCTATCTATCTATCTATCTATCTATCTATCTATCTATCTATCTCCTATCTATCTATCTATCTATCTATCTATCTATCTCCTATTTATCTATCTATCTATTTACTATCTATCTATCTATCTATCTATCTATCTCCTATCTATCTATCTATCTATCTATCTATCTATCTCCTATTTATCTATCTATCTATCTCCTATCTATCTATCTATCTATCTATCTATCTATCTATCTCCTATCTATCTATCTATCTATCTATCTATCTATCTATCTATCTATCTATCTCCTATCTATCTATCTATCTATCTATCTATCTATCTATCTCCTATCTATCTATCTATCTATCTATCTATCTATTTACTATCTATCTATCTATCTATCTATCTATCTATCTATCTATCTATCTCCTATCTATCTATCTATCTATCTATCTATCTCCTATTTATCTATCTATCTATTTACTATCTATCTATCTATCTATCTATCTATCTATCTATCTTACTCCTATCTATCTATCTATCTATCTATCTATCTATCTCCTATCTATCTATCTATCTATCTATCTATCTATCTCCTATTTATCTATCTATCTATTTATCTATCTATCTATCTATCTATCTGCTATCTATCTATCTATCTATCTATCTATCTCCTATCTATCTATCTATCTATCTATCTATCTATCTATCTATCGATCTATCTACTATCTATCTATATATCTCCTATCTATCTCCTATCTATCTATCTATCTATCTATCTATCTATCTATCTCCTATCTATCTATCTATCTATCTATCTATCTATCTATCTCCTATCTATCTATCTATCTATCTATCTATCTATCTATCTATCTCCTATCTATCTATCTATCTATCTATCTATCTCCTATCTATCTATCTATCTATCTATCTCCTATCTATCTATCTATCTATCTATCTATCTATCTATCTCCTATCTATCTATCTATCTATCTATCTATCTATCTATCTCCTATCTATCTATCTATCTATCTATCTATCTATCTATCTATCATCTATCTATCTATCTATCTATCTATCTATCTATCTATCATCTATCTCCTATCTATCTATCTATCTATCTATCTATCTATCTATCTATCTATCTCCTATCTATTCATCTATCTATCTATCTATCTATCTATCTATCTATCTCCTATCTATCTATCTATCTATCTATCTATCTATCTATCTCCTATCTATCTATCTATCTATCTATCTATCTATCTATCTATCTATCTATCTCCTATCTATCTATCTATCTATCTATCTCCTATCTATCTATCTATCTATCTATCTATCTATCTATCTTCTATCTATCTATCTATCTATCTATCTATCTATCTATCTATCTATCTATCTATCTATCACATACATACAGACACATTCCCTTTCCTTTCCCTCCACATTCCCCGCCATATTTCACTGCTTTCAGGCCGGGCTCGGGGTCACCTATAATGACATGTCATCCATTGTGCCGCTATCTGCTCCTCTCCGCACAACCTCTCCGCATTGTGCTCCATTAATGGCTGCAGACTGTTCTGATGTCAACCTGGTAACCGCCAAGGTCACGCACAAGACATCAGAAGAGTCTTGAGCCGGGGATGTGTAAACACGAGGAGCGAGGAGCGCTCACAGTCCGCGGTCGCTCTGACCACTCGTCTGCCGCAGGTTTCATTTGGCCTTTAATTGGCTGTTTTACAGATAAACGCTTATATCTCTTTTACGGAAAAAACAAACAAACATGAAATATGGCAATTTATTCCAGCCGGCTGCGAGGCGTCCACGTAACGGGAAGCGCCATCCATTTGTGCGGTGCGGATCGACAAAGGGCATCTGTTAGTCTTAAATCATACTTTTAGTCAGTGTTTATTTATTTGCAGAGAAATCAATGCAGCACCTGTCAGGAGCGCTTACCGGGCCCATCGCTCCCTAATACCTCGGCGCGGGCCCATATCAGGAGAGACAGAACGGCAAGCAGATGTCAGTCTATCGGCTAATCACCGGCAGCAGCAGCGTCCAGGGGAGGGATATTATACCCCGCCATACTCTGACCGGGCGGAGCGGGGGAAGTGCATTCACTTCTGGAGTTGATCTAAAGTCACGGCTAGAAATTGCAAAATGATTGACAGGTTGGATGTGGAAAAGCAGAAAGTATCACAACATGTTATCTGCCGAGCGAGGCGAAGAGAAAACTCATCTGCCTCGGAGCGGCCCCCGATAATTGTAAGGCTTTGTCATTAATGGCGTCGCTTTCATGTAGGATACTAGTAGGATTCTGCATTTAGGGTACTAGTGGCCCCCCCTTATGTACGAGGGCCCTTGTGCCATGGCCTGAGAATGCAGAACCTGATATTAATATGCAACATTGTAATTCTCTTGTAATTGTTACTAAACTCTCCCTCTCTACAATCTGTCCTGACTGCGGCCCCCAGACTCGTTTTCTGTCACTCCAGTACACAGATACATCTTCCTTGTGTCAGTCTCTCTGTTCTCCTTAGATTACAGTATAATATTATCACACCCCCTGTAAATCCCTCCATAGCGCCAACCCCCATCTCCTCCCTCCTCACTGTCCACCACCCTGACCGTCCTCTCCGTTCTGCCAATGACCTTAGACTTGTCTGCTCTGTTATCCGAATATCCCACTCCCATCTCCAAGACTTTTCTGGAGCTGCACCGCTGCTCTGGAACGCTTTACCCGGACAATCCCCAAATACAGCAGCTTCAAAACTGCCCTAAAGTCACATCTTTATAGTCAGGCTTATCCCATGACCTGATCACATTGTTCTCTGCACACTACACTGATATTTCTTATCCTAAGCTAGTCTTCCTTCTCTATTTCTCAGATCCTCATCCCTCCATCTAGAAGTTTCCCTGCACTTAGTATCTGTATATTCCCAGGCACCCGCTGGTGATGGCTCAGACAGCTTTAGTTATATGACTTTATTTATTATTAGATGGCTGGACCATTATACCAAACAAGCCCTCTGACCTTTTGCCCCCCCCCCCCCCCTTTTCTCTGATGAATCCCCTTTTGGATTGTTTGGGACATCTGGAAAACAGCTTATTGGGAGAAGACGAGGTGAGCGCTACCACCAGTCTTGTCTCATGCCAACTGTAAAGCATCCTGAAACCATTCATGTGTGGGGTGGCTTCTCAGCCAAGGGAATCGGCTCTCTCACAGTCTTGCCTAAAAACACAGCCATGAATAAAGAATGGCACCAGAATGTCCTCCAAGATCAACTTCTCCCAACCGTCCAAGAGCAGTTTGGCCATCAACAATGCCTTTTCCAGCATGATGGAGCACCTTGCCATAAAGCAAAGGTCATAACTAAATGGCTCAGGAAACAAAACAGAGATTTTGGGTCCATGGCCTGGAAACTCCCCAGATCTTAATCCCATTGAGAACTTGTGGTCAATCATCAAGAGACGGGTGGACAAACAAAAACCTACAAACAAAATGCAAGCATTGATTGTGCAAGAATGGACGGCTATCAGTCAGGATTTGGTCCAGAAGTTGATTGAGAGCTGCCAGGGAGAATTGCAGAGGTCCTGAAGAAGAAGGGTCAACACTGCAAATATTGCAACGCTGCATTAACTCCTTCTAACTGTCACTATAAGCTTTTATTACTCAGAATATGATTGCAATTCTATTTCTGTATGTGATAAAAACATCTGACAAACACACAGAAACCAGAGGGAGCAGATCATGTGACAAGAGAAGATTTGTGGCATTCTCAAAACTTTTGGCCATGACTGTATGTCTGTCCCCTTGGTACCAAGCATGAGTCAGGAGCCACTGGATGATGCCTACTCCTAGAGGTATCCACCTGATGATTCCCTGTAGTGGAGTCCAGACTCCCTTATAGGGGTTTAAAGGTGAAGACCAGGAGACCACTTAAACATCACCCTCAGGGTAACCCTTAGTCAAATCCATTTGGTGACACAGAAGGTCTACACCTGCTGTATTACATATGGAAGGTGGGTATAAGGGTGACTTGGGTTCCAGTGGGCTCTATCCAACTCCTTATTGTGAATGACTGCCATATAATACTGAATCTTACCTGCTTTGCTTGGGGGTGCCAAGAGCCAGACTAATGGTGGTCAAGGGCTTACTGTGGTGGCTGCAATCTTATAGGAATTGTCTCCTATGAAGCCTTTTATTATGTTTCCTATGAAGCCGTTATTACAAACATCTCACCCAGAGTCTCCAAGGATGGGGCCAAACCTTTACCATATAAGAGAATGGCGGCGTTATTAATAGTCGGTATAGACATAGACCGTGCAGACTAGACCAGGCTGTCACACTATACAAGCGCCGCTTAATGTTACGAGAGGGCACCATCAGTGGCGTAACTACCGTGGTAGCAGCAGTAGCAGCTGCCACAGGGCCCGGGCCATTAGGGGGCCCGGTGACAGCCGCTACCGCTGCAGTTTTTTTTCAATAGGCAGTTACGGGCCCTATTCACTTGCCGATCCTGGCTGGGCCGGGATCGGCAAGTGACACCGCGGGCCCCACAAGGGCTATCATTATACTCGGGGGTCTTTGCAGACCCCAGAGTATAATGATCGGCGGACCGGAGAGGTAAGGGAACATAACAAACAGTGTTACTTACCTCTCCGCGATCCTGCCAGGCCTCCGTCCTACTGCTGTCTGACGTCTCTGACGTCACATGAACCCGGCATGCTTCCCGGGTCATGTGACGTCCGACGTCATTAACGAAGGACGCGAGAGGAGGACAGCACAGCACAGGAGCCGGGGAACAGGTAAGAAGCAACAGTGTTTTTTTTTTTTTTTTTTTTTTTTTATGTTTTTATTTCCCGGGTCTCCGATTATTATACTCTGGGGTCTGAAAAGACCCCAGAGTATAATAATTGTTTATGGGTGTCCACAGAGGAACATAATACTGTGTACAGGGGACACTATTGGGGTTAATACTGTGTGCAGGGGACACTATTGGGGTTAATACTGTGTGCAGGGGCCACTATTGGGGTTAATACTGTGTGCAGGGGCCACTATTGGGGTTAATACTGTGTGCAGGGGCAAGTAAGGGACATAATAGAGTGCGGAGGAGGGGGTCGGTCGAGGTCTTCGGCGTCAGTTGGGATGGGGGGGGGGCCCCATGTCAAAAGTTCGCCACGGGGCCCCGCCATTCCTAGTTACGCCACTGGGCACCATTATTGTTGCCTCCTGTTCTATATCTTGAACGCTCCGCTATTACTTTCCACTTCTGACTGATATCTAAAAGCTTTATTTCTGCGCTTTGTTTGTCTTTCGTCTCTCCGGCAGACGCTTTCTGCATTTTACTTTTATGCCAATTTTCTGCAGTCGCTACAGTATAAACAACATATGTTACCGCATTTATTGAAAGCGCCGTGAAGTTCCGTGTCAGTCCCTGTTATTCGGCAGTAGATAAAGCGGCTCCCTGCTCATTCAGACTCAACGTCGTCCGCGGCTTCATCATGAGCAGAACATAAAGCGGAGATGAAATGGATAGAAAAGGAGGAATTATGGTTAAGTGCTGTTCACACAATCCCCGCTTGTCTTCTCCAACTGATAGAATACACTTTTAGCATCAATGACTGAGCACCTGCCGGGAAATTTTAGGCCTTGTCCTTGTTTAGTGTTGACAAGAGATAATCCCAACGCTCATCCACAATCATACATAGTTCCAGGAGGTAACGAGAAGGAAAGAGAATGATGGATACAATGTTGCCAAACGCAATCCTCCGCCGCTTACAATCCCGATGGCAGGCCATTCTACTTAGTGTTATTTATGGCGAAATATCACTTAACTAAGTGTCTTAAAGGGGCAGGGGACATATTATTATATTCACTGGATGGCCGCTTTATTAGAGATCCCCCATCTGGTAACGTCTTGGACCTCCTTTGACATCCAGAATGGCAACAACTTATGGTGGCATACACCAGTATCATCTGCAGGGTCCGCCAATAAAACCTTTCCCCCTCCATTATTCCATCTCCACCACCCTGAACTATTGACACCCAACACTAAGGATTCATTAATTCATGATCCTAACATCAGTATGGTGCAACAGACATCTAAATCCATCCACAACCCAAGTTTCTCCAGTGCTTTGTGATATTTGCTCTTTTGCCCACTACATTCTTTCCATTTCCTTAGATATAATATTCAGCTGCTTCTATAGCCCATCCATGCCCAGGAAAGGTGAGTTGTGCGTTGGGGCACATTAGTCAGACACCTGTATTGTATTTGCAGGAAGCCTATGAGGTTGGGAGTAGTCGTAGCTGAGTTCATGGTGACGGTCATCTTGACCAGACAATTCATCTCTCCTCCAGGACTGGTGCAGGGTAGACAGGGTGTCCAGTATGGAAGATGGTGGTGATTGTATTCTCCTGAGTACGTCCCTATAATAAGTCAGAGTTAGATGGTGGTTTGAATGCTGCTAATGGTGAGTGCAGGATGAAAACTCAAGAAAAGACTCAGGAGACCGTGTTACATCAAGTAAGAACTTATGGGTTGCTTGTAGCAAACAGGTAAGAACTAGGCTTGAGCGATCGGGATCGGCAAAGAACGGATTCCGAGTAAATTTCATGATCCTGATCTTTTTTGGTGGGATTGAGGTCTCATTTTGCTTGGCTACTGGCCAATAGGGTTGAGCGATCGGAATCGGGAAAGATCGGATCACGATCGGCGATTAAGCAAATTTCATGATCGAGATTGGCTGGAAAATGATCAAAAATTGGATTTTAAAAACGATCCTGAAATCTCACGATCGGCTCCACCCTAGTAAGAACAGAAGTGATGGCTGGGTGATGATTCTCTTCGGATCAGGGTATTGTTTTACTTTGGCTTCTGAAGGCATCCCAGAGTATAAGAAGAAGGTATGGGTGGTAAACCTGAAAAAATTGCAGATTGTGCCGAACCTGATATTTTTGGAAAATTTATAACAAACCCGGCTTATTACAAATCCGTTGGTCGTCACCAGTGAGCACCTGGAGGATGCAAATTATTGGTATCGAAAAAAATTCCTCGATTTTATCAAAACTCCATTCCACCATGGGGGCCTATGATAAGATAAGATAAGATAAGATAAGATAATCCTTTAATAGTCCCACCTTGGGGAAATTTCAGCGTGTTACAGCAGCATAGTAATACAGATACAGGATAATACAGAGTAATATGTTACAGACGTAGACACAGATAAGCTGAGAAGAGAAGATATACTAGGAGTCCATGGCAGCTAAGGAAAAACAGAAGAGAAAGAGGAAGACCTCATGGTCATCCTCATAATCATTAGTTCTCTGTGCGGAGAGCTCTTCGTTTGGTCTGATGTAGATTATACAGCCTGGTCGCAGTTGGAAGGAAGGACCTGCGATAGCTCCTTCTCATACTTGGGGTGAAGCAGACGGTCGCTTACAGTGCTGCCAAGTCCCATCAGGGTCCCATACATGGGGTGGGATTTGTTCTCCCGCATGGAGGTCACCACAGACAGTATCCTTCTGTCACCCACCACCTGTACTGGGTCCAAGGGGCTCCCCAGGACAGAGCTGGCCCTCCTGATCAGCCTGTCAAGTCTATTTCTGTCCCTGGTTGATATACTGCTTCCCCAGCAGGCCACACCGAAAAAGATGGCTGAGGCAACCACAGAGTTGAAGAAGGCCCTAAGAAGTGTCCCCCGGACTCCGAAGGCCCTCAGCCTCCTGAGCAGGTAGAGTCTGCTGTGGCCCTTTCTGTGCAGCGCCTCCAGGTGATCAGCCCAGTCTAGTTTATTAGTGAGGAGCACGCCCAGGTACTTATAGGTCCTGACTATCTCAATACATGTTCCTTGGATCTCCACCGGGGTCGGAGCACCTCTCTGTTTACTATACCTGTGCCCCACCCCCTGCCGCTCCCCCAACCTTACCGATCCCTTCCTGTTAATTCTGTGATTATTTTTGCACTTCTAGTCCAATCTGGTGAATAAACGCGGCGTTAACAATATGATTAGACTTTATTTCTAAGCCTGTGAATGGAACTGATTGATGAGACAGCTAATACAAAGGGAGCGTTGCGATGTGGGGATTACTCCGAATATAAACTGATTAGTAAACAAACAAAGCCGCAGAAAGTGAGATGAGAATTGTAACAAGACGATAGAGGAGTTGTGAGCATAAATTATCAGCTTATAATTGTTCAGAAGAAGCCGGGGAATGCTGCTTATCAAACCACACGATACAGTCCGGCGCTGCCGAGGATTCTAATGAAGAGCGAGTGTTTAGTTAGACATGAATTCATTTCTATTAACTGACATGTTGGTTTTAACGAGTTTAATAAGCGGCGGAGAACAATTAAAGGAATGACTGATAGGATTTGGAAACAATATTTAGAATGTTGGAAAATAAGACTCTGTTCACACTGAGGCTCGGCCCGCTTTCCATACAGGCATTCCATTCGCCTCTCCGCCCTTTTTGAGCAGAAATCGAATGGAAAAACCACGTGGATCCCATTATAGTCTATGGGGGTCCGCCGGTTTCCTAAGGTAACTGCTTTGTTATCCCCAAGTGGACCCCCCGATCAGAAACCCCATGTGCAGATATGAACCAAGCCCGATGACTTCCATTTAGAAACTTTAACAAATTTTTCCAAAAAATTCAGCTTTTTGGGATTTGCCACCTACAATTCATTATCATAATCTGGGATCTCTTCAGACCCCGGAATAGAATGTGAAAATACAAAATGGGAGAGACACCGAGCGCCAAATATGTTGTAGAAACATTGAGAAAAATTGATGGTATTAGACCAATGGGAGACCCCTTACCTTTGTGTGTTGTGATGAGTCACACCTCCATATATACGTATAAATAATGACACGTGGTGGCAGCAGCTATCCCGAATTTGTGCCAATAACAGTACACAGAAGTCCCTCAGGGTCTGGAACCAGTCAGGTAGAGAGGAATGGGGTGAATCCATATTGGAGGCACACTAGAAAGGCTGCAAGCCAGTTGTATGTGCACTTGAGAAAGGGTCTACCGCCCGAAACGCGTTGTGCTTGGTTACAAATAAAATTCCAACTGTTGGTTTGAGCGCAGTCCACCCCATTCCTCCATACCCGACTGGTTCCAGACCCTGAGGGACTTCTATGCCCAGATTATAGAAGATTGTGGGGATAACGTCCATCCTTAGGGAGAGACCACCTTCTCAGGTGTGTGGAGACTTATAGCCATAGTTGCTCCACTGCAAAGGAACATGGGAAGAATATGCAAATCTGTCTCCCAAGATGTAAACAGGGAGACAGTGCAAGTGCAACTTGCTACAGAGGGCAGCATAACAGAGGCACTGTCTCCCTGTTTACATCTTGGGAGACAGATTTGCATATTCTTCCCAGAATATAGTAATCAGAGGTCTGGGCGAGGTGCATAGAAAAAGGAAAACTGATACTCACCTTTCCTCGTCTCTCCAGGTCTCCGCCATGCCTTCTTCTGGCTTCCCGGAAATAGATACTGGGGTCACTGCTAAGTTCAATCACATGGCGCTGGTCAACCTCATGACAATGAAAAGATCCCAAAATATAACAATACATTTGATAATCTTACTCTCAAGAAAGGAATCCAGTCCTCTCTAGAACATGTTAACCCCACATAATGTGACAGTCACTTCTATAGTCTCAGCGCTCTTACTGTAAAGAATAGAGATGAGTGAACACTAAAATGTTCGAGGTTCGAAATCCGATTCGAAAAGCCGCACACTGTTCGACTGTTCGAACGGATTTCGAACCCCATTATAGTCTATGAGGGGAAATGCTCGTTTCAGGGGTACGCAAAATTCGATAACATTATGCTTACCAAGTCCACGAGTGCTGGTCGGGCTGGATTCCCCTTGAAGTCTTCTCCCGGCGCTGCGTCCCCGCAGCGTCTTCCAGCTGGAATTCACTCTGCGTAGGCATTGGGGCCTAGGCAGAGCCGACTGCGCATGCATGGTCGGCTCTGCCCAGCCCAGTGCCTGAGAAGAGCCGACTGCGCATGCGGGGGCATGCCCGCGCATGCGCAGTCTGCTCTGCCTAGGCCGGATGCTTAGGCAGAGTGAATTCCAGCCGGAAGACATCGCGGGGACGCTGCACGGAGAAGACTTCTAAAGGTAAGAGAAGAACCAGCGTTGATTGGCAGAATGTATAGCATGTATAGCATTCTGCCAATCAACGCTGGTTCTGCATCGAACCTTAAACTTCGAACAGCGAGTAGTGTTCGATCGAGTACGAGTATTTCGAATACCGTAGTATTCGATCAAACACCTACTCGATCGAACACTACTCGCTCATCTCTAGTAAAGACGCCTTCCCTACGGCAAAACCTTTTTCTTCCTTTAGATGTAGAGGATTCGGTAAACAGAACATGAAGTTACCCGGAGATTCTGCTTCTCACTCACCCAGAATCTGTAACAGCAGGACATTGTAGAGAAGTACTGACCTGTACGGATATGAAAAAAAAAACACTTGGGGTGAGATGGAAACTTTTAGGCTTCTCAAAACCTCTGTCTGTGTCTCTCCTCTCTCACTCAGCTCCTGCTTACTCCTCCCCTATCCATAGACCTCTATGTCATGTGTTACTTCGTTCAGTTGCAGATATTTACAAGTAAATATCAGGAAAAGAGCCAGAATGATGAAATACAAAGTATTCTATATTCTATTCTACTATTCCTTCATGCAACGTTTGTTACAAAGATAGTAACTATATAACCAAAGGAGCATGGACAGGAGATGGCAAGGGGTCAGGGGTGAGGAGGTGTCTCCCTGATGCCCCATTTTAATCTTTGCTACACGTCCCCTTCTCCAGATTATGAATCTTTTACTTCTGTGTGTTGTTATTTCTCTAATATTTCCCATGATTATGTGCAATTTCCTAGTTGGCCATCAGAATGGACTTAATTACGGACATAAGCTATAAAAAACTTCCCCCGATGATGATTATTGTAACCATGGCAAAGTCTTTCTGACCCAAGGTGGCCAAAATGGAAAGAGCGGAACATTTGTTCAAAGCGGTAGAAAATTCATTTCTACGTGTTAATGAAAATAGAAGAGGCAGAAAAGACGTTTGTGTCAGAAGACGCATTTGTCTAATTGGAAGTTCATGAGATTTGTTGGTTCAGGTTCAGCCATAGAGGAGATAAAACCAGCAACAAAAGCGTCGTCCACAAACCCTGGACAATCCCGGCAAAAGCTTATAGAAACGCCGCAACATAATCAGATAATCCGAGTCTAAAGAAAGGAAAAATATTTCATGTTGAAAGAAACTTAAAGGAGCCAGTCCCAGAAGAGACACAATCTTATCTCTATCTTATCTGTTCGTTGTGGATGTGACCAGAGAAGTGGAGCCTTTAAGAGGTTGTAGGCTACGTTGTAGACCAAGGGGGGGTGACCACCAGAATCTGATTAAAGCTGTAGTCAGACAGGTAGGGTTGAGACAATCTTGAGATTTAAGGATCAATTTTAAAATCCAATTTCCGATCATTTTCCAGCCAAACCCGATCGTGAAATTTGCTCGATCACCGATTAGAATCTGATCTTTTCCAATCGCGATCGCTCAACCCTAGTCAATGCTTCTCTATGGGAAAAGTCCCTTTTTAGGGTGGAGCCGATCTTGAGATAACCTCCGACCTCGATCCTGCTGGAAAAGATCGGGATCGGAATTCCGATCGCGATTGTGAAATTTGCTCAATCGCCGATCGGAATACGATCTTTTCTGATCTCGATTGCCCAACCCTATAGGCAGGTCATCCACAGATTCGTTCTGATGATTGGTGG
Organism: Leptodactylus fuscus; assembly: GCF_031893055.1. Classification (NCBI taxonomy): domain Eukaryota; kingdom Metazoa; phylum Chordata; class Amphibia; order Anura; family Leptodactylidae; genus Leptodactylus; species Leptodactylus fuscus. The sequence goes on from NC_134268.1 coordinate 9,927,871, forward strand.
AGGTCTTCATGATCAGACCCGTAAGATATACAACTAGGGCGTTGATAGATCACAAACACGCAGGACTCCTCTCCGCAACTTTCAAGCGGAAACCCAGTGGAAACCCAACAAACCCCATTATAGTATACGGGGTCTGTGGGTTTCCATGAGTATCCGTTTTTCCTTAAGAGGACCCCAAGAACGTAACCCCATCATAGGTGTGAACCTAGCATAAAGGATCATAACTAGTGATGAGTGAACTTTGATCGCGAGCGTTATCTCCAGGTCTTGGCTACAATACAACAGAGACCCAGTGGCTATGGTGGCCACTCTGCTTCAGACTGGCCACCATTTTTAAAGACCTGGAATCCACTGTAATACTCCATCAGATGTTGGGAAGGGGTTAAAGAGATTTTTTCGAGATCACTATATTCATAGACTATCCTATGGGAAGAATATGCAAATCTGTCTTCCATGATGTAATTAGGAAGTCAGGTGCTGCCTCAGTGTTGCAAACCAATAGAGGGCGCTCACTGGAATGTGCAAGCCTGTCTTCTCTGATGTAATTAGGAAGACAGAATCTCAGTGATATAACCCAATAAAGGCTGCTCCCTTTAACATCATGATCGACCTTCCAAGAGGCCTTTGTTTTGCAATGATGCTGGGAATATTACCAGGTATAGTCTCTCAATGGAGGACGGCCGTTTCGATGTTATTGCATCTCGTCAGCCCGGTGTAGAGAAGACTAACCTGGTAGAGGTGAGAGGCTTAGACAGGGTTAAGGGGATATCATCACTCCTTAGGGAGAGACCACCATATAGGTGTGTGGAGACTTATTAAGCCTTTAGCACTCCACTTTGCAAGGGACCATGGGAAGAATATGCAAATCTGTCTTCCATGATGTAATTAGGAAGTCAGCTGCTGCCTCAGTGTTGCAAACCAATAGAGGGTGCTCACTGGAATGTGCAAGCCTGTCTAGTAACCCTAAAGGAACATTCAGGATTGGTAGTAAGCTGCGATACCCATAACAGCCACTACCACAACGTTGGCCCCTTCACACAGCTGGAGTCTCAAGCGTCGTACCCCTGGAGGTCCGATATTGGTGACCACTACCCAGGATAGTCCGTCATTAGTGTAATCTTGGAAAATCCCTTTAAGAAAATCTCTTCTAGCATTCTGCAATTCTTAATTTCACAGAATTTCTTTCTTCCAAGCCGATATTCATGAAAGGTTTATAAGACTCATTGCATAAAGGCTTAGCGTGCCGCCCGACGCCTGTGGGATACTATGGGGGGGAGCAACGCTGGATCTTCATGTAAACATCACGTAAATAGTTCAAGATTGAGTCCTAAGGATTAGCCTTTGATCCTCGGTAAGGAAGTAAGATCGGCCAGGAGAATTGTGTTTTGTCTTTTTTACTTTTCTCTCCTTTTTTTTCAAAAAGTTCCCTCTTCAAAAGATTGATCTCGCGGTTTGATACATTGACTTTTCTCTGGCTTGACATTTGTTTTCACTTGCCTGCAGTCAACTAACGCCGGGCGTTGTAGGGAACAAAGACAAGAAACATCACATATTTTGCCAATATCAGCCTCACGCGGTGATCGGCGGTTCGCACAATCCCAGGTTCACGTCGTTCGGTCTCACATTTGGATTTTTCGTGAAGTAATGAGCTTGAAGATAGGAAAATAAACTCTGGTTAATGATGTTGTAGATATGTGTTTCCGCACCTACGGCCTGATTTACGGGATCGGCTTTTATTTGTAGACACAGATTTCATTTGCTTTGTACAGACTTCATTTTACCGCTGAACATTAATTCAATAAGCTCCAAAACATTTGTAAAAGAAATAAGCGGAAAACGCAGCCGGAAAGTTCTAGGTTGAGTGGATTTAGAGTGCTCATTTGCATAAAATGATGTTTTCTGTCATTTTCTGCTTCTTTACTTATTTATGCCATCGCTCTGGTGCGGTGATGTTGCTAATCCTCCGATATCAGGGTCACTTATTACATTCACTGGTGGTCCATTCCCATCTATAGAGTCCCCAAGGGTATTAGGGCCACCATGAGGGCAGTACAGGTCGTACACACAAACACACCTACAATCTGTACCCACCTACTACCCACTAGTCATTGTAAGGGAGGTGTACATTTTTTCTTATAAAATTTAGTATGGCATATTTAATGGACACTGGTGCACATATGATTCCCAACATGGCGCCCCTAAGTGTAAATGGTGGTTCTTTGTAACCACTGGTCGCATACAGCTGTAAAATATAATGCTACGTGTCTGGGTTTTCAGATACCTAACATTCTACCATGGTTACTTTACTGTCATACAGTGTTAAACGAGGTAGGAGGAAGTCCTGTTGTGGAATCAAGAATAGGAATATGGACTTAGCAGGTTTGGTAGCAGGATACAGGAAGATGGTCATCAGGCAGGTGCATGGACACACAGGATGGTAGCGAGTAACAGGACACACAGGATGGTATAGTGTGGTGGGATACACAGGATGGTATAGGTTGGTGGGGCACACAGGATGGTAGTGAGTGACAGGACACACAGGATGGTAGTGAGTGACAGGACACACAGGATAGTATTGGTTGGCAGGACACACAGGGTTTTATAGGTTGGCAGGACACACAGGATGGTATAGAGTGGTGGAACACACAGGATGGTATTGGTTGGCAGGATACACAGGATGGCAGTGAGTGACAGGACACACAGGATGGTATAGAGTGGTGGGATACATAGGATGGTATAGGTTGGTGGGGCACACAGGGTGGTATAGGTTGGCAGGACACACTGGATGGTAGTGAGTGACAGGACACACAGGATGGTATAGAGTGGTGGGATACATAGGATGGTATAGGTTGGTGGGGCACACAGGGTGGTATAGGTTGGCAGGACACACAGGATGGTAGTGAGTGACAGGACACACAGGATGGTATAGAGTGGTGGGATACATAGGATGGTATAGGTTGGTGGGGCACACAGGATGGTAGTGAGTGACAGGACACAGGATAGTATTGGTTGGCAGGACACACAGGATGGTATTGGTTGGCAGGACACACAGGGTGGTATTGGTTGGTGGGGCACACAGGGTGGTATAGGTTGGCAGGACACACAGGATGGTAGTGAGTGACAGGACACACAGGATGGTATAGAGTGGTGGGACACACAGGATGGTATAGGTTGGCAGGACACACAGAATGGTATTGGTTGGCAGGATACACAGGATGGTATAGGTTGGTGGGGCACACAGGGTGGTATAGGTTGGCAGGACACACAGGATGGTAGTGAGTGACAGGACACACAGGATGGTATAGAGTGGTGGGATACACAGGATGGTATAGGTTGGTGGTGCACAAAGGATGGTAGTGAGTGACAGGACACACAGGATAGTATTGGTTGGCAGGACACACAGGGTGGTATAGGTTGGCAGGACACAGGATGGTATAGAGTGGTGGGACACACAGGATGGTATAGGTTGGCAGGACACACAGAATGGTATTGGTTGGCCAGATACACAGGATGGTATAGGTTGGTGGGGCACACAGGGTGGTATAGGTTGGTAGGATACACAGGATGGTAGTGAGTGACAGGACACACAGGATGGTATAGAGTGGTGGGATACACAGGATGGTATAGGTTGGTGGTGCACACAGGATGGTAGTGAGTGACAGGACACACAGGATAGTATTGGTTGGCAGGACACACATGGTGGTATAGGTTGGTGGGGCACACAGGGTGGTATAGGTTGGTGGGACACACAGGGTGGTATAGGTTGGTGGGGCACACAGGGTGGTATAGGTTGGTGGGGCACACAGGGTGGTATAGGTTGGCAGGACACACAGGATGGTAGTGAGTTACAGGACAAACAGGATAGTATTGGCTGGCAGGACACACAGGATGGTATAAAGTGGTGGGACACAGGATGGTATAGGTTGGCAGGACACAGGATGGTATAGGTTGGTGGGGCACACAGGATGGTATAGGTTGGCAGGACACACAGGATAGTATTGGTTGGCAGGACACACAGGATAGTATTGGTTGGCAGGACACACAGGATGATATAGGTTGGTGGGGCATACAGGATGGTATAGGTTGGCAGGACACACAGGATGGTAGTGAGTGACAGGACACACAGGATAATATTGGTTGGCAGGACACACAGGCTGGTAGTAGGTGGCAGCACATGCAGAATAGTAATGAGTGGCAAAAATAGGCTGGGAAAGGTTGGCAGGACACACAGGATGGTAGTAGGTGGCAGCACACGCAGAATAGTAATGAGTGGCAAAAAATAGGCTGGGAAAGGTTGGCAGGACACACAGGATGGTAAAGTGTAGCAGGACACACAGGCTAGTAACAGGTGGCAGGACACACAGGCTGGTAGTGAATGGCAGGACACACAGGATGGTAGAGGGTGGAAGGACAAATAGGCTGGGATTGAATGGCAGGACAGACAGGATGGTAAAGGGCGGCAGGACACACAGGCTGGTAGTGGTTGGAAAGAGATACATAGTCTGTTAGTGATAAAACCAGAATTGCTACCTCTTGCATTACCATTCACAGTGCTGAAGCCTGTGTAACCAGGAAGTGTTAGATTGCCCCACCAGACTACCAGAGGATAAACCAATAATGATCCAGCAGAAGACACCCAAATGTCATAACACCATGGTCTACTTGATAGTGGTTAATCGAGAATGGGCCCCAGAATCTGTCTGGTGGCCCCAAAATACCCTTAGTCTGAGACTGTAGTCAGGTCATTCATTGTGCTAAGGTTCTGTAGACAGGGGTTTGTAGAAGCTTCTCGTGCAGTAACATGGCTGGCGTTATGCGAATACAATGACTCTGTTGTCCACTTTGTGCCATGTGAGCAGATCAGTTTTCACCGCTCGCTGCTGTTTTTCAGGGTTGATGATATTTTACTTAGTACGTAATATCTGGAAGTTATAAATGATCCTGTCAAAATGTCCTGAATGGCTGAGAGCATGAATTAGTCATTATCTTCCCATCTCGCCCATCTTACTTATCGAATGCAGCCAGAGCTCTCCCCAAGTGGAACGATTTGTAAACAATAGCAATTAGAACGTGTAGTGCTCCGAGCCCAGGACACCGCTCCGAGAGCCACTGAATACCGAGAGGCGATTCATAAATTATGAATGACAGTCTCTAATAAAACCATTATCTAACAAAGCACTAAAGAAGAGAAGGAACTGATTATTCTAAGATGCCACTAAATCAAAGGCACAAAATATTCTGTATGATGCATTCGCATTAGGCACATAGGAAATGCTGCAGAGTTTACTTCTGCCCGAGTCTCTGCAACTTTGTATCAACTTCATTCAAGGAGTTTCCTGCCATGGTGGTGTGGGTATGGGTATAGGTATGGGGCTATCTGTCTATGGGTCTGCAGGGAATGAGGGTCGTGGGTCACAACACGCCATTCTACATGACGGCCAGGTTCACGCCACCAACTGCTGCAGAGACTTTGTCAGAAAGGACAACTGTTACGTGAGTTATAGGGTCACTACCATCTCACCAAATTGGTATCAAAATGAGAGTAACTTCTCCGTTACTGATCCCTATAGCCATAGAGGAGATTGGAAGCTACGGGAACAAAGTAACACGGCTTAGCGACACTGTGTCCAAAACTTCACAGTTACAGATATAAAGTAGCAACACGTTAGGCTGTTTCCATAGGTCCCATTCTTCTCTATGGGAGTAAAGGGGACAGTATAGAGCTGCAGTGTTCTGATACTCACAAAAGTCTTGCCCTAGGGATGGGGACTTGGGGGCCATTACTCCCTTCTGGAAAGGATAACCCTTTAAATTTTGATATTGACCCCTCCTCTACTTTTTGAATTGTCCTGGAATAGACGTAGATTCATGCGGACACTTGCTTAGGCTCAAATGGACATGCTATACATAATTGGCCTATATTCAGAAGAGACACCTTGTGGTACCCTCTGCACCACACCAAGTTACACCCTTGACAGGACCTGAGAGATTGGAGGCGCACAGACATAGAGGAAGAGAATAAGAAGTTTCTATCTCAGTCCATGTGCTTTATTCCCACAAACACTGTTTAGTGCTGCTCTATAGTGTCCAGAATGATCCTGCCAATGATTCTGAATCAGTGAGAGAGTTAGTAAGTAGAATCTCCATGTGAGACATTGCAGTGACTACTCTGCAGCCACTAACTTAGGGAGAACTGAAAGATAGTGACAGATCCTGCAGGGAAAACTGCTAAAACTATAGAACAGGTCATTGCCGCACATAGTGTTATTCCTCATGGTCACACATAGAATTACTGATTTGTGGGGAGTTTGTTGTGAGGTTCACTTTAATCTTCTTTGGCATCTTCCATAGCCAGCAGCTCTTGGTGGGCGTCTGAGATTCCCCCTCATCTTACACCTCGTTCCCTCCTCTTCTACTTAAGACAAGAAAACGGCATGTGTTCTTAGAGTACGTCTTCCTTCCAGAGTAATGTGACATGTATATGGAGCTACATTATTATATATACACATGCAGAGTATGGGAAGGAGGTAAATAAGGAGGTAAATAAGGAGGTAAATAAGCCGACTCCGCACTTACACATCAGCTAATGAAGACGAGTGATAATAAGTTGATACAAGCAGTACTAGCAACTTCCCATATTCCTAAAATACTTCACTCTCCAGGTAACGATGAAGAAGAACCTCTTAAGGGCATCTGTATATTAGAGGGACAGATTTATCTGATGGTAAGGACACTGAAGTATAAGATCCCCTTTGAGAAAATGGAGGAAAAGCATCAGCCCCAAATTGAATTTTCCAACAGTTTAGGCCATTAGTATTTGATCTGTGGGGTCTGACACCTGGACCCTGCACAGATCAGCTGTTCTAGAAGCCTCGAGGTGCCGGAACTTACTAGTGGATGGGCAGCACCTCACATAATAGGAGCAACACAGCATCCCTGTCCACTGTATATCGGCTTGCAGGTTAGGTACCTATAGGTGGCGCTAGAGAGACAATTGTCTTCTCTCTGGAGGAGAACTCATTTGCATACTTTTCCCAGGAATCTTTGCCTGTAAGCCTGCTTGGACTTAGCTCTGTGTGACACAGGGGGTAGCCGCCAGACTGTGCCTGGCCTTAATGGGATGACCTGGTAAGGGGCAGTGATGGCTTATGACTTGGGGGAATCCAAGCAAAACTTACTAAAGCAGCTGTAGAACTACCTAAACTCCATTGATACAGCGCCGTACATTGAGAAGTGGCTGTGATTGGTATTGCAGCTCAGTTCCTATACTGCAGTGAACTACAATACCAGTCACAGCCACAACTCCCTGTACGGCGCTCCATCTAGTAAGGCAATGCAGAAGTGTGCAGGGGCTGTGCGGTGCTGAAACCTCGCCTATAGATTATTCTAAGGATACACCAATCATAGTCTAGTCCTCCAAACCCCCATTTAAAGGAAGTTGCTTTACTATGAATCCCACTTTGCTTATTGTTCCAGATAACCGAGCATCATCCCGAAATGGAGCTGAAATCTTCCATTTTAGATGGTAAATGCGGAATCCATCTGCAGTAAGGAAGCGATTGTGCGGGCGCCTTGTCATTGTCGGCGTCCGTCTGTAATTATGTCATTATACAATTCATTTACATGGCAGATTTCAGCTTTATGAATACGGCAAACTGCCTCATTTCAGGGACTTGATTCAGTCCATTAGAGACGGAAGTTCTTCTCTCTTTCCTTCTTTCTATCAAAACTGTAATCACATCGAGGATAAACGCCGGCGCTCGTCTGGGTCCGAGGAATCGTGGGGGATATCGACAAAACCAGGAAACGGATATGAACCCGGGATTTGGCATTGTCATGGAATTTACAAATGATGATGTGTTATGGGTAGAGATGAGCGAACACCGTTCGATCGAATACATATTTGATCAAATATCAGGCCGTTCGAGGTATTTGATTACAATCGAACACAATGAGGCAAACGCAGTAAAAATGTGTATCCCCTCCCACCTTCCCTGGCACGTTTTTTGCACCAATAACTGTGCAGGGGAGGTGGGACAGGAACTACGACAACGGAGGCAGTGAGAAAAATTGAAAAAAACCCATTGGCTGCCGAAATCAGGTGACCTCCAATTTAGACGAATGGTGGATTTAAAATTTTATTAATTTGAGACTGTGAACTATGTGACTGTGAGACAGGGATAGATGTACAGGCAGGGATAGCTAGGGATAACCTTTATTTAGGGGGGAATGTCACTCACCCAGCTCTTTGGTGCTCTATCTGGTCGGGATCCCTGTCAGCTTGCGATATGCCGGAGCTTTCTTTTTCCCATAGGAATGAATTGACCAGCATTGATTGGCCAGTGTACAGCATTCAGCCAATCAATGCTGGTTCTCCTGGAGGAGGCGGAGTCTAAGATCCGTCCACAGCATTTTCCATTGTGGTCCGATCTCAGATGTAGCAGTGCTGACACAGTATTGCACATCGGAGATGAAGCAGAGCTGGGCATGCACTCTGCTTGGCTGCATCTGCCAGCTCTGCTACATCGGGCTGTGCGCTCAGCTCAACTACTCCAGAGACGATCCTTTTCACTACACAGCATGTAGTCCAGTTGAGCTGAGTGTGCAATATTGTCTGCAGAGTGTAGTTGAGCTGAGTGTACAGTATTGTCTGCAGAGTGTAGTTGAGCTGAGTGTACAGTATCGTCTGCAGAGTGTAGTTGAGCTGAGTGTGCAGTATCGGACAGTGTACTGTGTGCACACTGTCGGATACTGCAAACTCAGCTCAACTACACTCTGCAGACAATATTGCACACTCAGCTCAACTGGACTACATGCTGTGTAGTGAAAAGGATCGTCTTTAAAATCCCAGCTCTGCTTCATCTCCCACGTAGTAATGTCCAATACTGCACACTCAGCTCAACTACTCCGGAGTAGTTGAGCTGAGCGCACGGCCCGATGTAGGAGAGCTGGCAGATGTAGCAGTCTGGTGCAGCAGACTAACACACTCAGCTATGCTCATCAGACTGCTAACATCGGCCAGCTCTGCTACATCTCTGGTGTATCTGCACTACTCCCAACCATCCCTCCATCTACTCCTCCTGTCACACGCATCTTATGTATAGCAGAGCTCAGCGCACACTCAGCTCTGCTACAGCTCTACAACAGAGTGTGTGCTGAGCTCTGTTACACCAGAGATGTGTATGACAGGAGGAGTAGTTGGAGGGATTGTTGGGTGTAGCAGAGCTGTGTGTGTGACAGGAGTAGCTGGAGGGATGGTTGGATGTAGCAGAGCTGAGCTCTGCTTCATCTCCGGTGTCCGGAGTAGCTGGGCTAACCGCACGGCTAGCTCTGCTTCATCTCGCCATAGGAATGCATTGACCAGCGTTGATTGGCCAGTGTACAACATTCGGCCAATCAACGCTGGTTCTGCCGGAGGAGGCGGAGTCTAAAATCGGACCAGAATGGAAACTGCTGTGGACTGATTTTAGACTCCGCCTCCTCAGGCAGAACAAGCATTGATTGGCCGAATGTTGTACACTGGCCAATCAACGCTGGTCAATGCATTCCTATGGGAAAAAGTAAGCTCCGGCATATCGCAAGCTGACAGGGGATCCCGACATAATAAAGGTACTTGATGCCCCCAGACATGCTTCCCCTGCTGTCCCAGTTACATTGCAGAGGTGTTGGCATCATTTGCTGAGGTGTCTTAGTGGACTTGGTGACTCTCCTGAGTCGAATGGTGGGATCCCCTGAAACAAAGCATTTTCTCCCATAGACTATAATGGGGTTCGATATTCGTTCGAATAGTCTAATATTGAGCGGCTATTCGAAACAAATATCGAATATTGAACATTTTACTGTTTGCTCATCTCTAGTTATGAGAAGTGTTAAAGAAAAACAAAAAGTTGCAAATTCTTTTTGTAATACAAACAATGCCTTTAAAAAACATCCGGCATCTTATGTGACTTTTTTACCCCTTCTTCTTGATGGGATGTTTCTGCCTCAGTATTAGAGGAAATACTCCCCTCCCCCCCCCCCCTCCTGTCTGTGCCCATCCCCTTCACATTGCTCCTAAGACGCGTCTACATTTTTCATGACATTTTTACAAGACATCTCCACAGGGTCCTGAACCCAGAACCTTTTCATGCAAGACAACAATGTAGTGAGGTGAACAACAGAGTCGCCTCTTACAGGGGATTTTCTCGACCTTACAATCTACAATCGCAATGTTTTTCTTTACAGGATCAAAAGTGTCCACGACCCAGCGCTGCCCCTAAGAGGACTCTGAATTCTTCATGCTATTTTTATGATACGTCTCCGCTCCGTCTTGCAGTCAGGACCTCTGGTGAGCAAGGATACAACACAGATGACCCGCACACTCACCTCTTACTCAAGGGAGGATTTTCTCAGCCTAAGAACCTTATAGTGATCCGTGTATGCCGCTAGTGCGATATACGGTAGAGTAAAGACAACTCTTTGGCCCAGATTTATTTTTGTGGTTGTAGTTGTGTAACGTCTGGTTGTGCATTTGGCTCGACTTGCTAGACGCGTAGGTGCCGTCTCTCAGATACATTGGGCATGCGCTGAAAATGCATCAACATTGTATAGTAAGCTTCTGTCTTAAGGTAAGGATAATATGAAATGGACTTAGACTACACAGTCCAGAATTATTCACTATTATGAATCTGGCACAAAAAAATGGCTGGACCTCAGAAGATTCATCTCATCCTGTGTTGGGACAAAGTGAACCCCGCATTCGGTTCAGTCTAAACTTGTTCGGGTAGAACCGTAGTACCTCTTTTGGGCCTCCTTTTGGTGTCTGGTGCTCTTCCATGACACCATGCACCCGGGGACACCGCTGAGGCCCAATCACAACACTCAATGCTCATCTTTGGTCTTCTTCTGGCCTCGAGGATGAGTTGATGGGCCCTGAGGGACTGCTGAGGCCCAATCTCAGAGGGTTTGACACTTCAACTCCCCTATGATGTTACAAAGAAGATCAGAAAAGGACCACAATGGAGGGCCAGACACTGCGAGGGAACCCAGTAGAGATGAGGGAAGGTGAGTATCAATGAGCACAAAACTAATCTCATGAGGTTCACCCATCTCTAGTCTTCCAGTGACTCACCTGTAGGCCTTCGGTATCATTGCCTCCCGTTCCCATGCCTTGGTCTGGTTTATATCTTGACCCTGTATCTCCCTTTTATCGCACTCTTGTCCCCTTGAAGCCTCCTCTGTTCCCCATGAGAAGATCTCAGTCCCTGTAACAATTGCAGCCACTTTACAAGTTAAATTTCCTTATTTGAAATGATACATTGTAACAGCGAAAGCTCAAACCCCAGAAAAAAATGTATCTTTTGTGTTTTTATCGCTGTAATTAATTCTCTTATCCACCATTTGTAATGTTTCTTTCCTTCGCGTCGTTCTGTCTTCTACGATAAGGGAAAATAATTATAAAGAACCTTCCTCTAAACAAATTACCTCCCGGTAAAAAATAAAAAAAAATTCTGCGCTCACAATTGATGGAGCCGCGAGTAATCAGAAATCCCTGACAATCCCCGGGCTTTGATGTCATACTTAAGTCTTCCACCGAGGACCAATTATTAACTCACATTTCTCTCTTCGGAGGTTCCCATCACTGTAGGGGCGCAGAATCCCCTATAGAAGAGCTACGCGCAGAATCCCCTATAGAAGAGCTACGCGCAGAATCCCCTATAGAAGAGCTAAGCGCAGAATCCCCTATATAAGAGCTACGGGCAGAATCCCCTATAGAAGATCTACATGCAGAATCCCCTATAGAAGAGCTACGTGCAGAATCCCCTATAGAAGAGCTATGCACAGAATCCCCTATAGAAGAGCTACACACAGAATCCCCTATAGAAGAGCTACACACAGGATCCCCTATATAAGAGCTACACACAGAATCCCCTATAGAAGAGCTATGCGCAGAATCCCCTATAGAAGAGCTACGCGCAGAATCCCCTATAGAAGAGCTACGTGCAGAATCCTCTATAGAAGAGCTACGCGCAGAATCCCCTATAGAAGAGCTACGCGCAGAATCCCCTATAGAAGAGCTACATGCAGAATCCTCTATAGGACAGCTACGCGCAGAATCCCCTATAGAAGAGCTACGCGCAGAATCCTCTATAGAAGAGCTACGCGCAGAATCCCCTATATAAGAGCTATGCACCGAATCCCCTATAGAAGAGCTACGTGCAGAATCCTCTATAGAAGAGCTACGCGCAGAATGCCCTATATAAGAGCTACGCGCAGAATCCCCTATAGAAGAGCTACGCGCAGAATCCCCTATAGAAGAGCTACGCGCAGAATCCCCTATAGAAGAGCTAAGCGCAGAATCCCCTATATAAGAGCTACGGGCAGAATCCCCTATAGAAGATCTACATGCAGAATCCCCTATAGAAGAGCTACGCGCAGAATCCCCTATATAAGAGCTATGCACAGAATCCCCTATAGAAGAGCTACACACAGAATCCCCTATAGAAGAGCTACACACAGGATCCCCTATATAAGAGCTACACACAGAATCCCCTATGGAAGAGCTATGCGCAGAATCCCCTATAGAAGAGCTACGCGCAGAATCCCCTATAGAAGAGCTACGTGCAGAATCCTCTATAGAAGAGCTACGCGCAGAATCCCCTATAGAAGAGCTACGCGCAGAATCCCCTATAGAAGAGCTATATGCAGAATCCTCTATAGGACAGCTACGTGCAGAATCCCCTATAGAAGAGCTACGCGCAGAATCCTCTATAGAAGAGCTACGCGCAGAATCCCCTATATAAGAGCTACGCACCGAATCCCCTATAGAAGAGCTACGTGCAGAATCCTCTATAGAAGAGCTACGCGCAGAATGCCCTATATAAGAGCTACGCGCAGAATCCCCTATAGAAGAGCTACATGCAGAATCCTCTATAGAAGAGCTACGCACAGAATCCCCTATATAAGAGCTACGCACAGGATCCCCTATATAAGAGCTACGCGCAGAATCCCCTATAGAAGATCTACATGCAGAATCCCCTATATAAGAGCTACGGGCAGAATCCCCTATAGAAGAGATACACGCAGAATCCCCTATAGAAGAGCTACGCACAGAATTCCCTATAGAAGAGCTACGTGCAGAATCCCCTATAGAAGAGCTACGCGCAGAATCCCCTATAGAAGAGCTACGCACAGAATTCCCTATAGAAGAGCTACGTGCAGAATCCCCTATAGAAGAGCTACGCGCAGAATCCCCTATAGAAGAGCTACATGCAGAATCCTCTATAGAAGAGCTATGCACAGAATCCCCTATATAAGAGCTACGCACAGGATCCCCTATAGAAGAGCTACGCACAGGATCCTCTATATAAGAGCTACGCACAGAATCCCCTATAGAAGATCTACATGCAGAATCCCCTATATAAGAGCTACGGGCAGAATCCCCTATAGAAGAGATACACACAGAATCCCCTATAGAAGAGATACACGCAGAATCCCCTATAGAAGAGCTACGCACAGGATCCCCTATAGAAGAGCTACGCGCAGAATCCCCTATAGAAGAGCTACGTGCAGAATCCTCTATAGAAGAGCTACGGGCAGAATGCCCTATAGAAGAGCTACGTGCAGAATCCTCTATAGAAGAGCTACGTGCAGAATCCTCTATAGAAGAGCTACGTGCAGAATCCTCTATAGAAGAGCTACGCGCAGAATCCCCTATAGAAGAGCTATGTGCAGAATCCTCTATAGAAGAGCTACGCGCAGAATCCCCTATAGAAGAGCTATGCGCAGAATCCCCTATAGAAGAGCTACGTGCAGAATCCTCTATAGAAGAGCTACGCACAGAATCCCCTATAGAAGAGCTACGCACAGAATCCTCTATAGAAGAGCTATGCACAGGATCCCCTATAGAAGAGCTGCACGCAGAATCCCCTATAGAAGAGCTACGCGCAGAATCCCCTATAGAAGAGCTACGTGCAGAATCCTCTATAGAAGAGCAACGGGCAGAATGCCCTATAGAAGAGCTACGTGCAGAATCCTCTATAGAAGAGCTACGTGCAGAATCCTCTATAGAAGAGCTATGTGCAGAATCCTCTATAGAAGAGCTACGCGCAGAATCCCCTATAGAAGTGCTATGCGCAGAATCCCCTATAGAAGAGCTACGTGCAGAATCCTCTATAGAAGAGCTACGCGCAGAATCCCCTATAGAAGAGCTACGCGCAGAATCCCCTATAGAAGTGCTATGCGCAGAATCCCCTATAGAAGAGCTACGTGCAGAATCCTCTATAGAAGAGCTACACACAGAATCCCCTATAGAAGAGCTACGCACAGAATCCTCTATAGAAGAGCTATGCACAGGATCCCCTATAGAAGAGCTGCACGCAGAATCCCCTATAGAAGAGCTACGCGCAGAATCCCCTATAGAAGAGCTACGTGCAGAATCCTCTATAGAAGAGCTACGCGCAGAATCCCCTATAGAAGAGCTATGCGCAGAATGCCCTATATAAGAGCTACGCGCAGAATCCCCTATAAAAGAGCTACATGCAGAATCCTCTATAGAAGAGCTACACACAGAATCCCCTATAGAAGAGCTATGCACAGAATCCCCTATATAAGAGCTACGCACAGGATCCCCTATAGAACAGCTACGCACAGGATCCCCTATAGAAGATCTACATGCAGAATCCCCTATAGAAGAGCTACGCACCGAATCCCCTATAGAAGAGCTACGTGCAGAATCCTCTATAGAAGAGCTACGGGCAGAATGCCCTATAGAAGAGCTACGTGCAGAATCCTCTATAGAAGAGCTACGTGCAGAATCCTCTATAGAAGAGCTACGTGCAGAATCCTCTATAGAAGAGCTACGCGCAGAATCCCCTATAGAAGAGCTATGCGCAGAATCCCCTACAGAAGAGCTACGTGCAGAATCCTCTATAGAAGAGCTACGCACAGAATCCCCTATAGAAGAGCTACGCACAGAATCCTCTATAGAAGAGCTATGCACAGGATCCCCTATAGAAGAGCTGCACGCAGAATCCCCTATAGAAGAGCTACGCGCAGAATCCCCTATAGAAGAGCTACGTGCAGAATCCTCTATAGAAGAGCTACGCGCAGAATCCCCTATAGAAGAGCTATGCGCAGAATACCCTATATAAGAGCTACGCGCAGAATCCCCTATAGAAGAGCTACATGCAGAATCCTCTATAGAAGAGCTACACACAGAATCCCCTATAGAAGAGCTATGCACAGAATCCCCTATATAAGAGCTACGCACAGGATCCCCTATAGAACAGCTACGCACAGGATCCCCTATAGAAGATCTACATGCAGGATCCCCTATAGAAGAGCTACGCACCGAATCCCCTATAGAAGAGCTACGCGCAGAATCCCCTATATAAGAGCTACGCGCAGAATCCCCTATATAAGAGCTACGCGCAGAATCCCCTATAGAAGATCTACATGCAGAATCCCCTATAGAAGAGCTACGCACCGAATCCCTATAGAAGAGCTACGCGCAGAATCCCCTATATAAGAGCTACGCGCAGAATCCCCTATAGAAGAGCTATGCACAGAATCCCCTATAGAAGAGCTACGTGCAGAATCCTCTATAGAATAGCTACGCACAGGATCCCCTATAGAAGAGCTACGCACAGAATCCTCTATAGAAGAGCTACACACAGAATCCCCTATAGAAGAGATACGCGCAGAATCCCCTATAGAAGAGCTACGCGCAGAATCCCCTATAGAAGAGCTACGTGCAGAATCCTCTATAGAAGAGCTACGCACAGAATCCGCTATAGAAGAGCTACACACAGGATCCCCTATATAAGAGCTACACACAGAATCCCCTATAGAAGAGCTATGCACAGAATCCCCTATAGAAGAGCTACGCGCAGAATCCCCTATAAAAGAGCTACGCGCAGAATCCCCTATAGAAGAGCTACGTGCAGAATCCCCTATAAAAGAGCTACGCACAGGATCCCCTATATAAGAGCTACGCACAGAATCCCCTATAGAAGAGCTACGCGCAGAATCCCCTATATAAGAGCTATGCGCAGAATCCCCTATAGAAGATCTACATGCAGAATCCCCTATAGAAGAGCTGCGCGCAGAATCCCCTATAGAAGAGCTACGCACAGGATCCCCTATATAAGAGCTATGCGCAGAATCCCCTATAGAAGATCTACATGCAGAATCCCCTATAGAAGAGCTATGCACAGAATCCCCTATAGAAGAGCTACGCGCAGAATCCCCTATAGAAGAGCTACGCACAGGATCCCCTATAGAAGAGCTACGTGCAGAATCCCCTATAGAAGATCTACATGCAGAATCCCCTATAGAAGAGCTACGCACCGAATCCCCTATAGAAGAGCTACGCGCAGAATCCCCTATATAAGAGCTACGCACAGAATCCCCTATATAAGAGCTACGCGCAGAATCCCCTATAGAAGATATACATGCAGAATCCCCTATAGAAGAGCTATGCACAGAATCCCCTATAGAAGAGCTACGCGCAGAATCCCCTATAGAAGAGCTACGCACATGATCCCCTATAGAAGAGCTACGTGCAGAATCCCCTATAGAAGATCTACATGCAGAATCCCCTATAGAAGAGCTACGCACAGAATCCCCTATAGAAGAGCTACGCGCAGAATCCCCTATAAAAGAGCTACGCTCAGAATCCCCTATAGAAGAGCTACGCGCAGAATCCCCTATAGAAGAGCTACGCACAGGATCCCCTATAGAAGAGCTACGTGCAGAATCCCCTATAGAAGATCTACATGCAGAATCCTCTATAGATGAGCTACGCACAGGATCCCCTATATAAGAGCTACGCGCAGAATCCCCTATAGAAGAGCTACGCGCAGAATCCCCTATATAAGAGCTATGCGCAGAATCCCCTATAGAAGATCTACATGCAGAATCCCCTATAGAAGAGCTATGCACAGAATCCCCTATAGAAGAGCTACGCACAGGATCCCCTATATAAGAGCTATGCGCAGAATCCCCTATAGAAGATCTACATGCAGAATCCCCTATAGAAGAGCTATGCACAGAATCCCCTATAGAAGAGCTACGCGCAGAATCCCCTATAGAAGAGCTACGCACAGGATCCCCTATATAAGAGCTATGCGCAGAATCCCCTATAGAAGATCTACCTGCAGAATCCCCTATAGAAGAGCTATGCACAGAATCCCCTATAGAAGAGCTACGCGCAGAATCCCCTATAGAAGAGCTACGCGCAGGATCCCCTATAGAAGAGCTACGTGCAGAATCCCCTATAAAAGATCTACATGCAGAATCCCCTATAGAAGAGCTACGCACCGAATCCCCTATAGAAGAGCTACGCGCAGAATCCCCTATATAAGAGCTACGCGCAGAATCCCCTATATAAGAGCTACGCACAGAATCCCCTATAGAAGATCTACATGCAGAATCCCCTATAGAAGAGCTATGCACAGAATCCCCTATAGAAGAGCTACGCGCAGAATCCCCTATAGAAGAGCTACGCACAGGATCCCCTATAGAAGAGCTACGTGCAGAATCCCCTATAGAAGATCTACATGCAGAATCCCCTATAGAAGAGCTACGCACCGAATCCCCTATAGAAGAGCTACGCGCAGAATCCCCTATATAAGAGCTACACGCAGAATCCCCTATAGAAGAGCTACGCGCAGAATCCCCTATAGAAGAGCTACGCACAGTATCCCCTATAGAAGAGCTACGTGCAGAATCCCCTATAGAAGATCTACATGCAGAATCCCCTATAGAAGAGCTATGCACAGAATCCCCTATAGAAGAGCTACGAGCAGAATCCCCTATATAAGAGCTACGCGCAGAATCCCCTATAGAAGAGCTACACGCAGAATCCCCTATAGAAGAGCTACGCACAGGATCCCCTATAGAAGAGCTACGCGCAGAATCCCCTATAGAAGATCTACATGCAGAATCCCCTATAGAAGAGCTACGCACCGAATCCCCTATAGAAGAGCTACGCGCAGAATCCCCTATATAAGAGCTACGCGCAGAATCCCCTATATAAGAGCTACGCGCAGAATCCCCTATAGAAGATCTACATGCAGAATCCCCTATAGAAGAGCTACGCACCGAATCCCCTATAGAAGAGCTACGCGCAGAATCCCCTATATAAGAGCTACGCGCAGAATCCCCTATTGAAGAGCTACGCACAGAATCCCCTATAGAAGAGCTACGTGCAGAATCCTCTATAGAATAGCTAAGCACAGGATCCCCTATAGAAGAGCTACGCGCAGAATCCTCTATAGAAGAGCTACACACAGAATCCCCTATAGAAGAGCTACGCGCAGAATCCCCTATAGAAGAGCTACGCGCAGAATCCCCTATAGAAGAGCTACGTGCAGAATCCTCTATAGAAGAGCTACGCACAGAATCCCCTATAGAAGAGCTACGCACAGAATCCCCTATAGAAGAGCTACACACAGGATCCCCTATATAAGAGCTACACACAGAATCCCCTATAGAAGAGCTATGCACAGAATCCCCTATAGAAGAGCTACGCGCAGTATCCCCTATAGAAGAGCTACGTGCAGAATCCTCTATAGAAGAGCTACGCACAGAATCCCCTATAGCAGAGCTACACACAGGATCCCCTATATAAGAGCTACACACAGAATCCCCTATAGAAGAGCTATGCACAGAATCCCCTATAGAAGAGCTACGCGCAGAATCCCCTATAGAAGAGCTACGCGCAGAATCCCCTATAGAAGAGCTACATGCAGAATCCCCTATAAAAGAGCTACGTGCAGAATCCCCTATAGAAGAGCTACGCGCAGAATCCCCTATATAAGAGCTATGCGCAGAATCCCCTATAGAAGATCTACATGCAGAATCCCCTATAGAAGAGCTATGCACAGAATCCCCTATAGAAGAGCTACGCACAGGATCCCCTATATAAGAGCTATGCACAGAATCCCCTATAGAAGATCTACATGCAGAATCCCCTATAGAAGAGCTATGCACAGAATCCCCTATAGAAGAGCTACGCGCAGAATCCCCTATAGAAGAGCTACGCACAGGATCCCCTATATAAGAGCTATGCGCAGAATCCCCTATAGAAGATCTACATGCAGAATCCCCTATAGAAGAGCTATGCACAGAATCCCCTATAGAAGAGCTACGCGCAGAATCCCCTATAGAAGAGCTACACACAGGATCCCCTATATAAGAGCTATGCACAGAATCCCCTATAGAAGATCTACATGCAGAATCCCCTATAGAAGAGCTATGCACAGAATCCCCTATAGAAGAGCTACGCACAGGATCCCCTATATAAGAGCTATGCGCAGAATCCCCTATAGAAGATCTACAGGCAGAATCCCCTATAGAAGAGCTATGCGCAGAATCCCCTATAGAAGAGCTACGCGCAGAATGCCCTATAGAAGAGCTACGCACAGGATCCCCTATATAAGAGCTATGCGCAGAATCCCCTATAGAAGATCTACGCGCAGAATCCTCTATAGAAGAGCTACGGGCAGAATCCCCTATAGAAGAGCTACGCACAGGATCCCCTATAGAAGAGGTACGCGCAGAATCCCCTATAGAAGAGCTATGCGCAGAATCCCCTATAGAAGAGCTACGCGCAGAATGCCCTATAGAAGAGCTACGCACAGGATCCCCTATATAAGAGCTATGCGCAGAATCCCCTATAGAAGATCTACGCGCAGAATCCTCTATAGAAGAGCTACGGGCAGAATCCCCTATAGAAGAGCTACGCACAGGATCCCCTATAGAAGAGGTACGCGCAGAATCCTCTATAGAAGAGCTAGTAATGGGCTCTCGTCTTTACATCCAACGCCCAATGCAATGTCTCGTCTGGGTCGTCTGGTTTAGGTAAATTGCTCGTCAACTATCTTAGATGGGAATTTTGAGTTCAAATACGAGGTCCTCTGCCCATAACTAGAGATGAGCGAATACCGTTCGTTCAAGTAGGTATTCGATAGAATATTAAGGTATTCGACATATTCGTTCACAATCAAACACCACGCGGTAAACGCAGTAGTATTCATATCCCCTCTCACCTTCCCTGGAGCTTTTCTTGCACCAATAACTGTGCAGGGGAGGCGGGACAGGAAGCAGGAAAACGTAGGCATCAAAAAAATAGGAAAAAGCCATTGGCTGGCGAAGTCAGGTGACCTCGGATTTATAAGAATAGTGGCCGCCATATTCGTGTCAGGTGTGGTTTGGTGAGTTAGAGAGAGATTGTTCTGAGGGTGAGGAAGAGATTATAGATTCTGTTAGGCAGGAAAACATTGTAACCAACAGCTCAGCTCAGAACTACACTGCAGGAACACTGCACATATACACCGAACCGGCCAATGATGTGTCCGGGGAACCTCAAAGGAGCAGAAGGGGGCGAGGACGAGGGGATCCAGGCCGCAGTAGCTCCACTCCAATTATATACTGGAGAGGGGCAGCAGCAGTGCCACAACATCAAGCGGGGTGCAGGGTGTAGTGCCCGAGCACCAGGAGCCTATACCAGGGTGGATAGCAGATATTGTGGACCCGCAACCAACAAGTCCCATCCACAGTACTGACGAGACACAGCTCCATGTGTCTGTGCCAGCACACAAGATCCTCGTCCTCCTCCAACACCACCTTCACTGTAAATAAATACCGTATATAGATCACTTGATACATGGCTGTATATAGCTCACTTGATACATTGCCGTATACAGCTCACCTGATACATGGCCGTATATAGCTCACTTGATACATGGCCATATACAGCTCACTTGATACATGGTTGTATATAGCTCACTTGATACATGGCTGTATATAGTTCACTTGATACATGGCCATATATAGCTCACTTGATACATGGCCGTATATAGCTCACTTGATACATGGCCGTATATAGCTCACTTGATACATGGCCGTATATAGTTCACTTGATACATGGCCGTATATAGCTCACTTGATACATGGCCGTATATAGCTCACTTGATACATGGCCGTATATAGCTCACTTGATACATGGCCGTATATAGCTCACTTGATACATGTCTGTATATAGCTCACTTGATACATGACCATATATATCTCACTTGATACATGGCTGTATATAGCTCACTTGATACATGGCCGTATATAGCTCACTTGATACATGTCTGTATATAGCTCACTTGATACATGACCATATATATCTCACTTGATACATGGCTGTATATAGCTCACTTGATACATGGCCGTATATAGCTCACTTGATACATGGCCGTATATAGCTCACTTGATACATGACCATATATATCTCACTTGATACATGGCTGTATATAGCTCACTTGATACATGGCCGTATATAGCTCACTTGATACATGGCTGTATACAGCTCACTTAATACATGGCCGTGTCCATAAAGGGATTCTCCAGCTGTAAAACACAGACCGCCTATCAATGAGCGGCGCTGAGCGGTAGTACCAGACATGTCGGCACTGCTACAGCCCAGCTCTGTGCCTGTATTTCAGATACGCCACCTCCGGAGCAGCGCTCGTCAGGTCTGCGGAGCCTTTCATGCCTTGTATTGTGTGATGTACAAGCACAAAACCTCCAGGAGAAAACTATTTCTATAAATCGTGAAGTTCCCGGTGCGACGATTCTCATGGCTACGGGCGCTCAATCTGCTGTTCTTTACTTTCCTCCCCTAGCAGTGGCCTCCTTCTACACCTCCGGCTCTCACGGTTCATCCATAATTAATATTCATATTTTGCAGATCTGCCTTATAATTCATCTGAGCACATGAGGGGAACTTCAATAATTACCAAAAAATACTAAGAGAAGCCTCAAACTCCGGAAAAGAAACTTCTGGAACTTTGTAGTGGTGTGTATATACTGTATTGTGTGCTAGTGTCAGCAGTCATGTCATGGTGATGGGGAAACAATGAGTGAATGAGATGAGCGAGTAGGTGTTCTATAGAATAATAAGGTTTTCAAAATACTCGTATTCGCTCGAGTACCACTCGCTATTCGAATGGAAAAGTTTGATGCAGAACCTACTTCTCCTACCTTTAGAAGTCTTCTCCGTGCAGCTTCCAGCTCTGAATTCACTCTGCCAGGCATCGGGCCTGGGCAGAGCTGACTGCGCATGCCCGCACTACAAGAAAATGGCCGCTTACAGTCAATGGAAAACCACGAAAAGAATTGTCAAAAAGCCAAATTGGATATAATTCCACAACAAACATAAAAAAGGGGGTGGACAAAAGTATTGGCACTGTTTGAAAAATCATGTGATGCTTCTCCAATTTGTGTAATTAACAGCACCTGTTACTTACCTGAGGCACCTAACAGGTGGTGGCAATAACTAAATCACACTTGCAGTCAGTTGAAATGGATTAAAGTTGACTCCACCTCTGTCCTGTGTCCTTGTGTGACCACATTGAGCATGGAGAAAAGAAAGAAGACCAAAAAGAACTGTCTGAGGACTTGAGAAGCAAAATTGTGAGGAAGCATGAGCAATCTCAAGGCTACAAGTCCATCTCCAAAGTCCTGAATGTTCCTGTGTCTACCGTGCGCAGTGTCATCAAGAAGTGTAAAGCCCATGGCACTGTGGCTAACCTCCCTAGATGTGGACGCAAAAGAAAAATCGACGAAAGATTTCAAGATTGTGCGGATGGCGGATAAAGAACCGCGACTAACATCCAAACAAGTCCAAGCTGCCCTGCAGTCCGAGGGTACAACAGTGTCACCCCGTACTATCCAGTGTCAGCGTCTGAATGAGAAGGGACTGTATGGTAGGAGACCCAGGAAGACCCCACTTCTTACCCAGAGACAGAATTGTAAGGGGGCCAATACTTTTGGCCAACACTGTATAGAAGACCTTTTAGAGTAACATAGAGTCAGCATAGCAGAGGAGGGGGGTGGGGGAGAGATACAGATAAGAGGGGAAAGAAACATTTTTCTCTGATACAATACAGTCATGGCCAAAAGTTTTGAGAATGATACAAATATTAATTGTTACAAAGTCTACTGCTTCAGTTTTCCTAATGGCAATTTGCATATACTCCAGAATGTTATAAAGAGTGATCAGCTTAACAGCAATTACTTGCAAAGTCAATATTTGCCTAGAAAATGAACTTTATCCCCCAAAATACATTTCAACATCATTGCAGCCCTGCCTTAAAAGGACCAGCTAACATCGTTTCAGTGATTGCTCCAGTAACACAGGTGTGGGTGTTGATGAGGACAGGGCTGGAGATCAATCTGTCATGATTAAGTAAGAATGACACCACTGGACACTTTAAAAGGAGGCTGGTGCTTGGCATCATTGTTTCTCTTCTGTTACCCATGGTTATCTCTAAAGAAACACGTGCAGTCATCATTGCACTGCACAGAAATGGCCTAACAGGGAAGAGTATCGCAGCTAGAAAGATTGCACCTCAGTCAACAATCTATCGCATCATCAAGAACTTCAAGGAGAGAGGTCCCATTGTTGGCAAAAAGGCTCCAGGGCACCCAAGAAAGACCAGCAAGCGCCAGGACCGTCTCTTAAAAGTGTTTCAACTGTGGGATCGGGCTACCAGCAGTGCAGAGCTTGCTCAGGAATGGCAGCAGGCAGGTGTGAGTGCATCTGCACGCACTGTGAGGCGGAGACTCTTGGAGCAAGGCCTGGTCTCAAGGAGGGCAGCGAAGAAGCCACTTCTCTCCAGAAAAAACATCAGGGCCAGACTGATATTCTGCAAAAGGTCCAGGAAGTGGACTGCTGAGGACTGGGGGAAAGTCATTTTCTCTGATGAATCCCCTTTTTGATTGTTTGGGACATCTTGAAAACAGCTTATTGGGAGAAGACGAGGTGA
The DNA here is from genome assembly GCF_031893055.1 of Leptodactylus fuscus. Taxonomy (NCBI): domain Eukaryota; kingdom Metazoa; phylum Chordata; class Amphibia; order Anura; family Leptodactylidae; genus Leptodactylus; species Leptodactylus fuscus. The sequence goes on from NC_134268.1 coordinate 9,951,672, forward strand.
GCGCTACCACCAGTCTTGTCTCATGCCAACTGTAAAGCATCCTGAAACCATTCATGTGTGGGGTGGCTTCTCAGCCAAGGGAATCGGCTCTCTCACAGTCTTGCCTAAAAACACAGCCATGAATAAAGAATGGGACCAGAATGTCCTCCAAGATCAACTTCTCCCAACCGTCCAAGAGCAGTTTGGCCATCAACAATGCCTTCTCCAGCATGATGGAGCACCTTGCCATAAAGCAAAGGTGAGAACTAAATGGCTCAGGGAACAAAACAGAGAGATTTTGGGTCCATGGCCTGGAAACTCCCCAGATCTTAATCCCATTGAGAACTTGTGGTCAATCATCAAGAGACGGGTGGACAAACAAAAACCTACAAACAAAATGCAAGCATTGATTGTGCAAGAATGGACGGCTATCAGTCAGGATTTGGTCCAGAAGTTGATTGAGAGCTGCCAGGGAGAATTGCAGAGGTCCTGAAGAAGAAGGGTCAACACTGCAAATATTACAACGCTGCATTAACTCATTCTAACTGTCACTATAAGCTTTTATTACTCAGAATATGATTGCAATTCTATTTCTGTATGTGATAAAAACATCTGACAAACACACAGAAACCAGAGGGAGCAGATCATGTGACAAGAGAAGATTTGTGGCATTCTCAAAACTTTTGGCCATGACTGTATAACACAATGTTACTTACATTCACTTTGATTGTAGATCTCTACAAACATTGTTGAAGTGACCATCTGAGTAGAGACCAGAGGTGTATGGCATGCCCGCGTCACCCGGGCAAATAACAGGACAGGAGGGGACCAATAATCTCAAGTTTGGGCAAAACGAGGATTTTTTTTAAATAGTCCTAAAATAATCCAGTTGGCTACAATTCAGTTCACTGGCCTCTCGTCATGTGACATGTGATATTACAAATTGTTACAAGGGTAAACCCCAATATTTGCAATCAGAGAGTCCCTACAATAGACGCGCTCAGCTCTGCTACATCTATAGTATAACAGCAAGAAAAGTTTCTAAGGAACGTAACGTGTAGAAGTTACAGAGGCTTCGGTCACCGCTCTCAATCACAGGCACAATCATCTCATCGCGCCAATTACAGGGATCCGCCATATCCCGGACATGTTTTGTATGTGACGGGCGAGAAGGGTTTTGGAACATTTTAACTCATCTGTTTGTTTTTTGGAATCTATTATTAAAATCCGCACAAAAGACTCATCAAGTCTCCGTCATCGGCAAGAGGTTAACACTCTCCATCCACTTCAGAGCACTGGCTGGGAGACGTCGGGAACAGAGGTGTTTAATGTGTAATGTGCTCAGGGGTGTCAATGGGAAGCGCAGGCAGCGAGTGCTCAGATACGGAGCGCGCTCTACTCAATATTCATGACGCGACATGCGGGCAGACATCTTCGCTTTCATCTGGTTACGTCTGTATCAGTGAGAAGGCTCCACAACAACGTGATCGTCTGACAACAAGAGCTCACATAGACTAGAATCCCGCCAGACAGAACGCGGCTGCGCCAAAGATACAAATGGCTACAAGTGAGCAACCAGAAGAGCCATCCATCCAGCAGAGAGCGGCCATGAGGTGTGGTCTCCACCAAGAAGGAGATCTTTGACCACCTTTATGGACACAGTGGCACAAGTTCTTGGAGTCCATGTGTCAGTTATGACCACGCATAAAAGTGACGTACAAAACCCAGTCCAACCTCCTCCCACGGCTGATGACACCCTCATAAATAATCACTGACACACTCTTGGATGGTAAAATTGTGGGGGTCGGCCACAGCTTTATTAAAATGTACACACATCGGCAGAACCCTGCTATCCCCCTCCCTTTCTAGACCAAGCGCGTCACCAGAATGCCCCGCCACCGCCTTGCGGTGTGCATGTGATGTGATATTCAACGGGTGACGCGCCTCATCTTCTACACCGATGACCAGAGGGGATGGGAAGGGGAAGGTGCAAGGTCCCGCCAACATGCAAGCTGTGACACCTGAAATAAATAAAACAAAATAAATAACATTGCAAGGAAACACCGAAACCAATAAATAACAAAAACCACACAACAAAATCGAACAGAAGAACCAAAATGGGGAGGGAGGGAGGGAAGATCAACCACTCCGAACGCTGGCGGGGATCCAAGAGGAAGTCCCCGCCCAGCGCCGGAAGCTAAATAGCGTGGGTAAGCCCCGCCTCCTCCAAAACCCCGCCCAGGCCAGCGTCAGCCGCCGGGAGGGGGGAGAGGAGGAAGCGCGGGCCCGCACGCGAGGTCAGGACCGCAAACCGTACGACATTGGTGTCATAAATGGTCAAAACCAACACAAACCCGAAATACCGACCAACGCACTAGAGACCCAAACTTAGTAAACCAAGAATATACAACCTCAGAGGAGACCCCAAACCAGTACACTCACCTAATACAGACTCAGCATGAGACCACCCTGGACTGGACCACCGAGACGTAACACAGACATGGAATACTGTAACCCATTCAACTCCATATATAACACCGGTGTACTTACCTCTACTACATATATAACACTGGTGTACTTACCTCTACTACATATATAACACTGGTGTACTTACCTCTACTACATATATAACACCGGTATACTTACCTCTACTACATATATAACACCGGTGTACTTACCTCTACTACATATATAACACTGGTGTACTTACCTCTACTACATATATAACACCGGTATACTTACCTCTACTACATATATAACACCGGTGTACTTACCTCTACTACATATATAACACTGGTGTACTTACCTCTACTACATATATAACACCGGTATACTTACCTCTACTACATATATAACACCGGTGTACTTACCTCTACTACATATATAACACTGGTGTACTTACCTCTACTACATATATAACACCGGTATACTTACCTCTACTACATATATAACACCGGTGTACTTACCTCTACTACATATATAACACTGGTGTACTTACCTCTACTACATATATAACACCGGTGTACTTACCTCTACTACATATATAACACCGGTGTACTTACCTCTACTACATATATATCACCGGTGTACTTACCTCTACTACATATATAACACCGGTGTACTTACCTCTACTACATATATAACACCGGTGTACTTACCTCTACTACATATATAACACCGGTGTACTTACCTCTACTACATATATAACACTGAAGTACTTACCTCTACTACATATATAACACCGGTGTACTTACCTCTACTACATATATAACACTGAAGTACTTACCTCTACTACATATATAACACCGGTGTACTTACCTCTACTACATATATAACACCGGTGTACTTACCTCTACTACATATATAACACCGGTGTACTTACCTCTACTACATATATAACACCGGTGTACTTACCTCTACTACATATATAACACCGGTGTACTTACCTCTACTACATATATAACACCGGTGTACTTACCTCTACTACATATATAACACCGGTGTACTTACCTCTACTACATATATAACACCGGTGTACTTACCTCTACTACATATATAACACCGGTGTACTTACCTCTACTACATATATAACACCGGTGTACTTACCTCTACTACATATATAACACCGGTGTACTTACCTCTACTACATATATAACACCGGAGTACTTACCTCTACTACATATATATCACCGGTGTACTTACCTCTACTACATATATATCACCGGTGTACTTACCTCTACTACATATATAACACCGGTGTACTTACCTCTACTACATATATAACACCGGTGTACTTACCTCTACTACATATATAACACCGGTGTACTTACCTCTACTACATATATAACACCGGTGTACTTACCTCTACTACATATATAACACCGGTGTACTTACCTCTACTACATATATAACACCGGTGTACTTACCTCTACTACATATATAACACCGGTGTACTTACCTCTACTACATATATAACACCGGTGTACTTACCTCTACTACATATATAACACCGGTGTACTTACCTCTACTACATATATAACACCGGTGTACTTACCTCTACTACATATATAACACCTGTGTACTTACCTCTACTACATATATAACACCGGTGTACTTACCTCTACTACATATATATCACCGGTGTACTTACCTCTACTACATATATATCACCGGTGTACTTACCTCTACTACATATATAACACTGATGTACTTACCTCTACTACACATATAACACCGGTGTACTTACCTCTACTACATATATATCACCGGTATACTTACCTCTACTACATATATAACACCGGAGTACTTACCTCTAGTACATATATAACACCGGTGTACTTACCTCTACTACATATATATCACCGGTGTACTTACCTCTACTACATATATAACACCGGTGTACTTACCTCTACTACATATATAACACCGGTGTACTTACCTCTACTACATATATAACACCGGTGTACTTACCTCTACTACATATATAACACCGGTGTACTTACCTCTACTACATATATAACACCGGAGTACTTACCTCTACTACATATATAACACGGGTGTACTTACCTCTACTACATATATAACACGGGTGTACTTACCTCTACTACATATATAACACGGGTGTACTTACCTCTACTACATATATAACACCGGTGTACTTACCTCTACTACATATATAACACCGGTGTACCTACCTCTACTACATATATATCACCGGTGTACTTACCTCTACTACATATATAACACTGATGTACTTACCTCTACTACACATATAACACCGGTGTACTTACCTCTACTACATATATAACACCTGTGTACTTACCTCTACTACATATATAACACCGGTGTACTTACCTCTACTACATATATATCACCGGTGTACTTACCTCTACTACATATATATCACCGGTGTACTTACCTCTACTACATATATAACACTGATGTACTTACCTCTACTACACATATAACACCGGTGTACTTACCTCTACTACATATATATCACCGGTATACTTACCTCTACTACATATATAACACCGGAGTACTTACCTCTACTACATATATAACACCGGTGTACTTACCTCTACTACATATATAACACCGGTGTACTTACCTCTACTACATATATAACACCGGTGTACTTACCTCTACTACATATATAACACCGGTGTACTTACCTCTACTACATATATAACACCGGTGTACTTACCTCTACTACATATATAACACCGGTGTACTTACCTCTACTACATATATAACACCGGTGTACTTACCTCTACTACATATATATCACCGGTGTACTTACCTCTACTACATATATATCACCGGTGTACTTACCTCTACTACATATATAACACTGATGTACTTACCTCTACTACACATATAACACAGGTGTACTTACCTCTACTACATATATAACACAGGTGTACTTACCTCTACTACATATATAACACCGGTGTACTTACCTCTACTACATATATAACACCGGTGTACTCACCTCTACTACATATATAACACCGGTGTACTTACCTCTACTACATATATAACACCCGTGTACTTACCTCTACTACATATATAACACCGGTGTACTTACCTCTACTACATATATAACACCGGTGTACTTACCTCTACTACATATATAACACCGGTGTACTTACCTCTACTACATATATAACACCGGTGTACTTACCTCTACTACATATATAACACCGGAGTACTTACCTCTACTACATATATAACACGGGTGTACTTACCTCTACTACATATATAACACCGGTGTACTTACCTCTACTACATATATAACACCGGTGTACTCACCTCTACTACATATATAACACCGGTGTACTTACCTCTACTACATATATAACACCGGTGTACTTACCTCTACTACATATATAACACCGGTGTACTTACCTCTACTACATATATAACACCGGTGTACTTACCTCTACTACATATATAACACCGGTGTACTTACCTCTACTACATATATAACACCGGTGTACTTACCTCTACTACATATATAACACCGGAGTACTTACCTCTACTACATATATAACACGGGTGTACTTACCTCTACTACATATATAACACCGGTGTACTTACCTCTACCTACATATATAACACCGGTGTACTTACTTCTACTACATATATAACACGGGTGTACTTACCTCTACTACATATATAACACCGGTGTTCTTACCTCTACTACATATATAACACTGGTGTACTTACCTCTACTACATATATAACACCGGTATACTTACCTCTACTACATATATAACACCGGTGTACTTACCTCTACTACATATATAACACTGGTGTACTTACCTCTACTACATATATAACACCGGTATACTTACCTCTACTACATATATAACACCGGTGTACTTACCTCTACTACATATATAACACTGGTGTACTTACCTCTACTACATATATAACACCGGTGTACTTACCTCTACTACATATATAACACCGGTGTACTTACCTCTACTACATATATAACACCGGTGTACTTACCTCTACTACATATATAACACCGGAGTACTTACCTCTACTACATATATAACACGGGTGTACTTACCTCTACTACATATATAACACCGGTGTACTTACCTCTACTACATATATAACACCGGTGTACTTACCTCTACTACATATATATCACCGGTGTACTTACCTCTACTACATATATAACACCGGTGTACTTACCTCTACTACATATATAACACCGGTGTACTTACCTCTACTACATATATAACACCGGTGTACTTACCTCTACTACATATATAACACTGAAGTACTTACCTCTACTACATATATAACACCGGTGTACTTACCTCTACTACATATATAACACTGAAGTACTTACCTCTACTACATATATAACACCGGTGTACTTACCTCTACTACATATATAACACCGGTGTACTTACCTCTACTACATATATAACACCGGTGTACTTACCTCTACTACATATATAACACCGGTGTACTTACCTCTACTACATATATAACACCGGTGTACTTACCTCTACTACATATATAACACCGGTGTACTTACCTCTACTACATATATAACACCGGTGTACTTACCTCTACTACATATATAACACCGGTGTACTTACCTCTACTACACATATAACACCGGTGTACTTACCTCTACTACATATATATCACCGGTATACTTACCTCTACTACATATATAACACCGGAGTACTTACCTCTACTACATATATAACACCGGTGTACTTACCTCTACTACATATATATCACCGGTGTACTTACCTCTACTACATATATAACACCGGTGTACTTACCTCTACTACATATATAACACCGGTGTACTTACCTCTACTACATATATAACACCGGTGTACTTACCTCTACTACATATATAACACCGGTGTACTTACCTCTACTACATATATAACACCGGAGTACTTACCTCTACTACATATATAACACCGGTGTACTTACCTCTACTACATATATAACACCGGTGTACTTACCTCTACTACATATATAACACGGGTGTACTTACCTCTACTACATATATAACACCGGTGTACTTACCTCTACTACATATATAACACCGGTGTACCTACCTCTACTACATATATATCACCGGTGTACTTACCTCTACTACATATATAACACTGATGTACTTACCTCTACTACACATATAACACCGGTGTACTTACCTCTACTACATATATAACACCTGTGTACTTACCTCTACTACATATATAACACCGGTGTACTTACCTCTACTACATATATATCACCGGTGTACTTACCTCTACTACATATATATCACCGGTGTACTTACCTCTACTACATATATAACACTGATGTACTTACCTCTACTACACATATAACACCGGTGTACTTACCTCTACTACATATATATCACCGGTATACTTACCTCTACTACATATATAACACCGGAGTACTTACCTCTACTACATATATAACACCGGTGTACTTACCTCTACTACATATATAACACCGGTGTACTTACCTCTACTACATATATAACACCGGTGTACTTACCTCTACTACATATATAACACCGGTGTACTTACCTCTACTACATATATAACACCGGTGTACTTACCTCTACTACATATATAACACCGGTGTACTTACCTCTACTACATATATAACACCGGTGTACTTACCTCTACTACATATATAACACCGGTGTACTTACCTCTACTACATATATATCACCGGTGTACTTACCTCTACTACATATATATCACCGGTGTACTTACCTCTACTACATATATAACACTGATGTACTTACCTCTACTACACATATAACACAGGTGTACTTACCTCTACTACATATATAACACAGGTGTACTTACCTCTACTACATATATAACACCGGTGTACTTACCTCTACTACATATATAACACCGGTGTACTCACCTCTACTACATATATAACACCGGTGTACTTACCTCTACTACATATATAACACCCGTGTACTTACCTCTACTACATATATAACACCGGTGTACTTACCTCTACTACATATATAACACCGGTGTACTTACCTCTACTACATATATAACACCGGTGTACTTACCTCTACTACATATATAACACCGGTGTACTTACCTCTACTACATATATAACACCGGAGTACTTACCTCTACTACATATATAACACGGGTGTACTTACCTCTACTACATATATAACACCGGTGTACTTACCTCTACTACATATATAACACTGGTGTACTTACCTCTACTACATATATAACACCGGTGTACTTACCTCTACTACATATATAACACCGGTGTACTTACCTCTACTACATATATAACACCGGTGTACTTACCTCTACTACATATATAACACCGGTGTACTTACCTCTACTACATATATAACACCGGTGTACTTACCTCTACTACATATATAACACCGGAGTACTTACCTCTACTACATATATAACACGGGTGTACTTACCTCTACTACATATATAACACCGGTGTACTTACCTCTACCTACATATATAACACCGGTGTACTTACTTCTACTACATATATAACACGGGTGTACTTACCTCTACTACATATATAACACCGGTGTTCTTACCTCTACTACATATATAACACCGGTGTACTTACCTCTACCTACATATATAACACCGGAGTACTTACCTCTACTACATATATAACACCGGTGTACTTACCTCTACTACATATATAACACCGGTGTACTTACCTCTACTACATATATAACACCGGTGTACTTACCTCTACTACATATATAACACCGGTGTACTTACCTCTACTACATATATAACACTGGTGTACTTACCTCTACTACATATATAACACCGGTGTACTTACCTCTACCTACATATATAACACCGGAGTACTTACCTCTACTACATATATAACACCGGTGTACTTACCTCTACTACATATATAACACCGGTGTACTTACCTCTACTACATATATAACACCGGTGTACTTACCTCTACTACATATATAACACCGGTGTACTTACCTCTACTACATATATAACACTGGTGTACTTACCTCTACTACATATATAACTCCGGTGTACTTACCTCTACTACATATATAACACCGGTGTACTTACCTCTACTACATATATAACACAGGTGTACTTACCTCTACTACATATATAACACCGGTGTACTTACCTCTACTACATATATAACACCGGTGTACTTACCTCTACTACATATATAACACAGGTGTACTTACCTCTACTACATATATAACACCGGTGTACTTACCTCTACTACATATATAACACCGGTGTACTTACCTCTACTACATATACTATATCACTGGTGTACTTACCTCTACTACATATACTATATCACTGGTGTACTTACCTCTACTACATATATAACACCGGTGTACTCACCTCTACTACATATATAACACCGGTGTACTTACCTCTACTACATATATAACACCGGTGTACTTACCTCTACTACATATATAACACCGGTGTACTTACCTCTACTACATATATAACACCGGTGTACTTACCTCTACTACATATATAACACTGGTGTACTTACCTCTACTACATATATAACACCGGTGTACTTATCTCTACTACATATATAACACCGGTGTACTTATCTCTACTACATATATAACACTGGTGTACTTACCTCTACTACATATACTATATCACTGGTGTACTTACCTCTACTACATATATAACACCGGTGTACTCACCTCTACTACATATATAACACCGGTGTACTTACCTCTACTACATATATAACACAGATGTACTTACCTCTACTACATATATAACACAGGTGTACTTACCTCTACTACATATATAACACCGGTGTACTTACCTCTACTACATATATAACACCGGTGTACTTACCTCTACTACATATATAACACCGGAGTACTTACCTCTACTACATATATAACACGGGTGTACTTACCTCTACTACATATATAACACCGGTGTACTTACCTCTACCTACATATATAACACCGGTGTACTTACCTCTACTACATATATAACACGGGTGTACTTACCTCTACTACATATATAACACCGGTGTACTTACCTCTACTACATATATAACACCGGTGTACTTACCTCTACCTACATATATAACACCGGAGTACTTACCTCTACTACATATATAACACCGGTGTACTTACCACTACTACATATATAACACAGGTGTACTTACCTCTACTACATATATAACACTGGAGTACTTACCTCTACTACATATATAACACCGGTGTACTTACCTCTACTACATATATAACACCGGAGTACTTACCTCTACTACATATTTAACACGGGTGTACTTACCTCTACTACATATATAACACCGGTGTACTTACCTCTACCTACATATATAACACCGGTGTACTTACCTCTACTACATATATAACACGGGTGTACTTACCTCTACTACATATATAACACCGGTGTACTTACCTCTACTACATATATAACACCGGTGTACTTACCTCTACCTACATATATAACACCGGAGTACTTACCTCTACTACATATATAACACCGGTGTACTTACCACTACTACATATATAACACAGGTGTACTTACCTCTACTACATATATAACACTGGAGTACTTACCTCTACTACATATATAACACCGGTGTACTTACCTCTACTACATATATAACACCGGTGTACTTACCTCTACTACATATATAACACTGGTGTACTTACCTCTACTACATATATAACACCGGTGTACTTACCTCTACTACATATATAACACAGGTTTACTTACCTCTACTACATATATAACACCGGTGTACTTACCTCTACTACATATATAACACCGGTGTACTTACCTCTACTACATATACTATATCACTGGTGTACTTACCTCTACTACATATATAACACCGGTGTACTCACCTCTACTACATATATAACACCGGTGTACTTACCTCTACTACATATATAACACCGGTGTACTTACCTCTACTACATATATAACACCGGTGTACTTACCTCTACTACATATATAACACTGGTGTACTTACCTCTACTACATATATAACACCGGTGTACTTATCTCTACTACATATATAACACCGGTGTACTTATCTCTACTACATATATAACACTGGTGTACTTACCTCTACTACATATACTATATCACTGGTGTACTTACCTCTACTACATATATAACACCGGTGTACTCACCTCTACTACATATATAACACTGGTGTACTTACCTCTACTACATATATAACACCGGTGTACTTACCTCTACTACATATATAACACCGGTGTACTTACCTCTACTACATATATAACACAGGTGTACTTATCTCTACTACATATATAACACTGGTGTACTTACCTCTACTACATATACTATATCACTGGTGTACTTACCTCTACTACATATATAACACCGGTGTACTCACCTCTACTACATATATAACACAGGTGTACTTACCTCTACTACATATATAACACAGGTGTACTTACCTCTACTACATATATAACACCGGTGTCCACTTGTCCACCTGTCAGCAGAATTCTGTAACCCTTTCAGTACATTTTCCTCTCCAGCCGCCCTTATATAATTCTATACTGACCTTCTACTACTTTTTTGTCATTAAATAGTTAATGATTTCCTGACATGATTTGGTTATGTCTGACAGTGCCATATAAGTCAGTAAAGAGAGCAGAGGAGGAGGATTTATGATACTTGGACTGGCAGAAATCAATATAGATGACAGTATTGTGAGACGGCCCTCGCCCTCCATGAGCTTCCATGGTTGCTGCACTGTCACTCTATGGGTCTTCTGTTCTCTCACATCATAGTACCAGACTCCTCCATCTTCCATAGTGTTACTGTTGGACCACTGCACCATAGCGGCTGCTCCTGACCTAGTAGAGGATCCAGCGCAGCGTCAGCTCTGCACCAGGATCAGTAACACAGCAGATAATAAGACAACTTGCCGATCCATCGGGCTCTTAATGATAAAACTGAAAAAAGGAAGATAAATAAACAAGTAAAGCAAAGAAAGTGGAATCTTTAAGTGTCCTCGGCTCCGGCCCTCTTATCCCTGATGTATTATTGGAGGGTTTTTTTTAAGGGTTGAAAATGGGATAATTTCAAAGCGTCTTGTTGGCGCCGCAGGGCACGGCGACAAACCCTTTCATATGAAAATGATGATCACGGGGACTATCAAGCATATGATTACTGAACAAATTGCTCTAACTATAGAAAAACCGACGCTTTAAAGTTTGACAACAATCGGGGGCCTGATGGGATTACAGATAAACCTTTTATCTCTTACTGAGTTTTTTTAAATCTATCGCTGATAACAGCGAGGAGCGGCGCGCCGAGCGGCCCGGAACAACCAAACAATGCAAATTGCTCTTTATAATGCTAATGGCAAGACGGTGGAAACGAGCGGTGTATGCGGATAATAATGGCCCCGCCATCGGTTCCTCAATCCGGAATCGCGTCTGGCGTCTGTGAACTGTATCAGAGGCTACTAAAGATATCAACCATGAGGAGATGGCGGAAATAAATGGGGCCAGAAGGTTGGTGGGTCGGGGAGAGATGAGCCAAGCTATTTTCTAGGTTTGAGTTGTGGATTTTTTGTTAGCACAGTTTGGCAGAACATTTTAGGACAATGGACAGGTTTCTGTGTGGCCTCCAATGAACAAACTCCTACTAGGGTAAGGGATGCTATGACAATTTGGGTTGCCAAAGGGTGGAGTAGAACGTTGATGCCTAAGGAGTAGGGTGGAGCAGATCTTGAGGTTTCAGGATCGTTTTTAAAATCTGATTTTCGATCATTTTTCAGCCGATCCCGATCGTGAAATTTACTCGATCGCCGATCGGGATCTGATCTATCCCGATCGCTCAACCCTAATGTTAGCTTTTCCCACAATGATTGGTCAGTAGCCAAGCATTATGGGAACTAACATGAGACCTCATTCCCACCTAAAAAGATCGGGATCGGAATTCCGATTGCCAATTGGGAGCTGATCTTTTCCAATCCCGATCGCTCAACCCTACTAAGGACCTGTACATACCTGGAGGCCACCTTGGACCTGTGTAATACAATCACTCATCACAGAGTATTAAGAAATCACATTGTTTTGAAAATCAGGTCATCTTGCGTCTCACTTTTCCAGCCTATGCTACAGAAAAGATCACATTTAGAACATATTCCTACATGATCTAAATGGATTTACTTATGTACAAGCAGGAGACCAAAGAATCTGTTGTCTCACCCTATGCTCCGATGGCTGAAGACCACTGCAAGAAAATCCAGATCATTAGGGGTTATTCCGAGGATCTATTTTCACAGGCTTGAATCTCACCAGGTTGGAATCTTCTAGGAGAGTCCATAGTTGTTTGGTTATTGAGGTTTCTTCCTATCTGTAGGCTTCTGTGGGGTCATATTGACTTCTCCACCAATTTAAGGAATTTTGGAATAGTTCTCTCTCTTTTTATTAGTAATGGTTAGAGATGGGTGAACTGATCTGTCACAAGCTGGGTTCAACTCAAATTTTCCAGCTTGTTTGGTTTTTAACGAAACCAAATAAATGGTGATTTGTCTATGAGAAACAAAAATGGCCACCATCACAGTGAGCCACTGTGCCATTCTGGGGTGACCTGACATCACCTGGTAGACTCTCAGCCAATAGGCAGCGGTAGGTGTACACCTTATAGTGCTGATATCATATACACTATATAAGGTGCTGTGGGCTGGAACACGAGGCATATCAGTGATGGTGGAAGTAGGGGATGGATGTGTTATTCATCAGTACAGGATACAGAGCACTGACTGCTACAAAGCCACAATACAACCAGGAGTAGGAGAAGTGGAGCAAAGTGTAGTCAGATTTACACAATTACAAAGGACAATTAACCCTTTCAGTGCCAATGATGTAATTTTTGCCTAAGCCCACATTGACACAATTGAGTTTCAGCCATGAAACTTGGACTGTGTGTTGGTGGGATCTACTGGTCTGAAAAGTATGTTCCTAGCAGTAAAGTTATCAATACAGCTAGGAGACCCTGCGTCGCAGCAACATATTGTCCTGAACCGTAAAACTCATCTGGCATACATTACAGGGCGTATAGGAGTAAGGGGTGCAGAGGTAATAGTTGCATCAGGTCCCATGTCACGACACCCTTGATGCTTGGAGTGCCCATGTCACTGCTGAGATTGAGCCATTAACCAATTAATCCCGGGTCCATTATATCTCAAAAAAGTGCAGACGTCATCAGGAGAGCACTGGTGTAACGTCTCTGCCTGTTCAGGTGTCTCTGACCTCTGGCTTACTCTTTGAGCACTCTCTTGGATTTTGATTCTGTACTGCATTGTTTGACTGTTACCATACCCTTGGCTAGCTGACCTCCCTCGTGGTTGTTGTTGGTCTTGTTCCCGTTCTGTGTTGTCACTTATACAGGAAGGGCCCATCGACCAGTTGCCGCCTATTGCTTAGGATAGGACCGGCAAGCAGGAAGGGACTATGGGGGGAATTCAATTTGGGGCTCACTGTCTATTGTGCCTTCCCCCCAGGATTCACCAGCAGCTACTGGAGAATTACTCCTATTGCAATTTCCTTACAACTGGACACCGGAGGCCAAAAAGAGGTGAGGGAAGGTGAGTAAACTAGCAGAACTGGAGGACAATGGCAGAACTGGAGGAAAATGAACTGCCCCTGGGGTCATGGGGTCAAGGGTGAAGGGTTATATCAGGTTGACGGCCACTAGCCTAGACCCTCGCCGGTACTTGTCTATGTGTTGAATGAAACATTTTTGTAAACACAGCAGCGTATAGTAAGACACTTTGGCATGAACTCGCTCCATGAGATGTCGGAACTTCATTCATCATCAATTTACCGAGCAGTTTGCACAATTAATGAAGCCGTGGTGATGGGTGGGGGACGGCGCTCCCTAATGCTGTCGACTATAATTGAATGTTAGCAAAGTAAAAAGGTAAAGCTAATTACGGAATTGCTCATTTATTTTGCAGCTACATTTCCTCGGAGCATAGTGTCTTCAGATTTAATTGCACACATAGATATCAGCCTAATCCATGAGAACAGCCGCTAATGACGACTGAATCTTCTATCGCGCCCATATTTTACTGGTATTATATGGAGCGCGCGGCTGTCGTCATCCGCACTACTGATTGTATGCTTATTATTTATGGGGTAACAAGATAGCATTATTTCTCTGCACCCTGACCCATAAAATTAAAAGAAAACAATAGCCGCTAATATTGTTACCACTAGGGGCACTGTACAGAATTTCATTACACTTGCATGAATTTAAAGGCTTTATCCCCAGGGGTTCTTTAAATCACATGAGCAAACCTATAGCAAGCAATGTATTTAAAGGGATATTCCCATCACAAGGATCCTCTCTATCTTCTAGCTTATGTAAATTCAAGAGTTTTCCTAAATACATTGCTTTAGCAATGCTGCTTTGTTTGCCTGCTTTGTTAGATTATTCTTCCCATTATATACACATTGTTTTCATGGAGTGGGACCTATGTGATAAGACAGTACAGATGACAGGAGACACTGCTCTCTGGAGGGAGTGGGGGCAGAGTGCTCTTGTTGTTATCTACAGCTCTGTGATCAGGACAATCAGGACAGCTAATGGCAATTGCTGATAAAGGCTCAGACAGTGTCTTTATTTCTCTATGTAAGACAATGTAAGGTAACAGAGTCCGATCTCTGTAGAAGCATGGTAAAGGTTCTATACAAACCTGTGTAATGTAATATACATTTACTGTGTATGCTACTTGATCTAGATTTGTATTACATTTCTAGTAATCAATAAATAATCTCTCATGGTAAATAGAAAGTCTATATCTTTTGAGATACTTTTTATTGTCTTGTTCATCAAACAATCAAAGCCGCCTTCCCCCAGCTTGTGAAGGAAACAGGAAGTGAGAATAAGAACCAGCAGGCAAAGGTGCTGAGACAGGAAGATGGGAAAACCTCTTTAAGAACAACAGCACACCATGAGGACAGGCACAGTATTACATCTAAGCATACTTTTAAAGAAATATATTCAAATAATTTACAGAGTAGATATAATGGGGAGCATTTTAAGCATTTGTTGCTTTATCATAAAATGACAAATCTTTACCAAAAAGTAATAAACAGTCATTTTCAGAAAACCTGGGCTTAAAGAGCAAATCTATCTATAGGAAAAAAAGCAAGATAGATAGATAGAGATTGCTTGTTACAATGAACCAGTACAGGATCGGTAACGTAATGTATGTACACAGTGACTGCACCAGCAGAATAGTGAGCGCAGCTCTGGAGTATAATACAGGATAAGTAATGTAATGTACACTCACCGGCCACTTTATTAGGTACACCTGTCCAACTGCTCGTTAACACTTAATTTCTAATCAGCCAATCACATGGCGGCAACTCAGTGCATTTAGGCATGTAGACATGGTCAAGACAATCTCCTGCAGTTCAAACCGAGCATCAGTATGGGGAAGAAAGGTGATTTGAGTGCCTTTGAACGTGGCATGGTTGTTGGTGCCAGAAGGGCTGGTCTGAGTATTTCAGAAACTGCTGATCTACTGGGATTTTCACGCACAACCATCTCTAGGGTTTACAGAGAATGGTCCGAAAAAGAAAAAACATCCAGTGAGCGGCAGTTCTGTGGGCGGAAATGCGTTGTTGATGCCAGAGGAGAATGGCCAGACTGGTTCGAGCTGATAGAAAGGCAACAGTGACTCAAATAGCCACCCGTTACAAGCAAGGTAGCCAGAAGAGCATCTCTGAACGCCGCACAGTACGTCCAACTTTGAGGCTACAGATGGGCTACAGCAGCAGAAGACCACACCGGGTGCCACTCCTTTCAGCTAAGAACAGGAAACTGAGGCTACAATTTGCACAAGCTCATCGAAATTGGACAATTGAAGATTGGAAAAACGTTGCCTGGTCTGATGAGTCTCGATTTCTGCTGCGACATTCGGATGGAAGGGTCAGAATTTGGCGTCAACAACATGAAAGCATGGATCCATCCTGCCTTGTATCAGTAACGGTTCAGGCTGGTGGTGGTGGTGTCATGGTGTGGGGAATATTTTCTTGGCACTCTTTGGGCCCCTTGGTACCAATTGAGCATCGTTGCAACGCCAAAGCCTACCTGAGTATTGTTGCTGCCCATGTCCATCCCTTTATGACCACAATGTACCCAACATCTGATGGCTACTTTCAGCAGGATAATGCAATGCCATGTCATAAAGCTGGAATCATCTCAGACTGGTTTCTTGAACATGACAATGAGTTCACTGTACTCCAATGGCCTCCACAGTCACCAGATCTCAATCCAATAGAGGAGCATCTTTGGGATGTGGTGGAACGGGAGATTCGCATCATGGATGTGCAGCCGACAAATCTGCGACTGCAACTGTGTGATGCCATCATGTCAATATGGACCAAAATCTCTGAGGAATGCTTCCAGCACCTTGTTGAATCTATGCCACGAAGAATTGAGGCAGTTCTGAAGGCAAAAGGGGGTCCAACCCGTTACTAGCATGGTGTACCTAATAAAGTGGCCGGTGAGTGTATGTACACAGTGACTGTACCAGCAGAATAGTGAGTGCAGCTCTGGAGTATAATACAGGATAAGTAATGTAATGTATGTACACAGTGACTGTACCAGCAGAATAGTGAGCGCAGCTCTGGAGTATAATACAGGATAAGTAATGTAATGTATGTACACAGTGACTGCACCAGCAGAATAGTGAGCGCAGCTCTGGAGTATAATACAGGATAAGTAATGTAATGTATGTACACAGTGACTGTACCAGCAGAATAGTGAGCGCAGCTCTGGAGTATAATACAGGATAAGTAATGTAATGTATGTACACAGTGACTGTACCAGCAGAATAGTGAGTGCAGCTCTGGAGTATAATACAGGATAAGTAATGTAATGTATGTACACAGTGACCAGCAGAATAGTGAGCGCAGCTCTGGAGTATAATACAGGATAAGTAATGTAATGTATGTACATAGTGACTGCACCAGCAGAATAGTGAGCGCAGCTCTGGAGTATAATTCAGGATAAGTAATGTAATGTATGTACACAGTGACTGTACCAGCAGAATAGTGAGCGCAGCTCTGGGGTATAATACAGGATAAGTAATGTAATGTATGTACACAGTGACTGCACCAGCAGAATAGTGAGCGCAGCTCTGGAGTATAATACAGGATAAGTAATATAATGTATGTACACAAAGACTGTACCAGCAGAATAGTGAGCACAGCTCTGGAGTATAATACAGGATAAGTAATGTAATGTATGTACACAGTGACTGTACCAGCAGAATAGTGAGCGCAGCTCTGGAGTATAATACAGGATAAGTAATGTAATGTATGTACCCAGTGACTGTACCAGCAGAATAGTGAGCGCAGCTCTGGAGTATAATACAGGATAAGTAATGTAATGTATGTACCCAGTGACTGTACCAGCAGAATAGTGAGCGCAGCTCTGGAGTATAATACAGGATAAGTAATGTAATGTTTGTACACAGTGACTGCACCAGCAGAATAGTGAGTGCAGCTCTGGAGTATAATACAGGATAAGTAATGTAATGTATGTACACAGTGACTGTACCAGCAGAATAGTGAGCGCAGCTCTGGAGTATAATACAGGATAAGTAATGTAATGTATGTACACAGTGACTGCACCAGCAGAATAGTGAGCGCAGCTCTGGAGTATAATACAGGATAAGTAATGTAATGTATGTACATAGTGACTGCACCAGCAGAATAGTGAGCGCAGCTCTGGAGTATAATACAGGATAAGTAATGTAATGTATGTACACAGTGACTGTACCAGCAGAATAGTGAGTGCAGCTCTGGAGTATAATACAGGATAAGTAATGTAATGTATGTACACAGTGACCAGCAGAATAGTGAGCGCAGCTCTGGAGTATAATACAGGATAAGTAATGTAATGTATGTACATAGTGACTGCACCAGCAGAATAGTGAGCGCAGCTCTGGAGTATAATACAGGATAAGTAATGTAATGTATGTACACAGTGACTGCACCAGCAGAATAGTGAGTGCAGCTCTGGAGTATTATAGAGGATGTAACTCAGGATCAGTACAGGATGAGTAATGTAATTATGTTCATGCACCTCTGCTTATTGAGTTCTGGAGTCTAAAGAAGTTGTATCCCAAACAAAACTGCCAGGTGAATCTCTTAAGTATTCAAGAAGCTGTTCTCTTGAGATTCGTCTGATTCTAATAAGAATGCTCCCAGAATGGGGCAACACGGTGGCTCAGTGGTTAGCACTGCAGCCTTGCAGCACGGGAGTCCTAGGCTTGAATCCTGCCAGGAACAACATCTGCAAGGAGTTTCTATGTTCTCCCTGTATTTGCGTGGATTTCCACTCATTCTACATATACATACTGATAGGGAAACTGTACTTTGGGATCCCCATATTATATATCCCTATATGGGGCTCACAATCTGCAAAGAAAAGAAAAAGCAAGAATGCTTTCAGAAATAGAAGGGTTAATGATTTGTATTTAAGAAGTGAATGTAAATTCCATCAATATTTAGTGTGACCTTTGCTCTTTGCCTTCTTCTTGCAGACAGTTTTTGGCAGGACTGGGCAGGGAGTTTGTTCTTTGTGGATGTTGTGTTGCTGTCTTCTGTGGATGTTGCTTGCACCAATCCGTCCGTCTCTTCATGACATCCTAGACAGACTGGATGATGGTGAGATCAGGGCTATATCTGTGGGGGCCGGATCATCACTTCCAGGACTCCTCCTCCAAAGGGCAAAGGTCAGATCAAATATTGATGGGATTTACAATTCTCTTGACACAATATTATTATATATAACATTAACCCTTCTATGTCTGAAAGCTCTGTCACTTTAAAGATTTTTTTTTTTTTTACCACACCTGCCTAAAACTTTTGCACGCCATTGCTTAGATAATCTGATGCTGTAAGTGGATGGCTCAGTCTGTAGATTCGGTTCCTTATTCCGCGGCCTTGCATGTATATGGTTGTGGGCGTCGCGTCGAGTTCTCAATCGCATAAACTTTGTTGCCCTCCTGAATAGACGGCGCGGCCGCCAGTAAAGTTATTACAGATGATTTGGAAGCTTTTACTCCGAGCAGTGACAGTAAAATCTTATTTTCTTTCATGGAGCTATTTTGGGTTTGAATATATTAGAAAAATAAAAATTCCCATAAGATTTCAGTTTCTGTCTCTTTTGTGGAATAATTTTATTTGTCAGACAAGCTTTCAGAAACGTCTTATTATGGATACAGATCCTGCAGCCCTACAAGTCACGACCCTTCATTTCCATTATTCTGTGTGGAACCCGCTCGAGTCAATGTCTAAATTTAGAGGAACACGAAGAGTAAAACTTCAGGCGCAAAAATATTCTTCCCCGTATCGAAGTTTTGGAGGAAGCGCCGAGAAGTTTTCATATAATTAACAATAAGGAGGGAATAGAAATGAAGCAAAGAAGGAAGAAAAAATGTGTCGAGTTCTTTGCCCTTGTTTTAGGGCTGTCAGGATTAGAAAAACATGGCTGCCCTCCGCCAACAACAGCACCCCACCCATCTCTGGACTGTGTCTGGTATTGCAACTTGTCTCCATGAAAGTGGATCAAGATGAACTGCAATACCGCACATAACGTATGACCAGGGGTGGCGCTGTTTTTTAACTTGTTTTCATTTTTATGGTAACCATTGTGTGTGATTCTTAAACATCCCCATAACCAGTTCCATATCAGAAAACAAATATATGACCAAACAAGTCCTATGTGAATCTCGATGAGGAAAGAGAAGCTTCTAGATTCTTCCTAAATCAATGAAAAAAGCCTCTATATTATGTGTACGCTCAATGGTTTGGCACTTTACGTTGCGAGTCCTCTGTGGGAGTCTTGTAAACAGAATCTATGTCAGATTGAGCAGCTCTCCCCTCCCCTCTCCAGTGGGAAGTCCTAGCATGTATCAATTGTCTATTAAGAAAAAATGAAATACACAGAAAGTGATTATTACAACTTTTTTTTAAAGATGACATGATGACCCCAAGTAGGGCCTGCCAGACCCTATAGACTTATAATGGGGTCCAGTTGTCACCTGTTGAGTTTTTGATGTTACAAATGGTTCTGTCTGCTGTAAAAGTGGAAACGTGGTGGAGAGCGTAACCTTACTTGTCTGATCACAGATTTGATCGTATCTTACTAACGTTGCACATGACCCATCCTCCTTTAGTAAACGGTGCCCCTTCCATGAACCTTCTGTTGATCGGAGGCTCCTTACGCCCACCAGAGCAGATCATCAAGTTCTTCCGGGTTATTTGTGAAGGAATTCATAAAAAAAATACTCATAACAAACTAGATTCTTTCCATTTTTTTATTTGGAATTTGGAGATTTTTGGAGTTCTCCACCCAAAGCCATCTCCAAATGGTGTTGTCTTTGGCTAGAACCTTGGGTGCATTATTGTATCAAAGTCCCTGGGCCATTCTGATCCTGAATATTACCGTACCCTCACTATATCATCAGGTTTGACACTTGGGTTAGTCTGCTCTTGTTTTTGATCACCTTCCTATTGTAACATAATTTAGGTTACATTTTATCTCGAGGGGTCCATGCGCTGAAGCCAAATTACAGACTCTATAGTGTAAGAATATTATGTATTATCAGCTGATTTAATTGATATTCATTTTTCCATCCAAATCCTATTGATCAAAGAACTTTTTAGAATTTTTTGGAGTTTTTGGACCCCCGTCCTATTCCATTGTTTATTTTCCAGACCCTGTGAATCTAAAACCCTTCAACTGGTAACAATTTTATTCCTTTTGCTCTTTCCCCATCGCTGTCAATTACCTTCCATCCCTCCGAGAATGTTAACCCGGGTGCTCGGCTGGAGACTGTGCACAACCTGATAATTAAACCTGCACGATCTGCTCTCCGTATGTAAATAGGGTCCCATGGTGCCGCGCTCCCATTACAGGTGCATGATACGAGGAGGCAGGAGGGGAACTTTACACATCCTCTTTCTGGTCACTGGGAAATTACAGTTTGTTAACATTGAATGCAATACACTGTGTGCTTGGAGACCAATCTGTAACTCGGGAAGAGCTGGATCCTTAACTTTTATATCCACTTTTTGAATGACATTCCTTTTTATGTGAATTACGTCTTAGTTGTAGTGTGCGGCAGTAAAATCAGCTGGGGCTCTCTATGACGCCAACGCTCCATAAACACACAGGAAAGTAGCACAAAAACACTAAAAGTTCCATAAACATTAACTAAGTACTGGCTGTACGCTCATTGGGGGAAAAAAGTTATTCTTCTAGGCTCCCATGTAATCATACATGTCCAGATCATGTCAATGGGGAGAGGTGAATAAGCCACAGCCAGACCCCTCTGTGCTCTCCAGACCCCTCTGTACTCTCCAGACCCCTCTGTACTCTCCAGACCCCTCTGTACTCTCCAGACCCCTCTGTACTCTCCAGACCCTTCTGTACTCTCCAGACCCCTCTGTACTCTCCAGACCCCTCTGTACTCTCCAGACCCCTCTGTACTCTCCAGACCCTTCTGTACTCTCCAGACCCTTCTGTACTCTCCAGACCCCTCTGTACTCTCCAGACCCTTCTGTACTCTCCAGACCCCTCTGTACTCTCCAGACCCCTCTGTACTCTCCAGACCCTTCTGTAGTCTCCAGACCCCTCTGTACTCTCCAGACCCCTCTGTACTCTCCAGACCCCTCTGTACTCTCCAGACCCCTCTGTACTCTTCAGATTCCTCTGCAAAGTCCCAGACTCCTTTGTCCAATTCAAACCCCTCTGCCCCCCCAGACCCTTCTGTACTCTCCAGACCCCCCTATCCATCCAGACCCCTCTATTTATCCAGAACCTTCTGTGCAGTCCTAGACCCCTCTATCCTCTCTAGAGCCCTCTATCCAGACCCCTCTGCCCAGTCCCAGACTCCTCTGTCCTGTCCAGACTCCTTTGTCCCATTCAAACCCCTCTCTGTCCCTCCAAACCCCTCAATATTTGGTGTGACCTTTGCCCTTAGGAGGAGGAGTCCTGGAAGTGATGATATGATCCCCACAGAGAGCCCTGATCTCCTCATCATCCAGTCTGTCTGGGATGACATGAAGAGACAGACGGATTGGAGATCTGTGCTTAGGTCACACCAAATATTGATAGGATATTTTGTTTCTTCATTCACTTCATTTTTGTAATTGATAAAAAGAAACTATTAACCCTTCTATTTCTGAAAGCATTCTCACAGCCTTTACTCCATGCCTGCCTAAAACTTTTGCACAATACTGTGTAATACTGGAAGTACTGTATAGTATTGAAAGCTTGTGGTCCGATGCTCACCTCTACTGTGGTATCTCAAGAAATGCAGGATCTTATATCTTAGATCTTATTCAGGACCCCTAATGGTAATCTGCAGTGTGAATTCACCCTTAGGACATTATTGTAGTAGACAAGAGATGAGACGACTCGTTACTTTCATTCACCAAAGATTCCTCTTGTAGCCAAATGGAAGATGACAACAGAGATGAGGCTGAAGATGGCGGCTATTCTCTCCTTCTTATAGCACAATAGCTTTGGTGCCAAATCCTCCTACGGGTCCTGAGGTGTCCCAATGGTAAAGGGGGGGGGGGGGGGGGTCGTACTTGGGTGTTGGAAGTGGTTTCCCCAGCGGCATAATCTACTAAAGGTGTCTTGGACAGCGGTGTCTCTGGGTGCCCGTCATGTTATAATACCTGAAGGATGTCCTACAGCTATATTATGAAGAATGTCAGTGCCAATGCAACTACAAGGGCTTAATTTACTCATCTCGCTCAATCCTGCCCTTACCCTTCACTCAGGCTATAAACTGAGCCTAAATCACACCCCAACCCAATCCATGCACCGCAGGCACATGCTACCCCCATCTTGGGCTAGTAGGAACCCAACACACAGACACTTAGTGCGCCCAGCCGTCAGACAAATACTGTACATGTTTAGTCTCAGGCCCAACGTTGCGGAAATGCAGCTTCTTTCATTGCAGATTTTGATGCTTTTTTTTTAGTGGCTACAAAAGGAATGGAAAATATCTAAGAAATTGTTATACCCCCGAACTTCTGCTCAACCATTCCTGACTTTGGTTCAAATAACTGCAACAAAATCTGCAACTACAACAAAAAAAAGCTGCATTTCTGCTACTTGGGGTCTCAGCCTAAAAGACAATGGATACATAAAGTATACAGGGACTAACATGAAACATTGAATGAAATGAGATACAACAAGCAAACAGTGCTAAAATAAAAAGGGAGAAAACAGAAAAACCTAACTTACAAGCGAGAGTCCTCCGGATCCCCAGGATTGGGGGAAAACAAGATGGCTACACAAAGATTTGTCTGGACTAGAGATGAGCGAGTAGTATTCAATCGAGTAGGTATTCAAAATACTCATACTCGATCGAGTACCACTCGCTATTCAAATGGAAAAATTTGATGCAGAACCAGCGTTGACTGGCCGAATGCTATACAGTCAGCCAATCAACGCTGGTTCTTCTCCTACCTTTAGAAGTCTTCTCCTTGCTGCGTCCCCGCGGCGTCTTCCAGCTCTGAATTCACTCTGCTAGGCATCGGGCCTGGGCAGAGCCGACTGTGCATGCCCGCGCTACAAGAAAATGACTGCTTTGACTATAAGCGGCCATTTTCTTGTAGTGCGGGCATGTGCAGTCATCTCTGCCCAGGCCCGATGCCTAGCAGAGTGAATTCATTGCCGGATGACGACGTGGGGACGCTGCACGGAGAAGACTTCTCGGAGAATCCAGCCCGACCCTCACTCGTGGACTTGGTAAGTATAATTTGATCGAACGTTGCCTACCCCTGAAACGAGCATTTTCCCCCCATAGACTATAATAGGATTCGATATTTGATTCGAGTAGTTGAATATTGAGGGGCTACTGGAAACGAATATTGAATATCGAGTATTTAACGACTCGCTCATCTCTAGTCTGGACCCGTAAGTGTGACAAGGTTTCTCTGGCCATCCTACAGTATTATAATGCTAGCCCTGTCCTCAGGTTCGTTATTCCATTCCTTTGTCATCCCATGAGTATAGATTTATATCTGGCTATTCATTCCCCCCTGTGTATGGGACGGGGGTGGGGGGTTGTTCACTCTGGAATACTTATCTGGAGATCCTTTGAGGCTTGATATAAGGCAGACGCAGATAATATTACACTACAATGTATCGGTGGCGACTGGAATGGCACTCGAATAGAAACAGAGTTGCTTCCGGACATCTAGGCTATGGCTTCCAGTGGCCGAAACATCTAATCGGGACAGATGACCTATCCTGTGATTCTGTACAACCCCATAACATTTTCTCTGACCTATACATTTTGGGTGACCATAAAGCTGGTGCCTTTGGAAAGAACGGGCTCCGCTTTGGTTGGTTCCATTGGCCAATGCTTCCAGTAAAATTCTCATCCCTATCAGGTCGGGACAGTCACATGGCACTGGGGTAGCTTGCAACTCCTGAAGGGCGACAGGTTGGAAACCATCGATCCTACAATACATATTTTAAGAAAGCCCAAAAAATCTAAAAAAAACTCCTTTGAATCCTGGATTTATTTTTCTATCCCCTGCTGTGAATCAGAGACTCCAGACGTCTTCCACGACGTTACTTAACATCCATTGGCCCTCGCAGTCCCTAGTAATAGACTGACCAAAAAATATATATTTAATGAGTCTCGGTGAGGAGGGCTGGAGCGGGGAACATGATTAGGCATACGCTGCGTTCTCTCAAAGAATTTGTAATTAAAATTGTAATTAACTTTTGGCGGCTTTTACAGCGCTTGCAAAAATTGACTTCTGAAAGTTTAGCCACTTTCTAAAAGTTGGGGAGGGAAGAAAAGGCTTGTGATGCTGCGAGCGACGCCGTTCCATGCAGGAGATCAAAGCGGCGGCTGCACTTAGTAATTGCAGATAGTGACAGTTTGTTCTGCTATTTTACTATCAGAAGATACAGAGCATCATTCAGGGCAGGGATACGCGGGCTGTAGGGATCAGATACTGTTACTGGCAGCATTCATCATCGCACGCTATCTGCCGCTATACAGGGAAGTGACAGCGACACAAATCAGACCCAATCATATTAATATTCGCTAACGACGCGGCGTCGATGGAGAATGTGCTCGTGATTAAAGACGTCAAAAGAGGAAATGGGTAAACAAATTCTGCTTTGATGTCTACGCGCGGATGTAGCAGAGCTGAACATGTCCTTATTAGAGATGAGCGAGTAGTATTCCATCGAGTAGGTATTGGATAGAATACTACGGTATTCGAAATATTCGTACTCGATCGAATACTACTCGCTATTCGCAGTAAATATTCGATTCAGAGACAGCGTTAATTGGCCGAATGCTATACAGTGTATAGCATTCGGCAAATCAACGCTGGTTCTGCAGCAGGCTCGTCCTTGCTAGTCAGGAGAGCTGGCAGCTTGCTGTTATGAAGGAGCTTACTTTTTCTCATAGGAATGCATTGACCAGCGTTGATTGGCCAGTGTACAGCATTTGGCCAATCAATGCTGGTTCTTCTGGAGGCTCGTCTGTGAGGAGGTGGAGTCTAAGATCGGACCACAATGGAGACTCCACCTCCTCACAGACGAGCCTCCGGCCGAACCAGCGTTGATTGGCCAAATGCTGTACACTGGCCAATCAACACTGGTCTATTCATTCCTATGAGAAAAAGTAAGCTCCCTCGTAACAGCAAGCTGCCAGCTCTCGTAACAAGCAAGGACAAGCCTGCTGCAGAACCAGCGTTGATTTGCCGCAGACTCATCTTTGCTAGTCAGGAGAGCTGTCAGCTTGCGGTTATGAGGGAGCTTACTTTTTATCAGCCCAACTGCAAGTGCTGTGTAATTAAAGCACACGGTCCCCATAGACTATAATGGGGTCCATGCACTTTAACTGCACAGCGCTCCTCCTAAACACTCTCCTCCTGCTACTCGTAGACTTGGTGACTCTCCTCTAGTCAAATAGTGGTTTCCCCTGAAACGAGCATTTTTTCCCATAGACTATAATGGGATTCGATATTCGATCGAGTGGTTGAATATTGAGGCTCTACTTGAAACGAATATCGAATCTCGAATATTTCACTGTTCGCTCATCTCTAGTCCTTATCGGTGTCTGCTGGAGAGGGAATAGTCTACAGTCCAAGATATCAGGTTATATTGGGTGAGATGTGTTAACCGTGCCAAATACAGTATAATGAAGACACGTGGCAAAATATACTTAGTACAAATATACTTGTTACAAATATGGAGCTCTGTGATGAAATAATGATGTAAAAAAACGAAAAAATAAATAAAAAATAAATTGGAATCAAATGTGATCATAAAAGCTGGAAAAAAATGGAAACAGTTGAAAAAAAAATTCATCCAGTAAAAAACAAGCACTGATGGCTGAAATTTTTTTAAAAAAGAGCACAATTTTTTTTTTGCTCATCTACCTTCAAAACCCCCCAAAAGTGAATAAATAATGATCTATGAGTAGGGAAAACACAAACTGGTACCAACCATTAAAAAAAAAATAAAAAAAAATCATCCAGTAAAAAATAAGACAGAAAAATGTAAAAAAAAAAAAAAAAAGTTAAGGAGAACATTAGAAACATCTTTTTATGGAAATGTATAAGGAAAATGTTTGGTTTTGTATCATGTTACCCAGTGGGTAGGAAATATAAAAAAAAAACAAAAAACTTGCTAGTCTTCAGTAGTTGATACCTTTTTTAATGGCTAACTAATAATGATGGTAGATTACAACGTTTTGGAACTCTTGGCTTCTTATTCAGAAGAAGAAGATATGCCACGGACCCCATTATAGTCTACGGGGTCCATGTGCTCTCATAAACTCTCCGCTTGCCAATGCGTTCGGCATTCCCCCTGTGGACTCCCCATGTGGATTACCAAACGCAAATGTAAACTACACATTAGGTATAATCACTATCATACCAACCTGGAGAAATAACATCATTGTATAACATAATGAATGCCCTGAAAACCCACCACCGAAAACATATATTTGCCCCAAAATGGAGCCCTTAAAAAATCTATTTAGTCTACAAAAAAACAAGCCCTCTTATGATTATGTGAGAAAATAAAAAGGTTAAAGGTCTTAAAAGAATAATATTGTGTTGTCTGGATTGTATCAAGTTATGACGTTCTTCCCTATGGATAGGATAAAGGATACCATAATTTTGGGTGGGGGGTCCATCTGCTGGGACCTCCATTGTTCTTAAGAATAGGGCTCCAGTTGGAGAGTCTGGCTGCACATGCGCCTACTGTTTCATTTATTCTCAATGGCAGCCCTAGAAATAACCGAGTGCATCACCACATCAGGGCTAGAGAAGACCCCTTACGCTTTCATCTTGGTGGTTGAGTCGCTCATTCCTTACAGTAAATCTCCACTTTTATCATCATGTTATTTCAGGTTAAACACTCTTAATATATTTTTATAGTGGTCACTGCCATGTCATAGAGCTCTAGAACCCATTATGGGATGTCTAGGAGATTCCTGAGAGAACTGGCTCACAATCCCAAAATTTCAGGTTCATTTGAAGCCAAGAATGCTCATTGTTTCTCTGTGTTTACTCCTTGTATCTCTCATTGTGTTGCTGATCTCCTGGTTACTGGTGTTTGGCTTGTCCTGGGTCTTCCCTCTCTTCTGATTTGGTTACTTCTGTGACCTCCTTGATTTGACCATGTCTTGGACTCTGAAAAATCTCCGGTTACATTTTGACTAGAGATGAGCGAGTAGTACTCGATCGAGTAGGTATTCGATCGAATACTACAGTATTCGAAATACTCATACTCGATCGAGTACCACTCGCTGTTCGAATGAAAAAGTTCGATGCAGAACCAGCATTGATTGGCCGAATGCTATACAGTCGGCCAATCAACGCTGGTTCTTCTCCTACCTTTAGAAGTCTTCTCTGTGCAGCGTCCCCGCGGCGTCTTCCGGCTCTTCATTCACTCTGCCAGGCTTATAGTGCGGATATGCGCAGTCGGCTCTGCCCAGGCCCGATGCCTGGCAGAGTGAATTCAGAGCCGGAAGACGCCGCGGGGAAGCTGCACGGAGAAGACTTCTCGGAGGATCCAGCCCGACCCTCACTCCTGGACTTGGTAAGTATAATTTGATTGAACGTTGCCTACCCCTGAAACAAGCATCCCCCCCCCTCCCCATAGACTATAATAGGGTTCGATATTCTATTCAAGTAGTCCAATATTGAGGGGCTACTCCAAACGAATATCGAACCTCAAACATTTTACTGTTCGCTCATCTCTAATTTTGACTATTCTGTATTCTCCCAGTTGGACCTCGGTTTGGTTATTATTCCCTTGGCCCACCATTGGGTTGACTGGTTTAGCCCCCTCACTTAATTTTTTGTAACAAAGTTTTGGTATTGCAATCTGATTCCCAACTCGGCAAAGATCCAACCGGCCTTGAGGCAGGTTCTGGTGAAAACTTATAGGATGCCTTCAATTCTGTGTATTGGATTATAGGCTTATGGGCTAATAGTAAAGTTAAACAGAGATTAAGGTTGATCCCGATCGGTGATTGAGCAAATTTCACGATCGTGATCAGCTGGAAAATGATTGGAAATCGGATTTTAAAATCCTAAAATCTCTAGTTTGGCTCAAACCTACCAGAGATGTAACTTAAAGCTCTGGTCCACAATGTAAAATCTGTAATGGCGCCCCCACTTATCATGGGCTGTCTATCACACTGCTGTCTTAAGGAGACCTTTGGATGTCTATGAAGGACTCCCGCTGTCTCCCAACTCCAGATTTGGACTCGACTCCCTGGTCTTGTCTACACCAACACCAGCCCTTGAGTCGTGAAGAATAGCCGGCTTTGGTTGCTACTTCTTATCACCGCCATTGTGTGACTTATGAGCGTTTCAGCCCATTCTAATGGAAGATTTGAGTCGGCGTGAAATTAGATGCATGAGCTCCATTCGCTTCCCGCGGCCCCTGATACATTACGCTGAGATTTCCATACAATAGAGGATTGTTCCTCCCTCCTCATCCCACAAGAGTTTTAATAAAGTTTGTATCTTTAAGATTAATCACCTTCCTTAATGACTTTTAATAAAAAATCACGTATTAATAAATTACAGGTTTTATGATCATCTCTATTAATTAAATGACTCGGTTTTATCAGCCACTTTCACGCGGGACCGTTGCCAAAATATCTATTAATTGTATATCTATAATTCATCGCGAGACTGTCCCAGCTGCAGTGCATTAATATGCGCTTCATAAATATTGGATTTTCTGTAAATTCCCCGACTCGCTCTTGTGGGATTTTCACTTTCCAACCTCCCTGCCAGTAATTTTCTGCAATGTTCTACTAAATGTAAAGATTTGTGTGTTGCATATTCATTGTCCTCAGCAAAAAAAAAAAAACGCCATTCGGCTACACTTAACTATGCAAAATGTATGTGTGCTCAATTGGCGTTTAATACGTCCCCCGGTAATTAATCCTTAGAGGTCTGAAGACGAAATTGTTAATTGTGCATTAAAGCTTCTTCATCGTCCCTTATAGCGGATTCTGTTACTAATAATTTATAATAAGTATAATATATACATTTAATATATTTCTGTATGCAATGGCAGAGCTGTAAGGGGGGGGGGGGGATCCCGGGGCCAGGTGATAGCGGGGTCCTAAAAGCCCCTCTGCTACATAAGAGGACACCAGGATTACTATTAGCACATGGTAGATGGTGGCCCAGGAGCTGCATGCTACAGATGTGTCCTCATGGCTGGTAGGTGGTGGCCCAAGAGCCATGGTAGATGGTGGCCCAGGAGCTACACGCTACAGATGTGTCTACTTGGCTGGTAGATGGTGGCTCAGGAGCCATGGTAGATGGTGGCTCAGGAGCTGCATGCTACAGATGTGTTCTCTTGGCTGGTAGATGGTGGCCCAGGAGCCATGGTAGATGATGGCCCAGGAGCTGCACGCTACAGATGTGTCCTCTTGGCTGATAGATGGTGGCCCAGAAGCCATGGTAGATGGTGGCTCAGGAGCTGCACGCTACAGATGTGTCCTGTTGGCTGGTAGATGGTGGCCCAGGAGCCATGGTAGATGGTGGCCCAAGAGCTGCACGCTACAGATGTGTCCTCTTGGCTGGTAGATGGTGGCCTAGGAGCCATGGTAGATGGTGGCCCAGGAGATGCACGCTACAGATGTGTCCTCTTGGCTGGTAGATGGTGGCCCAGGAGCCATGGTAGATGGTGGTCCATGAGCTGCATGCTACAGGTGTGTCCTCTTGGCTGGTAGATGGTGGACCAGGAGCCATGGTAGATGGTGGCCCAGGAGCTGCACGCTACAGATGTGTCCTCATGGCTGGTAGATGGTGGCCCAGGAGCCATGGTAGATGGTGACTCTGGAGCTACACGCTACAGATGTGTCCTGTTGGCTGGTAGATGGTGGCCCAGGAGCCATGGTAGATGGTGGCCCAGGAGCTGCACGCTACAGATGTGTCCTCTTGGCTGGTAGATGGTGGCCCAGGAGCCATGGTAGTTGGTGGCATGGGGGGTTCACGCTACAGATGTGTCCTGTTGGCTGGTAGATGGTGGCCCAGGAGCCATGGTAGATGGTGGCCCAGGGGGTTCACGCTTCAGATGTGTCCTCTTGGCTGGTAGATGGTGGCCCAAGAGCCATGGTAGATGGTGGCTCGGGGGTTCACACTACAGATGTGTCCTCTTGGCTGGACATGCCATGAAATGAGCAGTGTTTTGTGATATAATTTCACAGAGTAATAGGTAGGGTTGAGCAATCGGGATCGGAAAAGATCGGATCCTGATCGGCGATCGAGCAAATTTCATCAATGGGAACGGCTGGAAAATGATCGGAAATCAGATTTTAAAATTGATCCTGAAATCTCAAAATCGGCTATCTAAAATTGGAAAATTTGTAGTAAATTCAACTTATTATGAACCAGTTCATTCAATTCTAATAGTGATTTGTTACCATAAGGTAGCCCTTGATGCTATTGGTTGTTATGGTCATGTATATGTGGTTGGCACTAAGCTCACTTATAGCCCGAGTGCCCTTGTTCTTCTAATTTCCTTCAAACAATCCTTCAGGTTCCTCCTTCTTCAGGCTTCCTTGCCTTAGTAAGGATGTGCTGGAATTACCAGCCATGTCCATCGTCTTCTCACTAATGGTTACTAGTCTCTAGTATTGGGGGTCGTTGATCATTGGTCATTTGCTGTACAATTATTCTACCTTCATGACTCTTGTACAACGTTCCACTAAGCTTGGTACCTGGGATGTTCCCATGGACATCACAGGCCACACATCATGGCTATAACACTGAGGACACCTTATCTTGATTCTAGGTTGCCTACAGGTCTCCATTCCTCCATTACCTATGCCATGATTAGTGCCATGATTGGGAATTAAATCCCAAGAGGAGGGAATCCTACAGGGGGACCAGCAGGGAGCTTGCTCCCTGATTGCTCCCTGCTGGTCCCCCTGTAGGATTCCCTCCTCTTGGGATTGAATTCCAAAAAAAGCAATCTAATAAAGTATCTCTAATATCTTAAGACGAATGCTTGGTGGCCCCAACCCTTACAAATGATCTGTGAAATTCTACGAATTTATTTTTGCAATATTTACTAATGAAGCGGTTCCAGCTCTAATTTTTTTTTTCCTCATCATGTTTCGAAGTGTCTTCATCGCTTTGAAAACACATCATAATACCAGGCTCTATTTTCCTGGATGCCAAGTGTATATTTTCACATCTCCTTAATCGGGTGCCAAAACGTCTTAAATATATTTTCGTAACACCTCATGGCTCCAGTTTGCGTTGCCAGACACATTTGCATTTCTATAAAGATCAAGCACTTACTATGGCTGAGCCAGCAATCCAATAAAACCTGGACTCAGTGACTGTGGCGTCCTTATCTCTCCGTTACCTTTCAAGTATTACACCGGGGTCGGCCGGTGAATCACAAGCGTGAAAACATTACGAATTATAGAGCGACACTAGAAAACCAAAAATCGGAACTGACGGCCTCCAATGTGGCTCGTACCATGTTTATCCTACTAATGATGATACCATATCCACATAATAAAGCAGAAAATTGCCCCCCGGGCTACTGAAACAGAACCGTTGGAACGCGTTGTAGGAAGTTTCCCGTTGCCGCATTTTTATCCTCGGTACATAACGCGCCGTGCCAATTGTAAAGCCGGCAGAGATTACAGCTTGGAAATACCAGGTTTGTGATGCTCAAATTCTGGATTCAGCGAGAAAGATTTACATGCCATTAAAAAGAAAAAAAATTGTTTTCTGTTTTCTCCTGAATTCATTTTTTGTAGAGGACCAGCGGCGGCGGCGGAGGAGTCTGCCAAATGGAAAAACGAAAGACAAGGAAACAAATAATACAAGGATAGAAATGGCAGCGAAGAGGGAGAGGGGTGCTGGTTTTACTGATGTGTGTTGGAGTTCGAGGATTTGGGTAAAAAAATAAATAAAATGTAACAAATGAAATACAGTATTTAAGAAATTCTGAGTTAATGTAATAATATTTTTCCGTTTTTTTAGGATTTTTTTCCCCATTTTGTGCAATAATATTTATAGCATTCAAATAAAATAATAAATTATGGAAATAGTTAAAGGGGTGGTCCAGGAATTGGAGCGACCCATGGGGAGGCCGGGGGAGGTGGAAAAAATAAAATAAAATAAAATACCAGCACAATACATCACAAAATAAAAATTTAAGAAAGCCTACCTATAGGGTGGGCAATACAAATAGCAAAAAAAAAGGGGGCGCTATAAATGTGTGAAAACCATAAAGTGCTCTAAGGAGACAACAATATTAAGAAAATGAAGAAAAATAACACCAAAGTATAGCGATGAATGAAAGATAAAGACCACAAGAAGCCTCGCACATATCGCTACTCAGCGCACCTTCATCAGGGAACCTTCTTATTTTTTTTTTTAAAGTAGATTATGAGCCCCATATAGGGATCACAATGTACATTTTCCCCCTATCAGTATTTCTTCGGAGTATGGAAGGAAATCCATGCAAACATGGGGAGAACATACAAACTCCTTACAGATGTTGTTTGTAGCAGGATTTGAACCCAGGACGCCAGCACTGCAAGGCTGTAGTGCTAACCACTGAGCCACCATGTCGCCCCGGACCCCATCCTATTACTCCACACCACCACATTCCTTAGGTGTCTGGCTACCATTACCAGCCCACAGTGTTACTCGCTAGGACTACGTCATACTCAGTCTACACAGTGATAAATATGCCGGCACGAGAAAAGTATAAGGCTCTCCAGAGACCTCAGAGTATAATGCGGAGCGATGTTATCGCACCCAAGACAAATCTCCATTTGTTCTGTTTCGAAAAAAAAAACTATTTGGAATATTTGGGTTGAAACTGGCTCGCTACAAGTTGGTTCGCCCATCTCTAGTTAAAAGGCCATTTCCAAAAAAAATTGAAGTCCATAATTTTATAATGAGATTGAAGGCAGTTGACAATCTTCCCAGGTGTGAACATCCCAGAAATTTCACCCCAAGATCAGAATGTGCAAGGCTCAGAGGATTTGTAGAAAACCCAAGTGCTACATCTCAGACTCTACAGACCTTAGTCTGCAGTGTAAATGTTCATGTGGATGACAAAAAGTCTGAACAAGTCTGGCTAGTGTGGAAGCGTTGTCAGGATGAAGCATCTTCTTCCTAAAGTACATGGGAGCTCGGCTGACATTTACAAAGTTGCAACTGAACAAACCACAAGACTTCTGGGACAATGTCCTTTGGCTAGAGGAGAGCAAAGTGGAGATTCTTGGCCATAATGTACAGCATAAGGTGAAAACCAAACCCCACATAGCAGCACAAACACCTCATACTGACTGTCCGACACAGTGGTGGAGGGAAAGGATTTGGGCTTGTTTTGTAACCACACGACCTGGACACCTTGCAGCCATTGAGTCAGCCATAAATTCCTCTATGTGCCAAAGTATTCTTGAGTCAAATGTGAGGCCAACAACTAATGGTTGGACAAAACTGGGTCATGTAACAGGACAATGATCCCGAACACAGCAGCAAATCTACAACAGAATGGTGACAAAGAAAAGAATCAACATGTTGGAATTTCAGACATTCCAGACCAGGAACTCAAAGAAAATGCTGTGGCCGAACCTTAACCTCTTTATGCACCAGGGCAGTTCACTTCTAAGCCTGCAAGGATATACCCATACGGCCTTGTAAGGTTAGCCTGCTGTACAAAATCACACAGCTGTGGGAGCAGGATACCAATTGTTAGTACAGCAGAACATCCCATAGGGAAGGCAGAGATGGTTTATCACTGTCCCTGCCTTCCCAATCGCTACGTACACAGCTATGAGATCCACCATAATGGGAACTCCAAGAACTGCTGGGCCATGGAAGATCCAGATCAGCTCTAGAGTACAGCATAGGAGACCACTGCATTCCTCCTGTAACTGGAGCGGTATATATCAGCCCCAGCCATAGGAGAAATCATCAGCACAAAAAAAAGTACCTGCCACAATCACACCCCTGTCGCAGGTTCTAGCCACGTCCCATAGTCACAATAGTAGATGGAAGTAAAAATGACCGTTATGAATAGGGAAAATTATTCAAACAGTTTTTTACACTTTGTGTTATTTAAAATAGAACACAAATAATATAAAGAGCAAGAAATTTTGCTACTTTTTTGTTTACATTTTATCAAATATTACAATAAAGAAAAAAATGTAAAAATAAAAACAAGATTTATCGCCGAAAAAAGACTCGAAAATTAACCTAATAACCCAAGGGTGTTGTACCACTCAAACTCGCATGGAGGAAAAAACTCAAAAATGTGTCCGGTACTGAAGAGGTTAAGAGAACGGTATAGAAGTGAATGGCCAAAATCTCCAATGAACTGAAGCTACGATGTAAAGAAGTGTCGGCCAAAATCTCTCCAGACTGATGTGAGGGACTAATAATGGTAGGAGTTTGGTTCCATAAGCTGTTGCTTCACGGGCAGGCACTTAGATTTTGCATACGTGACTTTTCTATTTTGGCTTTATTTTTGTTAAAGTGGAGTCTGTAGTTTGAGGTTATTCATCTTAAGGTTGGATTTCCCTAATTTTAAGACCTTTAAAGGGATACTATCATTTTATACCCTTTTTTTTCTCGATAACACGTCGGAAAAGCCTTAAGAAAGGCAATTCGTCTCCTACCTTTAGATGTTTTCTCTGCGCCGCCTTTTGATAGAAAACCGGGTTTTCTTCGGTATGCAAATGAGTTATCTCGCAGCACTGGGGGCAGACCCCAACACTCAAACAGCACTGGGGGCGTCCCCAATGCTGCGAGAGAACTCTCTATCGACGCCTCCATCTTCTTCAGGAACCGGTCTCTCTGCACATCTTCTTCCATTCTGGGTTTTCAATTTTCTAGGCCTCGGGCAGAGCCGACTGCACATGCCCGGGCCACAAGAGAATGGCCACTTACACAATTTACAGTGTCTGTTGTGATTCCTTGCTTTAGCTTTTTGTTGCTGTGTATGAATACAGCCCTATTCTGTCATCTCTGTAACTGATTTTCCACCACACCCATCTCCTTCTCCTTGGTTTCCCTTTAAGTTAATCTTAGCTATACCTGTGTTATTGATGACCGATCTACCAATCATGTCTGGGGCTGGTTCTGGACATCCTATAAATAGGTCATCAGTCCACTTCTGCTTTCCGGCTATTTTACTTTATTACTCTTGCTATTGTATTACTGACCTCTGACCTTTGGCTTCCCTTGTGACTACTCTTTTGGATTACTAGTCTGTACTGTTTTGTCTCTTTGGTTTGACCCTTGGCTTGCTGATTCCTCTTCTGTGTTGTTTGTCTTGTTCTATTCTGTGCATCACTTATTCACAGAAGGGACTGTCACCCAGTTGTCCCTGTCATTGGGACAGTTGTGCAAGTAGGTAGAGACAGGGGCTGAGTCAAGATTAGGACTTGTTGTCTCTGTCTTTCCCTTCCTTGGGTTCAGCAGCAGCTCTGGGGAATTGATCAACTTGCAATTCTCTTACAACCAAATGAGGGGTTTTTTTAGTCAAAGAGGTTGAACTTTTTCTGCAAACCTTCAAACTATTAAGCCCCTGTTGTTGTGAATTATTCTGAACCCCTGTCAATCAGACATGGATGGAGCTTGTCTGTCATGTGCCCCCTTAGAGTCCCCCTTTATGTAGCTTCCTACCTGCCGTCCTATATTCCGCACATTGTACTTGACTACAATATTCTTTTTCTTCTCTTCTTCTCTTTGTTCTATTTTATACATTGTCATTTTTTTTTTCCTCTGAAATTTCCAGGAGTTAAACAACTGTGTAATGAGAGCAATAAAAGGCATTTAAAGTGGGAGAAAATATAATGTTTCCATTAAAAAATCAAGGTGATTGGTTTTCTGCACATAAAGATTTTTCAGCAGCTTCCTAAACTTCATTTAATGGGGATCGCTCAATCTGAATTATTCATATTTAACTGGAAATAGACAATAAAACATATGTTCTGTGCCCTGAGATCTATGGATTGTATGGCAGTGTATTCAATACGTTCCCCAGATGTCTCCCTCTAAGGCCAGCTTCTCTGCCATATGGTCACCATACAAATCACATCTCTATTAAAGTCTCATTTTACTGAGAAGGTAAAATAAAATAGAAGTTACTTAATATTTCCTGAGGATAATCGAAATGATTTACACGACTTATTAAGAGCACGGACGTGAATGAGGAGGAAGGTGCGAAAGCTTCCAGCGCGAATTCAAAAAATCCTTCGAACAAAACACTTTCAAAAATGATGACAAAAAGCGGATACAAATCTGAAAAAATATAATAAATGGTTGTATCACATGACCTAGTTGGGGTTGGGAAACTCAGTCCATGTATCAGCCAGTAAATGTACAGATCCCAGAACTTCTGAGTCCGCAGAAACATTGTAACAGTTTAGAAGACGGAATCAGATCAGAAACCTGCAGATCCATCCTTGTAGAGATCTATCTATTGAAGTCAATGGATCAATAAGATCAATAAGCAGCTAAAGTTTCCAGATGGAACATAGAACGGCAACATGGAAGATAAAATGGAGGGAAAAACTTGATGTGAACGGCTCCTTACAAGGAGGATTGATATGGAATACAAATGGATGAGCTTTGAAGGGAAAGGCTCAGCAAAGGTCCAGGACATGAATATCTATGAATACTTAGTAATGGTCGGCTTTTATCAAAGGAACAGATTCAGAAGAGCTACAGTCTGGTCATTTACATGTCAAAGTGAAAGAGATGATAGAGATGAGCGAACAGTAAAATGTTCAAGATTCGATATTCGTTCCGAATAGCATCTCAATATTATACTATTTGAACGAACATGGAACCCCATTATAGTCTATGGGAGAAAATGCTTCGTTTCAGGGGATCCCAACATTCAACTCAGGAGGGTCACCAAGTCCACTATGACACCCCAGGAAATGATGCCAACACCTCTGCAATGCAACTGGGACAGCAGGGGGAGCATGTCTGGGGGCATCAAGTACCTTTATTATGTCGGGATCCCTGTCAGCTTGCCAAATGCCGGAGCTGACTTTTTCCCATAGGAATGCATTGACCAGCGTTGATTGGCCAGTGTACTGCATTCGGCCAATCAACGCTGGTTCTGCCTGAGGAGGTGGAGTCTAAAATCAGTCCACAGCAGTTTCCATTCTGGTCCGATTTTAGACTCCGCCTCCTCCGGCAGAACCAGCGTTGATTGGCCGAATGCTGTACACTGGCCAATCAACGCTGATCAATGCATTCCTATGGCGAGATGAAGCAGAACTAGCTGTGCGGTTAGCTCGGCTACTCCGGACACCGGAGATGAAGCAGAGCTCAGCTCTGCTACATCCAACCATCCCTCCAACTACTCCTCCTGTCACACACACAGCTCTGCACTACTGCCAACCATCCCTCCAGCTACTCCTCCTGTCACACACATCTCTGGTGTAACAGAGCTCAGCACACATTCAGCTCTGCTACATCTCTACACTCTGTTGTAGAGATGTAGCAGAGCTGAGTGTGCGCTGAGCTCTGCTACACGCGAGATGTGTGTGACAGGAGGAGTAGCTGGAGGGATGGTTGGGTGTAGCAGAGCTGAGCTAGGAGATAGATAGATAGATAGATAGATAGATAGGAGATAGATAGATAGATAGATAGATAGATAGGAGATAGATAGATAGATAGATAGATAGATAGATAGATAGGACATGGATAGATAGATAGATAGATAGATAGATAGATAGATAGATAGGACATAGATAGATAGATAGATAGATAGATAGGAGATAGATAGATAGATAGATAGATAGATAGATAGGAGATAGATAGATAGATAGATAGATAGATAGATAGGAGATAGATAGATAGATAGATAGATAGATAGATAGATAGATAGGAGATAGATAGATAGATAGATAGATAGATAGATAGATAGATAGTAGATAGATAGATATGTAGAAATAGATAGATAGATAGATAGATAGATAGATAGATAGATAGATAGATAGACGATAGATAGATAGATAGATAGATAGATAGATAGATAGGAGATAGATAGATAGATAGATAGATAGATAGATAGATAGGAGATAGATAGATAGATAGATAGATAGATAGATAGATAGATAGACGATAGATAGATAGATAGATAGATAGATAGATAGATAGATAGGAGATAGATAGATAGATAGATAGATAGATAGATAGATAGATAGATATGTAGAAATAGATAGTGACATATAAATATAGATAAGACATTTTACAGATGAGACATATAATATAATATAATATAACATAGAATGATATAATACAATATTCAGCATGAGGTTGGTTTATGTGATAGGAAAAGTTTTGAGAAAAATAAAATCCTGTCCCTTGTAAAACTTTTATTTGATTTCCTCCCTTAATAGATCACATTAAGCTTTTCTGACATCTGTTAAACCATTTATTTTCCTAAAAGCAAATGAAAGAGATTTGCTAATTCCACGCGCCACTTCATGAATATAAAACTCGTGAGAGACGGCGAACAAGGAGAGACATATTAAATCTCTGCGGCTCTTCAATGCTGAAGACTTTTCAGATCTTTCTTAAACTAATTTAATTCCTATTTGCATAATTTAAAATCTGACAGATTTTACAAATATTGACAGAGCATATCGGGAGGCGAGCGGCAGTGGACGGCGCCGCGCCACTTCAAACACTTATCCGGCACTTTCAGGAACACTTTAAGCTGCCACTAAGTTGCGAGTGAACATCACTAATGTCTGCGCTTCTCTACAGATAATTCTCTAATACATACACAGCATGGAGGAGCAAAACCACTGATGGCCCCAATATGGAAAATTACCATCTTATTAAAGGAGCTGAAACGCAGAAAGTGGCAAATTGTTACAAATCTAACATATTGGAGATGTAGAATGTGATGTATCAGAGCTTATATATGTTCATTAATCAGTTACATTGCATGGATCTATCTATCTATCTATCTATCTATCTATCGATCTATCTCCTATCTATCTATCTATTTATCTATCTATCTATCTATCTATCTATCTCCTATCTATCTATCTCCTATCTATCTATCTTTCTATCTATCTATCTATCTATCTATCTATCTATCTATCTATTTATCTCCTATCTATCTATCTATCTATCTATCTATCTATCTCCTATCTATCTATCTATCTATCTATCTATCTATCTATCTCCTATCTATCTATCTATCTATCTATCTATCTTCTATCTATCTATCTATCTATCTATCTATCTATCTCTTATCTATCTATCTATCTATCTATCTATCTATCTATCTATCTATCATCTATCTATCATCTATCTATCTATCTATCTATCTATCTATCTATCTCCTATCTATCTATCTATCTATCTATCTCCTATCTATCTATCTATCTATCTATCTATCTATCTCCTATCTATCTATCTATCTCCTATCTATCTATCTATCTATCTATCTATCTCCTATCTATCTATCTCCTATCTATCTATCTATCTATCTATCTATCTCCTATCTATCTATCTATCTATCTATCTATCTACTATCTATCTATCTATCTATCTATCTATCTATCTATCTCCTATCTATCTATCTATCTATCTATCTATCTATCTATCTCCTATCTATCTATCTATCTATCTATCTATCTATCTATCTCCTATCTATCTATCTATCTATCTCCTATCTATCTATCTATCTATCTATCTATCTATCTCTTATCTATCTATCTATCTATCTATCTATCTATCATCTATCTATCATCTATCTATCTATCTATCTATCTCCTATCTATCTATCTATCTATCTATCTATCTATCTATCTATCTATCTCCTATCTATCTATCTATCTATCTATCTATCTCCTATCTATCTATCTATCTATCTCCTATCTATCTATCTATCTATCTATCTATCTATCTATCTATCTCCTATCTATCTATCTCCTATCTATCTATCTATCTATCTATCTATCTATCTATCTCCTATCTATCTATCTATCTATCTATCTACTATCTATCTATCTATCTATCTATCTATCTATCTATCTCCTATCTATCTATCTATCTATCTATCTATCTCCTATCTATCTATCTATCTATCTATCTATCTATCTATCTATCTATCATCTATCTATCTATCTATCTATCTATCTATCTATCTATCTATCTCCTATCTATCTATCTATCTATCTATCTATCTATCTATCTCCTATCTATCTATCTATCTATCTATCTATCATATACAGTATTTGGTGAACCTGTTTTGTTACCTTATTGTATCAAACATCTTGAAGTGATTGAATGCGGTTTAATGGCCCCCTCCCCCGCACACTTGTATAATGTCATCTATCTGGAGCCGTCACTCATCCACTTTCGCTGTCTGCTTATGTTCCTGTGATTAATACTTTGTATTCAGTCAGGATTTGTTCTCCTATTAAATGCTGACCATCAATTATACACAATGTGACTGCTCGTCTGTATAAATTGATTTGTAACCGGCCATGAATTATTACAGCGGAAGCCTAAATACATTGTTTTTACTCTGATCGGTAAATTAATGAGATGATTTTCTGTTCCAGGTTGTACTAAATAATCTATGACATTGAAAACGCAGAAAAGTTCCCTTCCAAAATGTTCACCTCCTTCACCTCTGAAGCCGGAGAAGACTGGACGTCCTCGTAGCCCTAAGTGTGAAAAATTGATTTCATTTTGATTCTGTCACCGCGGCCGCGGAACGTACAACAGGAAACATCAGGTGATAATAACACAGGACCGGATGTGCGGGAAGTTTGTGTCCAAAAAGTTGGATATATGATCATAGATTTTAGTTGGGGCTTGTGGACGTTGCTACTTTACATCACAGAGGGTTCACCATAAGCAAGGTTTCCAAGATTGTCCTGGGCGTCCCCAACCTAAAGCTGGCCAGACATAGCAGATCTCCATTGGCTGTAATGGCCACGTGTAGAATACTGGGCATCATTTTGGGTACCTGTATATGACTGAACTAGATCAGGTGCAAAGGAGGCCACCAAGGTATGTAAGGGGATGGGTGGATTGGAGTATAAGACAGATTGTCAAGCTTGGGGTTGTTCAGTCTGTAAAAAAGACGTCAAATTATGACGTAGATATATACAAATGGACAGTCCAGAGATCTTTCTGAGAATCTCTTCACACTTAGGTTTGTAGGACAAGGCGGCATTCTCTGCACATCAAAGAAAAAAGGTTCTACCAAGTCGTAGGCAGGGATTCTTTACAGTAAGAGCGGACCATGGAGCTCACTGATGTCTGAGAACCTATAGAAGATGAAGAGGGTCCTAGATGACGTTCTTGAAAGTAACAATATTGGGGGTAATATTTTGGGGTAGAAATTTTTGAGATAAGATGTTGGTGCAGAGACTTAGTCCAATTCTCATATTTGGAGCTGGGACAGAAGTTTTTCCTCCGATGGGGCATTTGGTATCACTCTCGTGAAGTTTACTTTCCTTCTACCTGGATCATCTTGGTAGGTTTACAGATTGATGGACTTATATCTTTTCCCAACCTTATCTACTTTGTTACAGTGTAAACAATGGCTAGCCATGTAACTATAGACTTACTCTGCCAAAAACATTGGTCGTGCCGAATATTTTTGGGTGACTAACTGTGTTTGGGACAATTGGACACTTTTACTCATCATCCGCCAAGCAAATTCTTATTCACTGACTAGTCAATGGTTCTAAATCTTTTGTGTATGGCCGACCTCAACTTCTCAAGTCTTTCTAATTCAAGTAGTTGCCTCCTCCAATAAGATAAGATAAGATAATCCTTTAATAGTCCCACAGTTGGGAAATTTCAGCATGTTACAGCAGCCTTGTAATACAGATACAGGATAATACACAGTAATATATTACAGGACACACATAAGCTGAGAAGAGAAGATATACTAGGAGTCCATAGCAGCTAAGGAACAGAAGAAGAAAGAAGGAAGACTTCATAGTCATAATCATTAGTTCTCTGTGCGGAGTGTTTTCGCTTGGACTGATGTAGATTATACAGCCTGGTCATGGTTGGAAGGAAGGACTTGCGATAGCTTTGTCTTCTTTAATCCTCCAATAGAAGTGGCGTCAGGTGACAGCCTCTCAGGGCTCGTTCACATCTGCGCCCGGGGTCTCCACTTTCAGGTTTCCGTTTCCTGCCTGAAACTGGACAGGAGACAGAAACCTGCATGCATTTTTCAAACCCATTCAAATGACACAAAGTCGGACGGAGACAGGACGCTGGTATGAACCCAGCGTCAATTGCATTTTCCTGTCTTAGATCTCACATGCAATGGCACAGTGAAGGAGTGAGGATGTAATGGAAGTAAATAATACCAACATTATTGTAGCTGACTTTATTTGCTTGCATGGCCCAAGTTTCTGATCTTTGGTGGGTCTGTGCTCAACTTGGCCAAACCTAGGGAGAATTCACCGAAAATGCCATTATTATACTCCGGGCGCTCTTCAGACTGCACAGTATAATGGCCCAGGGAGTGGAGTGGGCCTTATAGGATAATACGAGAAGAGCCTTCTAAAGTTTTAAAGTTTTATTAACCCAAGATGGTCGATACCAGTCAGCCAGAAATACATAAAGATATACCCTGGCAGTTACAAGCTTATACGGTTACAGAAAGACATGATACAGTACAATAGGGTAACAAGACTAAAAGATTAGAAACAGAAACAGTCCTTAGGCACATGGCACTTCTGCAGCTAGCGCATGATATCTATAAGGCAAGAGATTACAGTCCAATAGTGCCCAT
This sequence comes from Leptodactylus fuscus, assembly GCF_031893055.1. Taxonomy (NCBI): domain Eukaryota; kingdom Metazoa; phylum Chordata; class Amphibia; order Anura; family Leptodactylidae; genus Leptodactylus; species Leptodactylus fuscus. The sequence goes on from NC_134268.1 coordinate 9,996,572, forward strand.
GGTGGGGGCACATACAGCTCCACCACATAACATATAGCAATGAAGAGAGGTTTTAATCCATACCGGTATAAAAGTCCGTAAGAATTCATCATAGTCCATGATCAGATGAGAGTTACATCATATTCCTCATAAACCATAAATCCATGATTTTGCATTGTCCACTTCACCGAGCATTGTTTCCCCGGCTGCCGGACACTACAAGGCAGCATGCAGGTGAGGGCATCTTGTTGACCAGCAGGTATGGAGACCGCCAATCCACTGTGACGTCTGAAAGAGAAAGAAGAAACAGAGGCTGAAGCTAACCAAAGATAGGAAAGGGGCGAGGAGGTCGGAACGTTCCTCTCACCTTACTTCACAATGGCAGAAGGCTTGGCTGCCTACGTGTCCCTGGGGTTATATCACCTTGCTCCACCTCTTTCCAAACCAAACCTTATTGATACCCACAACCTGTTCCCCCCTCATTCCTAAAATGCTACCAGATTTATCTGCCATGTCATCGCTGGCCCTTTCCCTGTCTGTATCTGGTCCAGACCAGGAACTGAACCGGTCAAACCATCTATTAGGTGTGTTATGTGACTTATTACAAAATGCAGGAATGCTGAGACTTGGATTATTTTGTGCATTGAGGAATGTGAATAGACTTCTAGATGGGTCAGGCGGCCCCTGGGCCCCTGATCCAGATTTTCAATACTATCCCAATGATTAGTACGATACAGTCACAAAGGGTTAATGAAGATGGTGCTGAGTGACGAACATGCACTGTGGAGTTATTATGGAGCCAACCCCTGGAGAGATGTCCATGATATCAGTGACTAGTGGTGTAGGCTAATAGGACACGTATTGCTTTTTATACCATAATCACCTCTGGAGGTAACATGATGATGATGATGATGATGATGATGATGATGATGATGATGATGATGATGATGTTATAATTAACCAATACTACATGATCAGCTACAGTCAGCGAATAATGAAGTGGTTTAATATACTTGTTGCAACCGTCCATTGGATCACTGGCTACGCACGTCCACCAGCATGTGTAGTGTTGTTATACAGATTTATATGCATTTGCTGCAAAAACTGTGTCAATAAAGCATCAAAAATAAAATTAAAATAAAAGTCATTTTTTAGTGTTTCTCTGTTGTTGTATGTTCTGAGTGAGGGAGAGTATATATTTTAATATAGTCTAAGATTCACTTTGATATATACAAACGACTGCAATCCTCTGCACTGAGACTACAACCAACTGCAATCCTCTGCACTGAGACTACAACCAACTGCAATCCTCTGCACTGAGACTACAACCAACTGCAATCCTCTGCACTGAGACTACAACCAACTGCAATCCTCTGCACTGAGACTACAACCGACTGCAATCCTCTGCACTGAGACTACAACCGACTGCAATCCTCTGCACTGAGACTACAACCGACTGCAATCCTCTGCACTGAGACTACAACCAACTGCAATCCTCTGCACTGAGACTGCAACCGACTGCAATCCTCTGTACTGAGACTATAACCGACTACAATCCTCTGCACTTAGACTGCAACCGACTGCAATCCTCTGCACCGTGTGACTACAACTGACTGAAATCCTCTGCACTGAGACTGCAATCGACTGCAATCCTCTACACTGAGACTGCAACCGACTGCAATCCTCTGCACTGAGACTACAAACGACTGCAATCCTCCACATTGAGACTGCAAATGACTGCAATCCTCTGCACCGTGTGACTACAACCGACTGCAATCCTCTGCACTGAGACTACAACCGACTGCAATCCTCTGCACTGAGACTACAACCGACTGCAATCCTCTGCACTGAGACTACAACCGACTGCAATCCTCTGCACTGAGACTACAACCGACTGCAATCCTCTGCACTGAGATTACAACCTATGGCTGCATTCACACGGAGTAAACGCTGGCGTTTTTTGTGTGTTTTTTGCACATAGCGCCGCGTTTACGCCGCGTAGCGTCGCGTTAACGCCGCGTTAACGCCGCGCTATTTAGCGGTGGCGTTGCCCGGCGTTAACGCGCCGTATACGCGGCGTTAACGCGACGCTACGCGGCGTAAACGCGGCGCTATGTGCAAAAAACACACAAAAAATGCCAGCGTTTACTCCGTGTGAATGCAGCCTAACAGTAAGACTTTTACATTACATTTACCATGTATTTTTTACTAGTATATCAAACATTGTTTGTCGAGCTCTGGATCTTCTTCTTGATAAGTCCAACTGGCTTTCATGACTCAAGGTGCTCACAAGTGTCAAGAAGATCCCCAGAGCCAAGATGACTCATCTGTGATGGCGGCCTCAGTCTGTACCCTTGTTTTTTGGTTCTGGAGGAGGAATACAACCGAAAGATGAATGGACTGTGGCTGGAAGCAAGATGTAATATGATCCAAACATCCCACTCCCATCTCCAAGACTTTTCTTGAGCTGCACCAGTGCTCTGGAACACTTTACCCCAACAGTCATATTAATACCCCACTACAGATGCTTTATAACTGCCCCAAGGCGGCTTATCACATGACCTAATCTCATTGTCCTACACCTCCGCACACTACACTAACATGTCTTATTGCCTTCTATCCTTCCTTCTCTGTTCCTCAGATCCTGTCCCCTCCATCTAGAAGTTTCTCTGCCCTCCTTGCACTTAGTATCTGTGACGAGTTCATACATAAAGACCAAAAATATCTAGAGAGGCCAGTTCTGATGTCCATATTATACACTGCACGGATCCTGAACAACTGATTTGTGCAGGGATCGCCTTCCTACCCGCCAATCTGGATAGGTCATAAATAAAAAATTCCTGGTCAATCTTTTTTTTGGCTCTGTTCACACTGCCATTATTACAGTCTGTTGCTGTCAGCCTATGACGGATGACAGCAACTGACATTAGCGGTAGTAGTGACAGACGGGCCCCTCCACCTTTGTCCGTTCCCGTTGACTATAATGTAAACAACATGACGGGCCCTGTTTTCTATCATGTGGCATAAGATAAAGCCCGGAATGTTTTTGTTACATTGGAGTGACTACTGAGTGACATCCGGGGGAGGGGGCTCCATCTGCATCTGTCACTTAATGTCCGTTGCTCTCATCCTGTAACAAATGAGAGCAACATGCACTGAATAACCAAAGCCCAGCTAAGGTAAGAGCGGGCACATCCGTACGTATGATCTGTTGTGATGTGAACACAACCTCATCTCATTGCATTTATTGCCATCAGTGTTCTCCATAGTGATGACACTTCATTTGCCGCTTGACCATGACTAATTTTTTATTTTTTTGCCCCTGAAACATCAAATGCGCATTTATTCACTAAGGAAAGAGAAGAAAATTACAACAAGACCTTGAAATATGTTCCCGAGGTCCCCGGGAGGCGACACAAGCTCCGAAGCAATCAGCCGTATCACCACAAGTCCTAATGTCTTACCTGGAATAAATTAGTACAGTAGGAGCCCTGTATTTATTTGTCTGGCCCCCGCGTGACCTCGGCGTGATGAGACTTTATGATGGAGGATCCGGTCACCGCTGTGATTTATTCCCATTTCTGCTCCTGGTTTATGAGATGATTAATGGCGGAAGGAGTTAAAGCCTCCGGGAGATGGATGAGACATTAGACGCTCGAATTGTGAACCCGCACTTAAGATATTCGTCAAGAGGGAGCAGGTGGATTAATGAGAAAGTGACATCACTTCCGAGACGCTTAATTCATATTTATACCAGCGCACAAGATGCCTTAAAGTGAAGGTCCACCTGCAAATGTTATGAATACAGACGTAGCAAAGTTTAAAGGGGTTTCCAAGATTATGATACAAGATATCAGATCAGCGAGAGTCCGACATCCAGCACCCCGTAAACCAACTGATATCTGCACAGTGTACAGAGCCAAAAGAAGACTCCATATACTGGCTAGTGGCCATGCCACAATACTGCAGTTCAGCTCCCAATCCAGTGAACATCTTGACTTAGACCACCCCTTTAAATTGATACATTGTGATAACAAGCGGGTTCATAAAGTGCCAGGCTTGTTACCCATTTTCCAAAAATGTTGAGTTTGGTTGGACTCTATTATTTTACCGTCACACTCACCTTCCCTCTTGTCTCCTCTCCCTCAACCCGCAAGACTTAAGATCTGACCACTGAGCCTTAATCACATCACAGGACTCATCGAGGACCCAGGGCAGCCAACGTCACCCAAGAAGTCAGAAGATGCCGAGAACCCTGGATACAGCATAGTAGCTCAGGAGAGGTGAAGGAAGGTGAGTATGTCTGTTTTCCCCCCATGTGTCTCAGTTTATCACACACTAAGGTCTGAAGAGACTCCCGAGTATAATAGAAGCATTTCTGGTTCGGAATGAATTAGTGCATTTGGAAACAAAACTGAAAAGCGAAAGTTGTAACCAATCGCTAATGGAATCTTACAAGGTTTGCCCAGCTCTACTTATTAGGTAACACAACAAAAGTCAAGGCAAAACTTCTTGCAACAATGTATTTTAAGGGGTATTCTAGTAGAGCACACACTCTTTATAGTATACCATGTGAAGTGCCGTACACACAGTGTAGTTGTGCCTGGTATAGAGGCTTAGCCCCATACACAGTAGTTGAGTGAGTGCTCAGTGCCGTACACACAGTGTAGTTGTGCCTGGTATAGAGGCTTAGCCCCATATACAGTAGCTGAGTAAGTGCTCAGTGCCGTACACACAGTGTAGTTGTGCCTGGTATAGAGGCTTAGCCCCATATACAGTAGCTGAATGAGTGCTCAGTGCCGTACACACAGTGTAGTTGTGCCTGGTAAAGAGGCTTAGCCTCATATACAGTAGCTGAATGAGTGCTCAGTGCCGTACACACAGTGTAGTTGTGTCTGGTATTGCAATTCAATCCCATTTACTTGAAAGGGACTGAGCTGGTGAAGGATCATGTGACCAAGTTACGATCCTATGTTTGGCCAGTAATACATGTTCATTGGCATGTTACTTCTCTTAGAGGGCACAGCCACAAGCTTACCTTACTCTGCTCCTGGCGGCCCTGCTGCTCTGCTCCCACCATATCTTTGCACTTATTCCTGCTCCGTCTTTTCTGGACGGTGCCAGCACTGGATTTTACTACTTCTTAAAGGGCCCTTTCAGTCCCTGGTTGGCCCAGTCTATTCATATCCGTCATGTCTCTAGCAGGGCACCTGAACAATGGTTTCGAGTAGGTGACTGTCCTGCCCAGGGTGTTCTTTATTGTCCTCTATTGTTGATCCACTACCTGTCTACGGATTCCAGTTTGCTGTCTGACATTGTCACTTCCATCTATCCTGGCTCTGCTGATCACCTGAGTTTGACCACGGACATGTGCATGACCTCTGAACCCATGCTGCCAATCCTTATCTTCTTTTTCCTGAACGTTTGGAACGTACACTGCCAGTCCTGATTTTGACCTGTATCTGACCACTCTGCTTGCTGACCCTTTGATCATTTGTACAGATATCTTTTGGCCCTAAGCCAGCTGTCAGGTACTGATCCGGTGGTCTCCCTGCAGTGCAGATCCCTGGACCACATAGGCCATGCAGATAATGCCTTTAGAAGTGGCCCATACTTGTTTTGGTGACACAGAAGGTCCACAACCCAAGGATCAGATGGGATTCCCAGCAATCAGATGTCATCTATGGGTTACCCTCCCCACAGTGCCTCTGCAGGTGAGATGAGGCATTGCACAGAACTTACTGAATTCAATGCTCCTTAATCAATGTATGGATGTGGCGAGTCCTCCAAAGATAGAGACACTCTTTGTAGCTCCTTAGTAGTCTATTTAAAGGGGGTTTCCATCGCCAAATCAGTTTTTGATACCGAAGACACAATTCAAGATAGTTAATAAGTATCACAAATGTATTTGGGACTGTCAACCCCTTTAATAGCTGCAGAACCTCCGAGTATTAGATAACAAATTGTTTTTGTCAACCAGTCACCCTGTGCAGAATCCAAAGACATTCCCTTTACTGCAGCGTACCGTCCCTTTAAGATCCCTCCCGGGCCCGACTGAGGAGCGTGTCCTATAAAATACGTTTCTAAAGAGTTTCTCGAATTTCTATTCCAAAGTTACTAACTCCAGGCGTGTAAATGGGTCATCTGAATGGATTTGTAACTTTCAAAAGCCATCAGTATTCAGACTCGTCCCCGTTTATGGCTTATGTGTGAAATGATAGGAAAATGACTATTTATTGCTTTCTGAGAAATTAGCATTTCAACTTTCCTGATAGTTGATCCTTGACTACTTAATTTTTAAAAGAAATGGGTAAAATTCTAAAGGGAGCTGACAAGACGCCTTCCCGCAGGATTATGTTCCTTGTTAAACTTCATTCCACATCCGTCGCTGATCCTCTTACCGTATTTGTGTTGTGATTAAGATGAAAACACAAGTGAATGGACATCACATCGATTCCTCTCTTACCGCAGCCCCGGGGAGATTTACATACTTATTATCATTTATACCTCTCCCAATGGCGGCTTTATTATCCCTGATTTCTGATATTTTTTAGTTTGACTATTTTATACCTTTCTTTAATAGTTTGTCCAATAAAATGTTTTATTCTTTAGATATTGAAGAAATTGTGTTAGAATAGCGCCACCTGCTGCCTCTCCTGAACAGCCGTTCTGTGTCCAGCTATGTGGAGGTGGCCACACGCGCTCAGTGTTATCTTTCTTTCTCCGCTACTTTGGGTACGTGGAGGGATTCTTGGGGTGGTGATGAAGGAGTAGGGTTGAGAGAGTGTTTCTCTGACAGTATCTGCACTGACATCTATGCCAGCTCATATCGGGCAGATTTCAGGCTTAAATAGCCATTAACCATTCAGACATCTTAATCTCTTTTCGTAGATCATGTCAGTCTGGACTAAAATTTAATGTATTTTAATTATAAATGTGTCTGCCTGAAAAACCTCTCTAAAGTCCCCGCACTAGGTGTCTCCTTTCTATGTAATTTGTTTTTCACTCTTTTGTTAACAAGGCAGTCCGTCCATAGATACATTACATTTAGGGTTGAGCCGATCTTGACTTTTCAGGATCGATTTTGAAATCCGATTTCCGATCATTTTTCATTCGATCCAAATTTCAGTCCCAATTCCGATCCCAATGCAAGTCAATGGGATTTTTTTTACTAATCAGAGATCGGATTTTAAAAGCAATCCTATTCACTATACAGCATGGAATCTAACAAGTGAACACTTTAATTGTTAGAATCCGCGCTGTGTAGTGAGTTTTTTTAATCCTCTGGCTACTTAGTCCCCCCTGGTGTCCACTTACCTGCAGAGATGGCTGCTCCGGTGCCCGGTGTTCTCGTTCTTCTTTGCCTCGCTGCCCCCACCTCCCAGGTTAGGAGAGTGTGGGCGGGTACTGGAAGGGGAGACTTCACATCTCCCTGCCCTGTACCCGCCCACACTCTCCTAAGCCACAAGCCCCGCCTTCTTCCTAGCTCTTTAACACTAACCTGGGAGGCGGGGGCAGCGAGGCGAAGAAGAAAGAGAACACCGGGCACCGGACCAGCCATCTCTGCAGGTAAGTAGCTACTAGAGATGTTAGCTAGTCTCCCATTAGAATGAATGGACACAGTCGGCATGCAGGGGGTTTAGGCTGTGTGCCGGCTGCTTCCATTCATTCCTATGGAACCGCAGCGAGCCTTCACACTGAGTATACACTCCACTCAGAATGAGCGGAGTGTATATTCAGTGTGAAGGCTAACATTGTTAGCTTTTCCCACGATGCTTGGCCAGTAGCAAAGCATTGTGGGAAATAATCACCGATCTTGATCCCACCTAAAAAGATCATGTTCGGAATTCCGATCACGATCGTGAAATTTTCTCGATCGCCGATCGGAATCTGATTTTTTCCGACCACGATCGCTCAACCCTAATTCCATTCCATCTTTCTTATCTTTTCTTTCTTCACTCAGTGAATGGAGAGGGGAGGGGTTGATTCTCCTCACAACGTGAATACACACGTCTGCAAACTATTGCTGTGTGCAAAAGAATAAGGATTCTGCAAATCTCACATATTACAATGTAAGAGAACTCTCCTCTGTACTTGTATTTACTTTTGGCTTATGTGGCTACAGATGGGACACTATTCACAGACAATAACAGTCTTACTGACTAGGCTCATAGATTGATATTTTTCCTGTGTTTTGCTGCCTGGATTTGCCATGGAGGAGCAAATCATGGTCTAGTGAACAGGGTTATGGGTAGAGATTTGTTTTGATGAACATTCTTGAGATTTAACCCTCCAGTTCATTTTGGGCTGAACTTGGTTGACACAATGCAACAATATACTGTATATTGTTATATTGTAGGGACCTCAGAGTATAAGTGGAGTCCCAGGGGAGGTGAATACAAATTACAAACCGTTCCAAGCCGTCCTGGGCGTTCTTGCAGGCCATCCTCATCAGGTTACTGAATGACATCACGTGCCTTAGGGGTCTTGATGTTTTGAGGATGTAAGTGGTTTTCAAGTTACGGTTGATCGGTGTCACTTCTTATCACTTTCACCAAAAAGTTGCAAAAATTCTCCAAGGCCGTAGAAAAATACCCGACATCCCGAAGGCTAAAACAAGTCCCTTCCCTGAAGGGTTAAATCCGTCTCCTTCGCTGCATTGCACGGTTCAGATGACTGTCAGGACTTCCCTTTCATGCACATATGAGGAAGATTTACAAAGCGCTCATTTGACTAATTACATTTCATTACGGTCGAGATGAAGAAACGGCCGTGTAGTTTGTTTTTTTCCAGGAATTAATCTTATTTTGACATTAGAAACAAACAATTATTATATTGTGCTTTGTGGCCGCGCAGACCCCGCTAGAATGGAGTAGATTTCTTTCATCCTTTTAATGAAAAATTAAGTGACCCCCCGATGTGGTGTCCAAATGAGAGGCTGAAAAAGTGTAGAACAATGGGCAACGCCACAATACTGGAATCTACACTATGTCAGATACATTGAGATTGTAAGATATTGTCACATGTATGTTCTTCACTCCAGGCATATATTATATGGAACACATGGGGACGTTAACCCTCTGCGGCCATAAACTGGTTTGGTTGGGGTATTGTCTAAGTGACTTCCTTGTCTACTCTGTAGGGAACCGACAGGCGCTGTCCTCTATGAGCAGAACGGCGGTGGCCAAACCAGGGGGGTCAAGCAACAACGATGTGTGGAATAGAAATGGTCAGAGGACAAGCCGAGGTCAGGGCAGGCGGCACAGAATGAATAGATAAACAGGCAGAGGTCTGGACGGCAGAAACAGGTAGAGAGATCAGTCAATAGTCAGAGATCAAAGCACAGGCAACAGCAAAAAACCCACAACTTTGACTAGGAACCTTATTGCTCAGACACCTCCTAGAGACTGTAGTACAGCAGCCATGGTCTGAGAGATCAGTGCAGTGAGCAGGGAGAGGACACCAATAGCCATGGCCAGATATTATATTGTACAAGACACAGATACGCCTGGAGAAGAGGGCAAAACCTCAGGGATTTTGGAAAGTCTGACCTGGCTTTGTTCCTAGCTGGATGCCTTGTTAGTGAATCCAGACTATAGTCAGACAGTATTACTAAGTTTCCATATTTGTATGAATGGCAGAGCTCCAGTCCTGACAATACGAGGTGATCGGGCTGGTGTAGGGAGACTTACCGTCCATGCCCCAAGTGTGAAATGATCTCTCCTCCAGAAGAACAAAGACCATCTAGTGCCAACTATAGAAGCAGTTTCCTCATTCCAGTGAGAACTAATTTGGATACATTTTTCCCATGAAGCATTGCCTGTAAGAACCTCTACAACAGCTCAAACATATCCAATCTAGCTAACCAATACACAGAATTAGAGTTGAGCGATCGGGAAAGATCGGATCCCGATCGGCAATTGAGCAAATTTCACCATTGGGATCGGCTGGAAAATGATCGGAAATCGGATTTTAAAATCAATCCTGAAATCTCAAGATCGGCTCAACCCTACCAAGAATGTCTCAGATTTCCCTTGTCATATTTCAGGGCACTCTTATGGGATGCGTATTACATGAACACTCTATAGGGGGCACCAGAGAGAATGAATTTACTATTTAAGGTTTTTCCCAGGGATCATTATCTGTAATGCTACATACATCAGCTGGATCTCCTCAATGACTACGACTACTCCCTGGAGCTGTGTCTAAAGTAGTTACCTCTAGGTGGCACCAGAGAGACCGTGCACTTCTTTCCAGAATAGAGTTAATTTGCATATCATTTTCCCAGGGTGCATTGCCTGTAAGACATACAGTAACTGGAGCAATTACCCCCTGGAGCTATGTCAAAGGTAGCCTATAGGTGGCACTAGAGAGCCAGTGGTCTTCCATCTAGACTAAATTATGGTGGGTATTAACTTGCAGAAGATTTGTCTGCGATCTCAACAGGATTGGTAGACAAGATGGAAAGGAATCGAGAAATAACATACCCTGAACTAACCAAATAAGCCCCGACTCATGTTCAAGCTGCTAGAAACTACCTTTAGTCTGTCCATAAGAAAATCCCCATTGGGGTTGAGCCGATCTTGAGATTTCAGAATCGTTTTTAAAATCCGATTTTTGATCATTTTCCAGCTGATCGCGATTGTGAAATTCGCTCAATCGTCGATCGGGATCCGATCTTTCCCGATCCCCATACAAGAACTGCGTGGCCCTACCTGATGCTCGCCTCTCAGAGGGCACAACCCTGCATGACTACAATGTTTCTGTAGTCTGTAACGATGGAGACTCAAAACAATTTGAAATTTTGTTAAACAAATTTACAAATTTGCTCCATTTTTAAGCCGATGCATTAAAACAACTTGGAAAAAAAAATTCTGCAAAAGTATTCACACCTTTTAAACAATGTTGCACACTTATTAATGGGGGTCTAATGATTTCCCCCGGAGATCTCTCCCAGTCATTTGCATAATTCCAGGCGATATAATTTTATGCAATCTTTACACTGGAGGAGACGATAATGACTTTGATAGCCCAAATGATTATTTTCAGGTTGGAGTCATTTCTGCCACCGAAAGACGCTGCCAGCTCCGATTTAATAACCACAGTCAATTTTTTTTTTTTATTCCTTAAGGCAAAGCAGATGAAACAATATATTCCGTAAATTTAAATGAATAGATATTTTCTCGTAAAAATGTAATCTGCGTTATTATTATGTTTTATGAGGATTCATATGTGAACAGAGCAATTCTCCGCAGTAAATTCCTACTGAAAAAAAAGAAAAAATTTAAGTTATTGTCGCGGAAGAGACTTGTACTGCAGCGGTGTAATGAGGTTTGGTGCGGGCTACGATATTGCTGATCATTGATACTATAGATGGGTGGAGGTCTGACCCCCAGGACCGCCGCAGATCAGCTTCTCTAACAATAGGTCATCAGTAGGAGGTTGGATGGAGACACATGACCATCAAGTCATTGACTGGCTACATGAAAACTAGAGCGCCTCCTGGTGGTTGGTACCAGTATTGCTATAACCTTATCATCTTATATCTCAGTCCTGGGAAAGTGGTTTAGGTTATGGCCACACATACTGGCCAGTTCTCCCCTTGCAAACCGCTACAGAATCAGCAGTAATATTTGACATGTCGTGAGTTCCAAATCTGCAGCACAAAACTCATTGCATTGCAGTCTGTAGATGTAAAATCCTCTGTAGGGGTCCATAGTAATTGTAGAAATACAGACGGCAATTGAGACCCCATGTAAATGCATCAGACCCCCTTGATGGCTCCCTGCAAAACCGAGCCTCCTGCATCGTGTCTACTATAACAAATCCTTGCAATAGTTTCACATCCATTTTTGATGCACACGACATCCAAAGATACAAATGCATGAGTTTGATCGTTAACCTTGTCCCGACCCAATCCTTCTAGTTTCTTCCACTGGATACTGTACAGACGGACGGTATATTTGGTTCCAGATACCAGACAATACACAGCCTCGTGTCAATACAATCCGTCCAGGTATCTAAGCAGCGGATGGATTTTGTCTTGTGTGTATAATGAGAGAACATTAGTCTGATTAATGCAGATGATAATCCATCCGGGATCGATCAGGGATCCCGTCATATCGTGGGGGCTGAACCGTCCATTCACTTTATTCCTCCTCGCCATCAATATTCTGGACTTACAAAATACAGAAGATGCAGATGAAGGTTTCTTCATCCTTCTGTCTCGTCTCCTTGTGAGATTTACTCCTTACATGTTAACCCTTTTAGAACTGGAATGTAAATTTGCTTTTGAAGTTGCCACAATTTGCTTAAGGGTCGTGTGTAGAGATGAGCGAACAGTGTTCTATGGAACACATATTCGATCGGATATCAGGCTGTTCGATGTGTTTGATTCGAATCGAACATCACGTGGCAAACTCCAAAAAAATTCGATTCCCCTCCCACCTTCCCTGGCGCCTTTTTTGCACCAATAACAGCGCAGGGGAGGAGGGACAGGAACTACGACAACGGGGGCATCGAAAAAAATCGGAAAAAGTCATTGGCTGCCGAAATCAGGTGACCTCCATTTTAGACGAATAGTGGATTTCAAATCCGGGTCATATGAGAATGTGAACTTTGTGACTGTGAGACAGGGATAGCTGTACAGGCAGGGATAGCTAGGGATAACCTTTATTTAGGGGGGGATGTTATTAAAAATAACTTTTTGGGGCTCTATCGGGTGTGTAATTGTGATTTTTGTGAGATAAACTTTTTCCCATAGGAATGCATTGGACAGCGCTGATTGGCCAGAGTACGGAACTTGACCAATCAGCGCTGGCTCTGCTGGAGGAGGCGGAGTCTAAGATCGCTCCACACCAGTCTCCATTCTGGTCCGACCTTAGACTCCGCCTCCTCCAGCAGAGCCAGCGCTGATTGGTCGAATTCCATACGCTGGCCAATCAGCGCTGGCCAATGCATTCTATTAGCGTGAGCTGAGTGTGCACAAGGGATCCAGTGCACCCTAGGCTCTGATGTAGCAGAGCTGAGTGTGCACAAGGGTTCTGCTGATTCTGTATACTGATTCTGTATACTGGCCAATCAAACACACTGGCCAGCGGTGATGCAGAGCTGAGTGTGTGCTGAGCTCTCACAGCAGGGCTGACCGGCACATGGTGTAGTTGAGCAGAACTGGCTCAACACTGCTGAGTCCCATAGGAATGCATTGGCCAGCCTTCGGCCAATCAGCGCTGGCTCTGCCGGAGGAGGCGGAGTCTAAGGTCGGACCTGATTGGAGACTGGTGTGGAGCGATCTTAGACTCCGCCTCCTCCAGCAGAGCCAGCGCTGATTGGTCGAATTCCGTACTCTGGCCAATGCATTCCTATTGGAAAAAGTTAGCTTGCGAAAATCACAAGCTGACAGGGATTTCCATGAAATAAAGTGACTTTTATGCCCCCAGACATGCTTCCCCTGCTGTCCCAGTGTCATTCCAGAGGTGTTGGCATCATTTCCTGGGGTGTCATAGTGGACTTGGTGACCCTCCAGACACGGATTTGGGTTTCCCCCTTAACGAGTATCTGTTCCCCATAGACTATAATGGGGTTCGAAACCCGTTCAAACACATGAACAGTGAGCGGCTGTTCGAATCGGATTTCGAACCTCGAACATTTTAGTGTTCGCTCATTTCTAGTCGTGTGTCATCCTTTTGGAGTTTCACATCAATGGCCTGTTTTTGGGATTGTCATCAATATGAGATTGGTGAAGACCCGTCACCCCTATTGATCAGCTGATTGAAGGGGGCCATGGCACTTATGACATGCTGGGATTAGTTGTCGGACTCCAGTTGACGACCACAGGTTAGGAAATACTGGATCAGTGACAAAAAAACCAATGCACCCAGATACAAATTTCATATTGCTGCAAAACTGGCCCTACAGTTCTGTCTTGAGCAGATATGTACCGTAAATTATCTCAGATGAGGTCTCATTCGACATTGAACCACAAGAGGGCGTAAAAGTGCTTCTCCTACTGCCTATAAAAAAGCTCCCAGAAGCTACTTTTGGGTAGTGTACCTCTTGTGAGAGATCTCTACAATGCATTTAATGACATTTTGCCCAGTTGTCCTCTATATATATCGGCTATTACCAGATCCCCCTATCAAATGAATGGAGGGAAGTCATGTATTCTGTGTCTGCTGATACATTCAGAGCCGTTGTAGAACCCCTTTTGCTCGCGATCAGTGGAGGTCTCAGCAGTCGGACCCCACAGATTAGAAGTTCATCCCCTATGCTATTGATAGAAGATAAATCATTTGTGTGACATAACCCCATATATTATTATTATTTGCTTGCACATCATAGTCAGTGAACGAGGGGGCACATACTTTTTCCCAGCCTTGTAGCCTCTCTGGGGTCTTCAATAATTTATACCCAGGTGTGTTACTTCATTCACTTGTTATTTAGGATCTGCAGCAAATGACAAATCCCCAGCCTAGAGTTTATCTATACATAAAAAGCAAGAACAATTCTCATCAAAGACTAAGTATTCCCCAGTCCGGGGCCATAGACAGACAATTGTATCTCTGTGCATAGAACTCCAAATCTTACATTGTCGTATCAGTGATCTAGAACCTTCTGATAAGGTCAAAGCCATGTTTCCGACTAATTGAGCAATAATCCCGGGTAACTGACGTCGTCATAATTAATTAGACTGAGTGCCAGCAGTAAGGTAATGACACCAGACACACAATGTTGGGATTAGATCCTCTCTCAACCAAGGAGGAAATACTGAGGAACTTTTATTAAAACAATGTGGGGTTAAATAGTATCAGAAAATTTAAGAGAGATAACAACAATGTAAGTTTTCATATTCATTCCTGATTGGTATGGGACATCTCAAACAAACAGAAAAAGTTTAAGCAGTTCCATATGTAGCCAGCTACTCCCGGTCCTGTGTGGTGACCTTGGGGAGATGTCTTGTGGCAACAAGCCAAGCATTTGTTTTTCTTGCACCCATCTTGGATACAGGCGCCATCTTATCTTATAACATTACTAGCAGTTACCTGTGACTTCGTCTGCGGGTTGACGGTGGCGCTAAACCGCTTATATTTCTTGTCCCCCCATCTCTTCCCCCAGTTTCTTGTCCCATCTCTGCCTCCAGTTTCTTTTCCCCCCATCTCTTCCTCCAGTTTCTTGCCCCCATCTCTTCCCCCAGTTGCTTGTCCCCCATCTCTGCCCCCAGTTTCTTGTCCCCCCATCTCTGCCTCCAGTTTCTTGTCCCCCCATCTCTGCCCCCGTTTCTTGTCCCCCCATCTCTGCCCCCAGTTTCTTGTCCCCCCATCTCTGCCTCCAGTTTCTTGTCCCCCATCTCTGCCCCCAGTTTCTTGTCCCCCTTCATCTGCCCCCAGTTTCTTGTCCCATCTCTGCCTCCAGTTTCTTTTCCCCCATCTCTTCCTCCAGTTTCTTGCCCCCATCTCTTCCCCCAGTTGCTTGTCCCCCATCTCTGCCCCCAGTTTCTTGTCCCCCTTCATCTGCCCCCAGTTGCTTGTCCCCCCATCTCTGCCCCCAGTTTCTTGTCCCCCATCTCTGCCCCCAGTTTCTTGTCCCCCCATCTCTGCCTCCAGTTTCTTGTCCCCCCATCTCTGCCCCCAGTTTCTTGTCCCCCATCTCTGCCCCCAGTTTATTGTCCCCCCCTTCATCTACCCCGTTTCTTGTCCCCCCATCTCTGCTCCCAGCTTCATGTCCCCCCCCCTACATCGGCCCCAGTGTAGTTGGACTCACCCTGCCGCTCTCTCCGCTCGCTCACTGCACATAGCTGTCGGACGGCTGGCTGTATGTGGCATATATGATGCAGAGCGGGGGCCGGCGTCAGGTTTCTATGACAGCTGGGAGCCTTGCGCTGCCTCCCTGGCCTGTCAGTCTTTCATTTCTATTGCAGCCTAGGCAGGTAGACTGCAATAGAGGCGCCGGTATTATACAGTGCATTGCCGATTACCGGCGTCTCTATTGCAGTCTACCTGCCATACGCAGCCAGCCGCCCGACACCTATGTGCAGTGAGCGAGCGGAGAGAGCGGCGGGGGAGCATGGCAAGGTGAGTCCAACTACACTGGGGTCAATGTAGGGGGGGGGGGGACATGAAGCTGGGGGAAGAGATGGAGAGGACATGAATCTGAGGGCAGAGATGGGGGACATGAATCTGAGGGCAGAGATGGGGGACATGAATCTGGGGGCAGAGATGGGGGACATGAATCTGGGGGCAGAGATGGAGGGACATGAATCTGGGGGCAGAGATGTGGGACATTAATCTGGGGGCAGAGATGTGGGACATGAATCTGGGGGCAGAGATGTGGGGACATGAATCTGGGGGCAGAGATGGAGGGACATGAATCTGGGGGTAGAGATGGAGGGGACATGAATCTGGGGGCAGAGATGGAGAGACATGAATCTGGGGGCAGAGATGGGGGACATGAATCTGGGGGCAGAGATGGAGAGGATATGAATCTGAGGGCAGAGATGAGGGACATGAATCTGGGGGCAGAGATGGAGGGACATGAATCTGGGGGCAGAGATGGAGGGACATGAATCTGGGGGCAGAGATGTGGGGACATGAATCTGGGGGCAGAGATGGAGGGACATGAATCTGGGGGCAGAGATGTGGGGACATGAATCTGGGGGCAGAGATGTGGGGACATGAATCTGGGGGCAGAGATGGAGGGACATGAATCTGGGGGCAGAGATGGAGTGGACATGAAACTGGGGGCAGATATGGGGGACATGAATCTGGGGGCAGAGATGGAGAGGACATGAATCTGGGGGCAGAGATGGAGGGACATGAATCTGGGGGCAGAGATGTGGGGACATGAATCTAGGGGCAGAGATGGAGAGGACATGAATCTGGGGGCAGAGATGGAGAGGACATGAATCTGGGGCAGAGATGGAGAGGACATGAATCTGGGGGCAGAGATGGAGGGGACATGAATCTGGGGGCAGAGATGTGGGACATGAATCTGGGGGCAGAGATGTGGGGACATGAATCTGGGGGCAGAGATGGAGAGGACATGAATCTGGGGGCAGAGATGGAGAGGACATGAATCTGGGGGCAGAGATGGAGAGGACATGAATCTGGGGGCAGAGATGTGGGACATGAATCTGGGGGCAGAGATGGAGAGGACATGAATCTGGGGGCAGAGATGGAAGAGGGACATGAAACTGGGGGCAGATGACGGGTGTATATGAAACTGGGGGAGAGATAGAGGGGGGACATATAATTTATGGGTGACTGTAGGAGGATTATACTGTGTGCGGGCACATGAAAAATTAGCGAGTGGGCGGAGTCAACACAAAAATGGGCGGGGCTAAATTTGCCGCGGCACGCTACGCGCGCCGCACATTTTGTCCCTCTTTCGGTTCTTCAAAAGTTGGGAGGTATGTATATACACACACACAACCTGTACATATACCTGTATACTACACCTCATATATATGAGTCCGTATTTTTCGGACTATAAGATGCACTTTTTTTCCATCAAATTTGGGAGGAAAAGAAGGGTGCGTCTTATAGTCCGAATGTGGCGCCTGGCATCCGCTGTACTAGAGAGACGGATGCCGGCAAGGGATAGATGCAGGTGCCGGGGCCTGAGACATTGCTGCGCTCCTCTGCCCTGCATGAAGCCAGCAGCTGCAGCGACGATGCTATTCCGCTCCTCCGTCCCCCGCCGCTGGCTTCATGCAGGACAGGGCAGCGATGTCTCAGGCCCCGGCACCTGTGCTGGCGTCTATCCCTCCCTGGCATCCGCTTCTCTAGTACAGCGGATGCCGGGTCAGTATCGGCGGCCCCTTCTCCCCCGGGGCCGGTCCCCACCGGCCCCATACCTGTAAAGTTGCAGGCCGGCTCCTGCGCGGCGATATCGCAGGAGCCGACCTGTTCGGGTGACAGCCGGGAGCCTAATGAGGCTCCCCGGCCTGTCACTGCTATATTAGTATTACGGCTGGGTCTATGACCAGCCGTAATACTAATATACAGAATGGCCCATAGACGGCAATACAGTTGTATTGCCGTCTATGGGACTTGCAATCAAGTGACCGCAGGTTCAAGCCCCCGGGGGGGAATAAAATAGTATAAAATAGTAAAAAAAAAAAAAAAAAAAAAGCTTTAAAAATATATAATAAAAATATTAAATAAACGTTCTAAATCACCTCCTGTCCCTAGAATATATATAACAGTAGAAAATCATATATCATAAACCGCCGGGTTTTTTTTCAATACAAGGTGATCTAAGCAATAGATATTCCCCAAAATGGTATAACTAAAAAGTACATCTGGCCCCGCAAAAAAAAAAAAACACTCTATGCATCCCCGTACAGCTGCAGGGTCACCTGTCAATGTGGCCTTGCAGCTGTTGCAAAACTACAACTCCCATATATTAAATATTTTACCATTTTTTGCTTCAAAATTTGTTTCCCGTATTTTCCTCCTCTAAAACCTAGGTGCGTCTTATAGTCCGAAAAATACGGTATATATAGACACTGCTCAAAAAAATAAAGCCCCCCCCCCCCCCCCCAATAACACCTCCTAGATCTGAATTGAATCCTCTCATTGACTACTTTGCTCTGTACAAAGTGGAATGTGATGACAACAAAATCACACAAAAATCATCAATGGAAATCAAATTTATTAACCAATGATGTCCCAGATGGGATCAATCGGATTGAGGTCTGGGGAACGGGCGGGCCAGTCCATAGCTTCAATGCCTTCATCTTGCAGGAACTGCTGACACACTGCGGCCACATGAGGTCTGGGTCTTCATTAGGAGGAACCCTGGGCCAACCGCAGCAGCATTAGGTCTCACAAGGGTCTGAGGATTTCATCTCGGGACCTAATGGCAGTCAGGCTACCTCTGGATGACCCACTGCCAAACCGGTCATGCTGAAGGATGTTGCAGGCAGCTGATCGCTCTCCACGGCGTCTCCAGATTCTGTCACGTCTGTCACATGTGCTCAGTGTGAACCTGCTTTCATCTGGTATTCCGTGGCAAATGTCAAGCGTCCTGCACAGTGTTGGGCTGTGAGCACAACCCCCATCTGTGGACGTCAGTCCTTCATACCATCCTCATGGAGTCGGTTTCTAACCATTTGTGCAGACACATGCACATTTGTGGCCTGCTGGAGGTCATTTTGCAGGGCTCTGGCAGTGCTCCTCCTGTTCCTCCTTGCACAGAGGTGTTTGTATGTGTGTATGAGTGTGTATGTGTGTACGGCTATGGCTGTACGTGCATCCCTCTCCATGCATTCATCTCCATGCATCCCTCTCCATGCATCCGTCTCCATGCATCCCTCTCCATACATCCGTCTCCGTGCATCCGTCTCTCTGTACAGCCATTTCCGTATATCTGTCCGTGTCTGATGAAAGTGCTGAGTGTGAGTGTGAATGTGGACGTGCAGGTTGTCAGACGTGATGCAGCAAAATAAACCTGTAAAAAAATAAATAAAAATGTAAAGCCGGCCGTACCTATGAGAGTTGACGTCTGAACAATAGCTGTGTCATCTGCCCCAGTGTGTGAATAAGGCCTCAGCATTGTGTGAACAGCTACATACCTGCACCGACCGTCAACTTCAAGATGTCAAACTCAAATGACACAAGATGGCTCACGTAAAGAACTGTACACATTCCACACCCATAGTGACATCATGGAACGTTGGTGATGTCATGTGGCATCTATAATACAGAGATCTGCATAAAAGCTTCATGTACATGATGACATCACAGATATGTAACAGTGACCGCATCCATATAAAACTACATCAAAGTGCAACATGGAAGAGCCCTGATATATCGGGACACATATAGAGTAAGAGCCCTGATATATCGGGACACATATAAAGTAAGAGCCCTGATATATCCGGACACATATAAAGTAAGAGCCCTGATATATCGGGACACATATAAAGTAAGAGCCCTGATATATCGGGACACATATAACGTAAGAGCCCTGATATATCGGGACACATATAAAGTAAGAGCCCTGATATATCGGGACACATATAACGTAAGAGCCCTGATATATCAGGACACATATAAAGTAAGAGCCCTGATATATCATAACACATATAAAGTAAGAGCCCTGATATATCGGGACACATATAAAGTAAGAGCCCTGATATATCGGGACACATATAAAGTAAGAGCCCTGATATATCGGGACACATATAAAGTAAGAGCCCTGATATATCAGGACACATATAACGTAAGAGCCCTGATATATCGGGACACATATAGAGTAAGAGCCCTGATATATCGGGACACATATAAAGTAAGAGCCATGATATATCGGGACACATATAAAGTAAGAGCCCTGATATATCGGGACACATATAAAGTAAGAGCCCTGATATATCAGGACACATATAAAGTAAGAGCCCTGATACTGTATATCATAACACATATAAAGTAAGAGCCCTGATATATCAGGACACATATAAAGTAAGAGCCCTGATATATCGGGACACATATAGAGTAAGAGCCCTGATACTGTATATCATAACACATACAGAGTAAGAGCCCTGATATATCGGGACACATATAAAGTAAGAGCCCTGATATATCATAACACATATAAAGTAAGAGCCCTGATATATCGGGACACATATAACGTAAGAGCCCTGATATATCGGGACACATATAACGTAAGAGCCCTGATATATCGGGACACATATAAAGTAAGAGCCCTGATATATCGGGACACATATAGAGTAAGAGCCCTGATATATCGGGACACATATAAAGTAAGAGCCCTGATATATCATAACACATATAAAGTAAGAGCCCTGATATATCATAACACATATAAAGTAAGAGCCCTGATATATCGGGACACATATAAAGTAAGAGCCCTGATATATCGGGACACATATAACGTAAGAGCCCTGATATATCGGGACACATATAAAGTAAGAGCCCTGATATATCGGGACACATATAGAGTAAGAGCCCTGATATATCGGGACACATATAGAGTAAGAGCCCTGATATATCGGGACACATATAAAGTAAGAGCCCTGATATATCATAACACATATAAAGTAAGAGCCCTGATATACCGGGACACATACAGAGTAAGAGCCCTGATATATCGGGACACATATAAAGTAAGAGCCCTGATATATCGGGACACATATAACGTAAGAGCCCTGATATATCGGGACACATATAAAGTAAGAGCCCTGATATATCGGGACACATATAAAGTAAGAGCCCTGATATATCGGGACACATATAAAGTAAGAGCCCTGATATATCGGGACACATATAACGTAAGAGCCCTGATATATCGGGACACATATAAAGTAAGAGCCCTGATATATCGGGACACATATAGAGTAAGAGCCCTGATATATCGGGACACATATAGAGTAAGAGCCCTGATATATCGGGACACATATAAAGTAAGAGCCCTGATATATCATAACACATATAAAGTAAGAGCCCTGATATACCGGGACACATACAGAGTAAGAGCCCTGATATATCGGGACACATATAAAGTAAGAGCCCTGATATACCGGGACACATATAAAGTAAGAGCCCTGATATATCATAACACATATAAAGTAAGAGCCCTGATATACCGGGACACATACAGAGTAAGAGCCCTGATATATTGGGACACATATAGAGTAAGAGCCCTGATATATTGGGACACATATAGAGTAAGAGCCCTGATATATCGTGAGACACCTATAAAGGCGATAACCTAATGCTTCACCCCCCCTCCGAGTGCCCTATTAGACTATATGGACAGATTTTTGCACATTTTGGAAGGGTAACAACCCTTTCCCCGGGTGTGCACATGGTCATAGATTGAGGCATTTCTAAGAATTGTCTGTCCTGTAAAGAATTGTCCTGACAATCACAGCAGGAATCACATCGTACAGAGCTACAGATTTTGGCAATGCTGATGGAACAATCCCGAACAGACCCCCTCCCCCCTCCCAACAATACAATGTGTGGAGTCGGCACTAAGTGAAGAGCTACTTACCTGCACGTCTGTCTTTGTCAAGCTGTGAAGCACTAGTGACACAAGATGACTGACGTTGAGAACTTGACACATTCTACACCCAGTGTGATGTCACAGGGTTCTATGATGTCATGCACCTTGCAATGTCACATGTGTGTGTATGATGGCAGGGGTTTTATAATACATTTACCTGTAGAGATGATATTTAAGTAGTTTTATCCAGAATTTACCATCCTACTAATATAAATGTGACAGTTTGGATGTTTTTTCCTCAATCACACAAAAACGACTGAACGGGTTTGGATGACATTTGTCCCATAGATAGTTTGTAACCTGGAGTAACACATCAGTTACATTTTATCCCGGTAAATGACATGGCTTCACGACTGTTATGAATTTATGTTCATATACTATATTACACTGCAGGAGATTACAGCTATTGCTATTTTGCTGATAAAGCAGCTCTGTTCTCTCTCTATGTAACACACAGATAAGACAGAAACTGCTCAGACACTGAGAGGGAAAACCCCTTTAATCTAAATTGCCAGATGTAGCAGAGCAGGGTATGCTGTGCCTATGCAGAGGTGTACTAGGGCTGGGCATGCTGTACATATGCAGACATCTAGCAGAGCTGGATATGCAGACATGTAACACAGTTGGGTACACAGACATGTAGGACAGCTGGATATGCAGACATGTAGCAAACCTGGGTACACTGTGCCTATGCAGAGATGTAGCAGAGCTGGGTATTTTATGTCTATGCAGAGATGTAGCAGAGCTGGGTATGTTGTGCCTATATAGAGAAGTAGTAGAGCTGGGTATGCTGTGCATATGCAGAGATGTAGCAGAATGCTGGAGCAGGCGGATCATAGACAGCAGCAATTTGCTGAATATAGGCGGCTCATCGATGCCAACTACACGCAGACAGGCAGAGGCTAGTATTTGTACATATGGACGGTATACAGTACTATTTTTCTTGTGCTGTACACTGGCTGTAATTTTCGGTACATTCTCTTATTCTGACTACAGGGTCTATTCTAGGTAAAAACAAAAATGACACCCCCACATGCGGTCCCCTCAACTGACCCCCTCCCCAATATATGTAACTCATTTCTTCAATATCCCACTGGTGCCTTCTAGTCTTTGCTTCCAGTTCTACAACACTGCTATACTGACATTCATGGGACCACTATAGCTCATTTATATATCCCAACTCTCCAAGCTGCTCTGGGTGTTTCCCCCAAAAAGTGGTGACCATCCAGATTCCTGGAAGAGCAGGTTAATCTTCCAGGCCACCGGGGGAGCAGTCACATTATATGTTCCTCGGGCACTCTGTGTTCTATCTCACCGACGTGGTCTCAGCAGAAGATTCTCCTACTGCCTTCTAAGCAGCCAAGGTCTCACACAATACAGGCAGCTGCTCCATGAACATGGCGGTCATCTCTGGCATTTTTTGGCTGCCTCCATGGCACACTGTTGACGCTTCTCAGCATCCAGCTGGGCCTGCCCAAGTAACTTAATCAAGTCCTCCATGGTACCAGTGTCCTTTTTGGGCCTTCACCCAGGAAATAAGATGGTGGAGGAAAAAAATGGAAAAAATAGGTGCCTGTCTCTTTAAGAATAACCAAAAAAGCTGCACCTAAAAAAAGCAAGAGCCAAGAAATCACATAGCTATATAGACCTGTTTAAACTGGGTTTGCCCACATCCGGAGCACCAAATGTGCGAGGATTGGCTCAATGGTGGCAGCGGCGGACCCAGACAGTCAGAGAAAGACACAGAAATCACACCTCCCAACCATCCTGGATTCTGCGGGACATTCATGGATTCGGTGTCCTGTCCCGCGGTCCCGGTCGGCGGGAAGTATGTCTGGTTTCCACTCATCTCCATGAGTTGAATACATAGGCTCCTGCTTCAACGTTGTGTTCCGGCTCCTGCATGTGTAGGCGCGATATGAGTGAGTGAGACTGCGGAGAGAGCGGCGGGGGAGCGTTGGAAGGTGAGTATAAGTGGGGGACGACATGAAACTGGGGGCAGAGATGGGGGGACATGAAACTGGGGGCAAATGAAGGGGGGGAATGGCATGACACTGGGGCAGATGAAGGGGGGAATGGCATTAAACTGTGGGCAGAGATGGGGGGACATGAAACTGGAGGCAGAGATGGAGTTGGGACATATAATTTACAGGTGACTGCAGGAGGATTATACTGTGTGGGGGCAGATGAAAAATGAGAATGGGCGGAGTCAACATAAAAGTGGGTGGAGCTCAGTTTGCCGCGGCACGCATTTTGTCCCTCTTTCTGCTCTTCACAAATTGGGAGGTATGCCGGTGACCCAGGTCGCTGATGTCACACTGCAGACCAGAAGAGGCTGGAAGGTTGTAAGGCAGTAACATCAGACACCACGAGGGGGCCCTGGAGAGGAGACGGAGGGTGAGTATGAGGGTTATTACTTTCCTGCACCTTCCCTGGGCCTCCAATTCTTATGCTCGAGGGGTCTCTTCATTCATGGGTGGTGAACCCCAAAAATGAAAACGGTATTCCCAGGTATATTACTGTATGCTTTAAAGGGGTCTCCCCAACATACAACCTTTTTTCTATGACGCCTGCCCTAGACCCCTCCAGAATTTTCCAGATTCCTTGGCAACTCCTTGAAGTCCATTGTTCAGCGCACTGCAGTTGCTGTTAGTCCAGAATTTGCTGGAACTGTCCCTGTATTTTAAGGATAATCGCAGCCATTTTCTGGGCAGAGTCCCATAGTTTCTGATGCTATCTACTGAATCCACCAGGACAAGTTGTCCTCACTCCTGGCTCCTCTTTCACTAATGACACTGGTCGGCATCAGGATGTCATGTATAGGGAGCCAGGCCTGCAGATATGGAGCTGGGACCCTGTATAAATGTCACTGGGAGGCTTATGAGGGTGGGAGACTCTGGGAGTTGTGATTTACCCCAGCATCTAAGGGTTAAATCGGGCAATTGCTCATGGCTACTGGAAGAACTGGATCCCAGCATGTAGCCCGGCTGGCTTTAAAAAGTATATACAGTGCAGACAAATACAGTCTGGAAAATCCAGAATGTATATTCTCCACATTTCTGGATGTGATCCAAAGACTGGGACTTGTTGTATTATAATCATTGTCTTATATTGCAGCTCAACTCCATTGAAGGGAATTGAGCTGCAATACCACAAATGACCTGTGTACAAAGGTGGCGTTGTTTCAAAAATTAATACTTCCATGTTTTTTTTTCTTCACCAGGGATGAATATTCATGCATTCCCTACTGGGCACCCATGATTTACCAGTCACCCCTTTCCCAAAGGAAAAAAAAAAATCAAAAAGTGGCAGAAAATTGATTAAAGGAAAAAAAAAAATTGTTTTGCATATAGATTAGTACAGTCCCCCATGTCCTCTGGTTCTTGGCAGCTAGTCAGTTCAGAAGCAGCAGGTGCAATAAGGAAGGGGGTTCTGCAATTTTTCAAGATACAGAAAGAACTCAGAGAGTGGACCTGAAGTTGACCGCTGAGTATTGGGGGGGGTGACATATAAAGGAAGCCAGGGACATAGAGAAAGTACGTGTCAGTGCAGAGGACCGGCCCTAGGGGGAGACTCATGACGTGTGAAGAAAGGAGCCATCTTCTCCCAGTGCGGTGAGTGGGCTAGGCTCCAATAGGCAAGGCGCGAAGCGGCAGAGAAGAGCACGCAGCACTGCAGCACCTGAAAAAGTCAGAACTAGGGTTGAGCCGATCTTCAGATTTCAGGATCGATTTTAAAATCCGATTTCCGATCATTTTCCAGCCGATCCCGATCATGAAATTTTCTCGATCGCCGATCACGTTCACTCAACCCTATTAATGACATATTTATGTGAATAGGGTTGAGCCGATCTTGAGATAACCTCCGACCTCAATCCCGCTGGAAAATATCGGGATTGGAATTCCGATCGCGAAGTTTACTTGATTGTCGATCGGAATCCGATCTTTTCCGATCCCGATCACTCAACCCTAGTCAGATCAGCTATTACTGTTTGGAGGTTCCTTTACTGTTATAGACAGTTCTATATAATGCACCATGTCAGGTGTGTTCTTGGCAATGTTGCTGAGTGTTCACGTTGTTGAGAGCCATTGTAGTTATTCACCAGTCCATCAAGTATCATCTTCTGTATTATTGGGAGATTTGGTGTGAGAGGAGGAGGAGGCTTCCTCCCCACGGGCGGCCGCTGAACACTGGATATCTACATAGGACCAGCTATTTGCTGTCTGCCAGCTCCGTCCTGTATACTATTAGATACATTCCAGAATATAGACATACAAAGCACTCGGCTGTCATCAGAGTCACGCCATGACATGCGAACGGACTGAAACCTTTCACATTCTAAAAGCTTGACAAAAAAAAATGAACCTTTAACGAGCCTTTTGCAAAAATTCCGCTTGCCATGTCAGATAATCGCTCCATTTCCAATGCTTCGGCAGAAGCGGAAACAAGGCCACGTCGGCCACTTGACTCTGTTTGTCAGATTGCTCCTCGTCTGGTTCAGTCGAGTCTTTGTAAATCTTCGGCAGGCTTTCAGCGGCACGCTCCCCGCCTATAATACACATGCAAATTTCTCTCTATAAAACTCATTTGATTTCTTTAGCTGCTCAACTACATGGAAAATAATTTCATTTACAGCTGGAATACTTACAAGTGACAGATAAACGTATTACGGAGGAGGCTGTTTTCATAAATAGACAAGCAGGTGTCAGCCATGTATGAAACGCTGGAACGTCGCGGTTTTCTCACCTGCAGAAGTGAAGGGATTAGCCGGGGATTTGCTTGAAGGATTTTCTCCGAGCGAATTTTTTTTCTTTTTTTTTTTTTCTTTTAATTTTTTTGATTTTTTTTTTTTTTCCATTTCTATACCCCGACACTTTTCTTCTTTAATAGAATCTTCTCGGTTCCATTTAGTTATTTATTTATTTTATTTTATTTTGTGATCACTCAGGAGGAAAATGCATTTACTTGGCGGCTCCTATCTCCCAGAAGCAGGAGACTCGAAAGACTCGTCCCCACAGAAGTTTGCTTTCTCTCCGTCAAAGTCAATTTCTCCGGTTTGACTTATTTGTTTCTTTTATGCCTGTACGTTGCGGCTGGCGCCGCGTGCACGGTGCTCTGCTATGTGCAAAAATTCGGCTACACGAAAAAAATACTTTGGGAGAGAATCCTCCGTACGAGAGAAAAAGGAGCCTGTGATATTATCTCACACGTTCCCTGGGTACCTTGGAGTGCTGGGAAAATTATTGGGACCTCCTGCATTTATTTAATTTTTTTATCAATTTTTTAAATTTTTTTGGAACCAGCTATGTATAGGACACAGCAAGAAAAACAAAACAATGGCCAAATAGAACAAAGGGCTCAGAATCGCAACGTCTTGCAAATTTCAACCAAAATAGATACATTTGTTTTCAAAGTTTAATAGAAGTCGGAGGGAAGAAAGGTATCAGAGGGGGTATCCAAATACTAGAGATGAGCGAACACATTCGATGGAATATCAGGCCATTTGAGGTCTTCGATTCCAATCGAATACCACGAGGCAAACTCACTAAAAATTTGTATCCCCTCCCACCTTCCCTGGCGCGTTTTTTGCACCAATAACTGTGCAGGGGAGGTGGGACAGGAACTACGACAATGGAAGCATCGAAAAAAAATCAGAAAAAGTAATTGGCTGCCGAAAATAGGTGACCTCCACTTTATACGAATGGTGGATTTAACATTCGGTTAATTTGAGACTGTGAACTATGTGACTGTGAGACAGGGGCAGATCTACAGGCAGGGTTAGCTAGGGATTACCTTTATTTAGGGGGATGTTACTCACACAGCTCTTTGGGGCTCTATCTGCTCGGGATCCCTGTCAGCTTGCGATATGCCGGAGCTGACTTTTTCCCATAGGAATGCATTGACTAGCGTTGATTGGCCGAATGCCATACAGTGTACAGCATTTGACCAATCAATGCTGGTTCTGCCGGAGGCTTGTCTGGGAGGAGGTGGAGTCTAAGATTGGACCAGAATGGAGACTGCTGTGGACCGATCTTAGACTCCGCCTCCTCCAGCAGAACCAGCGTTGATTGGCCGAATGCTGTACTCTGTATGGTATTTGGCCAATCAACGCTGGTCAATGCATTCCTGTGGGAAAAAGTCAGCTCCGGCATATCACAAGCTGACAGGGATCCCGACATAATACAATGACTTGGGCTTGTTAGATGCCCCCAGACATGCTTCCCCTGCTGTCCCAGTTACATTCCAGGGTGTTGGCATCATTTCCTGGGGTGTTATAGTGGACTTGGTGACTCTCCTGAGGCAGAGTAGAGTCAGAATGAATGGCAAAAATAACCAGTGCCCTTCTATAATTGCTTACATTGTATCGAACCTTTCAGTTGATTCCGGGTGAGTTGCCGTAGGTGTGATAGACTATTTCTGGACATTGTCTGAGTTGTTTTCTGCATTTTTGCAGTTTTCCTCTCTGCAGACAATTTCTGTTATTCTCGGTTCTCCCTGAGCTGTTAGATAGAGACTAGTGGCCATGTCTCATGTAGACAGCACATGGAGTATACAGGAGATTCTGATCCACAACTCTCTCTCACTCAGGAGCAATAACAGGTTCATATAGGAGAATACACAGAATTCCTGAGCCGGGATGATACAAATAAAACACTTGGATCAAATAGAACACTTACTATTAACTGCAGCAGCGTGTCTGTGCCCGTGTCTCTGCTCACTCATCTCATTCTTCAGTCCTCCACCTTTCTTTCTCCATAGACTTCTATGGGATGACAACCACCAAAATTTCATATTATTTTTTAATATTCTGTGAGTTGACTGTCTGTCTTGGGAAGCCAAGACGGATTCAGTATAGATTTCAGAGTGAATGAGCAATTTAGGATATTGTTACATCTGCATGATTTTAGTTGGTCCTTCTGTTCTGTTGTAGGAACAGAAGAGCAGACTAAGGCTCCGTTCCCACGGAGTAACGTGCCGCTCATTTAGACACGTAAACGTGTCAGAGTGAGATCCCATTGACTTCAATGGGTGCGGGCTTATACGCACTACACATTAAAATCAATGGGTTATGTAAAGCCTCCCATTGATAGCGCGCGTAAGCCGGCACCCACGAGTCTAAATGAGCGACACGTTACTCTGTGGGAACAGAGCCTTAATATTAAGATGGAGCCATTTACTGATGGACATCAATGAATCCTGAGGGACCCCATTGACTATAGTGAGGTCTGCCAGGTCTCCATTGTCTTCTCCCTGATTTCATCCAAAAGTTGATTTTAGATGGACTCAGACGGGGACTCAAAGTGGAACCTCCAATGCAGATATGAGCATAGCCTTAGGAGGATGGAAAAAGATCAACCGAGCCTTATAAGTGGAGAAAGAGGCATTTTTCACTGAAAGTGTACTGATCTAAAATTATAGGCGGGTGTGGAAAAAAAAATTAGGTTTAATAAGTGAATAAAGAAAAGAGAAATGTAAATCCCATCTATATATACCCCTGGAAGTGATGATCCGGCCCCTATAGATATAGCTCCGATCTCATCATCCTCCAGTCTGTCTGGGATGACACGAAGAGACAGACGGATTGGAGCAACATCCACAGGAGCTCTAATGGAACGCAAAGGGCAAAGGTCACACCAAAGATGGATTTTCATTACAATTTTGCTCAATCACTTAATTTTGATACATTGCATGTTATTTTACATTACAAAGTTTCTTCTTCTCCCTGTAACTATAAATTGACACAAATGTATCTTTCGCGATATTCTGAACGTCTTTATTTTTGATTCCATTGCTTTCGTTCAGCGCGTTATTTACGGCACGTCTCACTGTTACAGTGTTACAATCTCAATGGTTTTTCTTCCCCCTCTCCAAATCTCCATACAATCCCGGTGATATTGCTCGTGCAGAAACCACGTCACCGCCCTCTCCAAATCGCCCACTCCAGCGGGAGAACCTCTACTCCTCTCATTACGGACACCTGAGTGGCAATTTCTCTCGCCTTACAGCTGTTTTACAAAGTAAATGACAAACATCTTAAATCTTCAAACTGACAAGCCCCGCTCCTCAAGATAATGGTAGCAGGGGGGGAAAAAAAAAAATCAAAGGCAAACCCGCAATTTGCCGGCGTTGCGTGTGTGTATATTATACTTTGAAATGATAATTTGCCGAGTCTCTTTGAGATAAAAATGCAATTACAGTCGGCTTTCATTTCCCTTCTGTCGACACATAAAATGATCACGTCCTTTGCCGTCTTATCGAATTCAATATCGTTTCATTTATTTGCAGCCGAGGTTCGCGGTTTGTATTGTCTTAGCGTCGCGTCTTTACATTAAGGACGGCAGAGTTCACGCGGTAACAATTAAAAGATGTTACATTGTTAGCTCTGAGCGTTCGCGCTATCTCCAAGACGAGTAATTGCCGAGGATGAATAGAAGATGTTCACAGGCAAATTTAAGATGATGAATCGCACAATTTTTTGTAATTTTTTCCCCCCTCTCCATTGGAAGAGGACGGAATATACAGATCTGTAGTTGTTTTTTTTTTTTTCCAGCTTTGAACGTTCTGTTTAATCAAAGCCTGATGGCGTTTGTCAGAGCCCGCTGTGTCGCAGACTTGGAAGATTCATTAAAGAAAGTCAGACTTTCTTAGGGAGCGGTGACTATGCCGTTTGCCGTGTCTATTGATGTCTTCTCAAAGGAGATAGATATTTAAAGATGGGTTTGGAACAATTTGTCAGCTCTGTGAACTTTACGCTTTCTTGGGGAAAAACGGCATGGCGTGTGAATGGCTCGGGAAAAAAAAAAACGCTCCTTTGAAAAATCTTATTAGTTCAAGTTGGAGATGGCTGGGTTCAATAGAATATGCAGAAAGGCTGTTCTGAAGAGATTCGGGATGGAGGGGGATGGAGAAGCGAAAAAAAAATTACACGTCATTGTTACTTATCTGGTCCCGGAACAGGTTCCCTATAGAAATGTGTTGGGTTTGATAAGGTGGAGCATAAAGGGTTAAAACGTTCATATTACTTTGCTGACACCGCTCTCGCCGCCTCTGCTCGTGTTGTCCACAGCTCTTACATCTGGTTCAGGGCGTTCTGATCATAAGCACAATATATTTAATGTACTATTGTCTCCTATGGTATAGCAATTCGGATTGGAACAATAACTTGAAGGCATCATTCCCATTGGTGAGTTGTAAGGCCTCATCTTATAAAGTGAGGTTCTGTATATCAAGACTTCATGCACATTCTAGGAGTCCTTCATCTGCTTTCTTGTTCGGTGAGACTTTTTCTTTCCTCCAAAAGTACCTAAGAAGTGAAAGCTCACAGACATTGAGGTGATGTCCCCAGTTTGGGGGGCATAATGACATTCAGTTCTATTGCCTATCTCTGTTGGTTTTCATCATGATTAGGAGATCTCCTCTCTGCTAACACCAATAGTGGTCAAATTTGTTCTTCAAGATATCCCAACATTGTACGTCGTGCAGTCTGCAGGGGTAATCCTCCACAGGATAAGTGCCCATTTGTCTAATGACTGGGGGACAGACTGCAGGGGTCCCCAGAGATAATGCGCCCCAATGTATATGGAGTACTAACATTACCCATGACTTCGTCCACGCTACCCTCACTCCCTGCGCGAATCACCTCCTCCGCGCACCCGTCCTCCTTCCCCCTGCATGCGCAGTTTCCCCGCCCTGCTGCAACCAAGGATGCCACTCCCATCCATGCACAGCAGCCAAGCCGTAACAATGCCCCCCGCTAGTGCTTTACATACAAACTCCAATGGGTGGCCCCACTACCAATTCCAAAGACCTGCGCTGGCGTAATGCCAGGTCCTACAGCGGAGCCGGAGTGAACTTTTGATGGTTGCAGTGGTGATTTGGGGTGAGTGACCCACATTTAGAATAGCCTTCCTTCCTGGGCAATATGTTTGAAATTTCAAAAAAATCCATTCAGCCATTTGGCTGTGATTGAGGAACAAACATCCAAACACACAAACTTTCACCTTTATAATATTAGTAGGATTAGTCCACACACCTGACCACGACTTCATTCACTTCTCTTTGACTAAGGAAACCTGCACATGAACATTGTAAAAAATTGGCCGTTACAAACTCATGAAATGGGCTCCATCTTTGTCTCAGATCTTTCTTCCATGTCCTGGTCGCCTGACAGACATTTCTCATTCTATTATCATTCACCTTTAACTGTCCAAAATTCATCAGTCTTTTTTACCCATCTCAGTGGTCCATTGGGTCATCAATAAGACGCAAATCTGCTCTGACGTTAAAAACAAACCCAATGACTTGTATTAAAGGATTATCTTATCTTATCTTATTGATTCTATCATTCCATGAAATTGTTGAAATATAGGAAATGACCTGTTTACAGTTTGTTAAAGAAAAAAGGCGTGTGAATACTCCCATAGACTTTCTTTGCAATGCGAATGGCCGCCACGTGCCGCTCATGTGCTGTAGTCCTTAAGGATCTCACAGATCATATAGCCCTATGGCTAGCTCAGTATACACGGACCGTGGCCTGGAATTAAGTGCAGCTTTACACCGTCTACCAATAAGTATTTGGATACCGATGCAAATGAATTCTCTGCACTCGTGATGTACATCGCGCCCTCCGCCATTAAATAGGAAACGGCATTGGCATTAGTCGCATTAAAGATGGGGTACCACAGAAATGGTTGATCCCTAATTGCAAGGCATTTGTCCTTATGGCTGTGCAGTCACATAGATCATATAGCCCTATGGCTAGCCCTGTCTACGCTGCAGCTTTAGTAGTAACTATTGCAGGGCATTTGTCCTTATGGATTTAGTTTTGAAATCTTTCCTCCCACAAAAGTAATGTCTTTCAGAAAGCCTTCCTCCCTTCTTGTGCTGCTGATAGATGGCACCGATCCCATTAGCGATCCATCTCGGGCCTTGGCTGTAATTAGAGTCATATGTTATTATATGTTATTATGATGTGGGCGCTGTTATTATGTTGCATTACAATGTTTTATGTCGCCTTATAATGTTTGTGTTGTTATTACGGCTCTTATGGTAATTGACTGCGTTGTTATTGTGTTATTATCGCGCTTTATATTTATGGCTTTATTAAAACCGCTGCAGTCATTTTATTTAAAAAGCAAATAAAAGACATGTCTGCATCCATCTGACGCAACGCGGCAACATGCAAATTAATCTCCCTGTTAATTAGATGCATTCATTTCCAGAATATGCATCATGAGACGCATGCAGCAGGACGGGGAAATGAGAATGTGCGGAAAACACAAGAGGGAAATGTGACGTGCAGGCGCCTACTGGGTCTGTTACCAACTATAGAAGGGAACATTAGGATCAGCGCTCTAATATATTATACAGTAAGGCATAGAAAGAGCCTTGTAACACAGGGAGAGATTGTGCGGGGTTAGGTAAGCATGGTGGTTTTCTTCCAGAAACAGCACCACTTCTGCCCAGAGGTTGTGCCTGGTACTGCAGCTCGGGTCATTAGAAGTAAATGGGATTGAGCTGCAATACCAGATGCAACCTGTGGACTGGTGTGGCGCTGTTTTGTGAAAGAAAGCTGTCATTAAAAGATTGCACCAGTTATGCCACTGGCGTGAATACATACTCATAATTAGAGATGGTGAAACGAATATTCAGAAGCCTCGTCCGCAACTTTTGGATCTAACCAACTAAAGGTGCTATTAATATACAGTGTGGTCTCCTTACACCCCTATGGGGAGGGGGAGACAAAATAAAGACCACAGATACTCACCTGCCGACAGTCGTCTAGTATTCTCTGCCAGCGTCTGGTCCAGGGCCATTGTAAGACATTGGTGGCCCCAGTGCAAAGGTTTCATAAATGGGCCCTCCATCACCACTCCTTAGAAATACCTGACCCACACACATTATAATAATGCCCCCTAGTGACTCCCACATGGTATATTGCCCCTTAGCAGCTCTCATCCTATTAATATTATAAATGTGAAAGTTTGTGAGTTTGTGGGTTTGTGTGTTTGGATATTTGGATGTTTGTTCCTCAATCACGCAAAACCCACTCGACCGATTTGGCTGAAATTTTCCACAAACAGTCACTACACTCGATTGCGCAATAGGCTACTTTTCGTCACAATAGCGCACATATGTTTGTGCCAGGACCCCCACAAAACCCAAACTCACACCACCATCTCTGCAATCTCACACACTTTGGACCATAGCAAGCCCCAAAATTCCTATTGCCCTCTGCAGCCTCGCCCCTAACCCCACACAATCACATATACATAGACTTTACCACTTTGCCCCTCACCTTACCGATACTCCAGGAGGCGCTCTTTAACGCTCCGGAGCAGCCATGTTTGCCGACCCCCACCGCTCTGACAATCCGCGACACCGCCCACCCATGTCAATACCCCTAGGAAGTCTAATAAATGCAAAAAAAAAGTTTAAAAAAAGTAAAAAAATATAAAAACAAATAAAAAGGATTAAAAATTCAAATCACTCCCCCTTTCCCTAGAACACATATAAAAGTAGTTAAAAACTGTGAAACACATACATGTTAGGTATCCCCGAGTCCGAAATCGCCCGCTCTACAAAGCTATACAAATATTTTTCCTGTTCAGTAAATGCCGTAGCGGGAAAAATGGTCAAAAGTGCCAAACCGATGTTTTTTCACTCTTTTGATTCTGATAAAAATTTGAATAAAAAGTGATCAAAGCAATAACATTTCCCGAAAATGGTAGAACTAAAAAGTACACCCGACCCCGCAAAAAAAGATGCCCTATACATCCCCGTACACGCACGTATAAAAAAGTTACGGCTGTCGGAATATGACGACTTATCAAAAAAAAAATGTTTTAACACAGTTTTGGATTTTTTTAAGGGGTCAAAATGTAAATAAAACTATATAAATTTGGTATCCCCGGAATCGTAACGAAACACAGAATACAGGGGACATGTCATTTTGGTTGCACAGTGAACGCCGTAAAACCAAAGCCCCTAAGAAAGTCGCAGAAATGCATTTTTTCTTCAAATCCACCCCATTCTGAATTTTTTCCCTGCTTCCCAGTACATTATATAGAATAATTAATGGCGGCATCATGAAGAAAAATTTGTCCCAAGAAAAATTAAGACCTCATATGGCTCTGGGAGTGGAGAAATAAAAAAGTTATGGGGTTTAGAAGGAGGGGAGTCAAAAATGAAAAACCAAAATCAAAAAATGCCATCGGCGGGAAAGGGTTAACTTCAAATACTTCTGTCCCAAAGTCACTATGTAAAGTTTATACCAACACCGTATATATAGCAGCTCTAATACAAAGTAACTGCAACACAAAAGTCTCACGTATTCTCTGAATTACAGCAAAAACAAGATACAAAGTTACATTTCATATCCCAGACCTTATACACAGTACGAAAACCTTACCCGCGCCTGTATATACCCACTGCTACAATCACCGCAGACCAAGTCGCGGGTACCAGCTAGTACAGTATAATGGTCCCATACAATGTAATGACCCTCAATGGACCATCACACTATCAAATTCCCCTGCAGAGGTATCAGACATCAACAGGTACCCGACAGTGGACCCTCATACATTAAGCTGTCCCATCCCAGTGGATCCTCAGACATTATATTATAATGACCCCCTCCACATTACCACCACAGTCATTGGCGTAACTTTTCAGGTTGCCCCCCACCCCCCTGTATAATGTTCCTTGTCCACAAATTCGCTGTATGTGATTACCAGGGATACAAGGAGCAGCAAGTAAAATAAAGCCAAGCAAAGGCTGCACAAGGGCACAGTGAGGACGTAGCATTTCCCAGCATAGTAAGAGCAGAGATTTCAATGTATTATTGGCAGGTCACATGAAATATTTTCCCAATCCGCTCAGCTCCTCCTGCTCTATAACATGCTGCACATCGCACTACATTGGTTACATTTTGTTACATGTTGATCGATCCGATCCATCCAGTACATTGCGCTCACTTTGGCAATTCAGTCCTGGCACTATTACTGTCCATATAGTCATAAATCAGAGTAATTACGCGGGATCTTCGTGTTTTCAGCGGCGCCGGACGTTGTATCCCCGATTACATCATTAGAAGCTTAAGCTGTGACAAACGATTGGACAATAGTGAGTCAGATCTATAATAGAACAGAATAGAAATGTAAAAAGAAACATTGTATAATAATAACAGGGACTCAATATAAGAAAGAGCAATGATTGCTGGGTAATTATAGCGGCAAACTATCGTATCATCGACCACCATGTACGGGAAAACGCCGGCCCTGCTCGATTATTACATCGACAATGTGACACTTCTAGCGCAGGTTTTATAGGAATGTATTGGTTACAATTATTTATAGTAAAATGTTTAAGGAATTCTAATCTGATTATATATGTAATAATATGGAGCTCAGTGTATAAATAGTCTGCAGTCAGCTCCCCCTAGTGGTGGCCGCAGGAACATAGAATGTAATCATAGCAGAGAGTATTAGTCTAATAGGGAAGTGCTTTATATATACAGTATATTGTATGTCTCTGTATATTGTATGTCCCTGTATATTGTATGTCCCTGTATATTGTATGCCCCTGTATATTGTATGCCCCTGCAAATTTAGCCCCGCCCACTTTTGTGTTGACTCCGCCCACTCGTTAATTTTCCATGTACCCGCACACAGTATAATCCTCCTACAGTCACCCGTAAATTATATGTCCCCCCTCTATCTCTCCCCCAGTTTCATATACACCCTTCATCTGCCCCCAGTTTCATGTCCCTCTTCCATCTCTGTCCCCAGATTCATGTCCCCCATCTCTGCCCCCAGATTCATGTCCCCCATCTCTGCCCCCAGATTCATGTCCCTCCATCTCTGCCCCCAGATTCATGTCCTCTCCATCTCTGCCCCCAGATTCATGTCCTCTCCATCTCTGCCCCCAGATTCATGTCCCCCATCTCTGCCCCCAGATTCATGTCCCCACATCTCTGCCCCCAGATTCATGTCCCCCCAGATTCATGTCCCCTTCCTCCAGCTCTGCCCCCAGATTCATGTCCCCACATCTCTGCCCCCAGTTTCATGTCCTCTCCATCTCTGCCCCCAGATTCATGTCCCCACATCTCTGCCCCCAGTTTCATGTCCTCTCCATCTCTGCCCCCAGATTCATGTCCCCCATCTCTGCCCTCAGATTCATGTCCTCTCCATCTCTGCCCCCAGATTCATGTCCCCCATCTCTGCCCCCAGATTCATGTCCCCACATCTCTGTCCCCAGATTCATGTCCCCCATCTCTGCCCCCAGATTCATGTCCCCCATCTCTGCCCTAAGATTCATGTCCTCTCCATCTTTGCCCCCAGATTCATGTCCCCACATCTCTGTCCACAGATTCATGTCCCCCATCTCTGCCCCCAGATTCATGTCCCCCATCTCTGCCCCTAGATTCATGTCCCCACATCTCTGCCCCCAGTTTCATGTCCACTCCATCTCTGCCCCCAGATTCATGTCCCTCCATCTCTGCCCCAGATTCATGTCCTCTCCATCTCTGCCCCCAGATTCATGTCCCCACATCTCTGCCCCCAGTTTCATGTCCCTCCATCTCTGCCCCAGATTCATGTCCTCTCCATCTCTGCCCCCAGATTCATGTCCCCACATCTCTGCCCCCAGTGTCATGCCGTCCTCTCCATCTCTGCCCCCAGTGTCATGCCGTCCTCTCCTTCATCTGCCCCCAGATTCACGTTCCACCTCCACATTAAACTTACCTTCTCCTCCGCTCCCTCGCCGCTCTCTGCGCGCCTCTCTCGTTGACACATGCGGCTGAAGCTGCTCGCGTGCTCGCTTCGCCGCTGCGTCTCTCTCTCGCTGATACATGTGGCTGAAGCGAGGAGCTGACCTGTGTCAGCTCCTCGCTTCGCCGCTGCCGCCGGCTCCTGGCTTGTACATCGCGTCTACAAGCCAGGAGCCGGCGGCAGCAGCGAACAGCTTCAGCCGCATGTGTCAGGGAGAGAGGCGGGCAACGGCGAAGCGAGGAGCTGACCTGTGTCAGCTCCTTCCTTCAGCCGCATATGTGTTCAACTCAGATCTGCGTCCTCTGGACGTAGATCTGAGTTGAAATCGGGACATACCTCCCTCCAACCGGGACCGCGGGACATGTCACCCAAATCGTGACTGTCCCGCGGAAATCGGGACGGTTGGGAGGTATGTTGTATGCCCCTGTCTATTGTATGTCCCTGTATATTGTATGTCCCTGTATATTGTATGTCCCTGTATATTGTATGTCCCTGTATATTGTATGCCCCTGTCTATTGTATCCCCTGTATATTGTATGTCCCTGTATATTGTATAGCTCTGTCTATTGTATGCCCCTGTCTATTGTATGCCCCTGTCTATTGTATGCCCCTGTATATTGTATGTCCCTGTATATTGTATGTCCCTGTATATTGTATATCTCTGTCTATTATATGCCCCTGTCTATTGTATCCCCTGTATATTGCATGCCCCTGTATATTGTATGAGCCCCCTCTTCTAATACCTTGTATATAACACATTGCTTTGATATTGTCACAGACTAATCCTTGTGTTTGGCTCTAGTGTCTGCGGCTACAGATAAGACACAGGTACACAGGTTATATCCCCTGAATCTTCTGGAATTAAGGAACCTATTTGAAGATATTGTCTCTATATAAGCTAGCACATTATTACTAGGTCACCCCCGGGTAGACGTGTGCTTAAACCATTTTACCTGGTTTAGGAATGGACACGTGGGTTTTTGAGGTTTTTTAGATTTGATTTTAACATTTTTTTCATTAAAATTATTTATTTTTTATTAAACTTTTTTTGCCTATTTATTTGTTATTTCCCATTTAGTGGGGCTGATCTATTAGC
Organism: Leptodactylus fuscus; assembly: GCF_031893055.1. Classification (NCBI taxonomy): domain Eukaryota; kingdom Metazoa; phylum Chordata; class Amphibia; order Anura; family Leptodactylidae; genus Leptodactylus; species Leptodactylus fuscus. The sequence continues at coordinate 10,035,443 of NC_134268.1, forward strand.
TCCAGATGAATGAGTAACACAGCTATGGTGCCTGGCCCTAGTGGATCACATGGCTCATACCTTATGAGTAGCCTATTAGTAAGCCTCATACCTTATGAGTAGTCTATTAGTAAGCCTCATACTTCACAGGTAGAGTATTAGTAAGCATTATACTTCATAGGTAGAATATTAGTAAGCATTATACCTAATGAGTTGTACAAGCTGGCTCATGGAAAAATGTCCTGAGCAGCTCCCATTGACTTAAAATAAAACTCCATGTGAACTTGCCCTCATACTTCATGAGTAGTCCATTAGTAAGCCTCATACCCTATGAGTAGAGATGAGCGAATACTATTCGAAACTCCCGTTTCGAATAGTACGCACCCATAAGAATGAACGGACACAGCCACGCGCATGAGGTTAACCGGCCGCTGCGTGCTGGCCGCTTCCATTCATTCCTATGGGTGCATGCTATTCGAAATGGCTGTTTCGAATAGTATTCGCTCATCTCTACTTATGAATAGCCTATTGGTAAGTCTCATACCTTATGAGTAGCCTATTAGTAAGCCTCATACCTTATGAGTAGCCTATTAGTAAGTCTTAGTAGCCTAACTGTAAGCTTTTTACCTTATATATAGCATGCATTAGGGCTAATGTATGACATTACTGAGTAGAAGTTTTTATTGCTTTACCCCGTACAGGCTGTATGATAAGCGCGGCCTATATAACACATAATACCCCCTCTAAAGAGATTCATGCATTGTCTATAAATCCATATTTACATGCAGGCTTAGTAGGCGCAGAGATCTGATCGGCATTCCACTTACCTCTCCTCAAGTCTCCAGCAATCCATCATTAGGGGGCAAGAAAACCAAATATTGCGGAGCCGCTATGGTCGTTTTTGTCACTTCCATAGTAAATTCATCCTTCATGTATGTGATGGATCTACAGGACACTTCATCATCCTGCACTTGGGTGTTTGCTATTCTGCCTGGGTCCCCTGATCTGTATTCTCCGGTCAGATATCCCCTCTGTCCCTGAGTGCTGATGAATACGCTATATACCATCGGTCACACAATCTGCCATAAATCAATGCAAAATGACCCATGAAGAAGACGGAGAAGATAAGACCCCCGAGCTCCATATGATACTTGAGAAACGGCCAAGAAGAAGAAAGTGATAAGTGCAATGTATATAATGTATATGTATGTATTTACTGCAGCACAGTCACGTTATATACAGTGTAATAAGAATGGGGTGTGGGGGAGGGGGGAAGGAAAGGGCAACAAAGATCACTGGCCCTGAACGACCTCTACCGCATATCTGTCCTATGGTCAGGCCCGTGTCACCTCTCCTGTATGTAGGTAGACGTGACAATCCGGTGACAACTCCCTTTACACAATGCGGTCACAGGGTGCTGACGGGTTGTCACGCTCCAGTCTGCCATATGTTTGAGCCTAATATGCTTTCTGTCGGTGTAACCCCGAGAAGGATATTACACTGCCATACAGAAGGAATGGAGTATATTGTAGGAGAGGTTGTGTATAGGAATAAGGAATAAGTGCACAGAATTGGTGAGGACGAGTGACCCGGCTCAGATATTATAATTAAAAAGAATGAAGTTGTCCTGCAAAAAATAAGCCCTCATTAAACATTAAAAATGGCAAAACCAATAAGAAGAAGTCCTGCATTATGGAGATTCCAGGATAGACATGTGATTGATATGTATGGGATAAAAATAGAAACAAAATATTCAGCACATCTGGATTTATTCAGTATGGAATGTGAGCGCCCCCTACAGGAATCCCCGCACTTACCCGCCTGGACATGGTATCAATGAGGTTATTAAAGGGGTTGTCCCATGAAAAGTATCCTACTTATACTGCTAGTTTGTGTGGATTTAAGACTTTTCCTAAATACATTGCTTTATCAAAAGTGCTTTGTTTGGCCGCTATCTTAATTTATTCACTTCATTGTTGACCCTGCATTTCTATGGCCACTGGGCTTATCTGCTCATTTCCCAAGGGGGGGGAGGGAGGGGCTGACAAACAAGGGAGCTCCTCAGATAGGGGAGGGGGGGAGGTGAAAGCTGCAGGATTACTGTGCTGTCTATCTTCAGCTTTTCCTCTTATCAACCAGTTTAATTGAATTTGGCTGATAAGGGCTGAGATAAGGAGTCCGTTATCTCTGTATGTAATGCAACCCGACTCAAATCCAGCTCTGCTACATCAATTTCCACATCAGCTTTATACTGTGGTAATGCATTACTGACTGCAAACATAGCAGATAGCAGAGCAAGTGAAACCCCGCCCACCAATGTGCCGAGAAATCCAGGAAGTGAAGAGAGCACAGAGCCCTGCAGGCTGCAGAACCAGAGTTATGGGAATACCCCTTTAATGGTGGTCTGAGGAATATTACACCACACTGAATGCGCTTGGACCACAAATCATCCAGATTGGCCTTTACAATGGAGTCCAATGGGAGACAAGTGGAATAAAGTCAATTTCACCCCAGTAACTGGGCGCCTTGCTCGTAGCCCAATCTCATGACTTCTGATGGTGGTGTCCACACTGTTTGGCTTGGGATGTGATGGCCAATGTCACTTCTAGTACAGACTTGAACACTACGTGCCATTCTTGAGGTCAAACGATCCATCTATAGTGAGACTCGCCTCTGGGCATCTCTTGTTGCCGTTCCAATTGATCCTTGGAAGCACCAGGGCTCAGCACATTGGCCAGCGCTGACATCTTGGCCTAGGCCAGGGTAAAACACTAAGCTCTATCAGGTCAAGGATTCTGTCCTCTCATTGTGTGACATATGATGGGAACTGACACATTGATGATCAGGAGACATCGTGCAATCGTCACACACACAGGGATCCAATATTTGGCTAAAAAACATTGCTGTCTGATTTTTATGCCACATATTGGTGCAAGGGGCTTTAAAAATCTCATGATTTGCAGATCTCAGCGACACCAGCCACTTTCTCTATTTGTATAATCTTATGGTTTGTCCTTCTTGGTGTGATATATATCGTGTGATATCCTTCTTCTTTCTTCCGTTCCTTAGCTGCTATGGACTCCTAGTATATCTTCTCTTCTCAGCATATGCGTGTCCTGTAATATATTCCTGTGTATTATCCTGGATCTGTATTACTAGGCTGCTGTAACATACTGAAATTTCCCCAATGTGGGACTATTAAAGGATTATCTTATCTTATCTTATCTTATATAGATGGATGTACCGATAGATTTCAAAATTTTTTTTAAAGTGTTTTCATTATAAGAATTGACACATAAAAGAATTGTACAAAATGTATCACCGTGATAATGTATCACCGCGATTGTAACAACTTGTACATAATGTATCACCGCGATTGTAACAACTTGTACATATTGTATCACTGTGATTGTAACAACTCACAGACTACACCTGACAAGTTTTTGGAGACCTCCTAAGCACTGGGCTGTGACATTCCTCTGACATTCAGGATCCGACTCCTTTTTGAGCACCACTTTACACCCCCTTTTAATATTGATCACCCGATGGCTAATCTCCAGCGCTCCCTCCTACCCCATCCCATCCGTAGCGCCAGAACCCACCGGGGCATTGTTATTTTATACATTATCCAGGCAATAAAACTGATCTGAGACATCTAAAACTTTCCCTGCACCGGGATTATATTGACTCGCCTTACAGACTCATTCTGGCTCATTACCTTAATGGTCCTATCATTGCAAGAAGTTTTGTTGGCAGAGCGTGGATTGATGTAACCCGGTATTTTTAGAAACGACGTTCGATAAACAGCATTAAACTTGTGGAGGAGAGGAAAAAAAAAAAACTTCTGTGTTCGATTTATCCAGATAAAGAATCATGGAAGTCTGACTTATCTGCAAAACGGCTGAAATGTAATCGCGTCACCCAAGACATTGCTCGGAAACGTCTGCGCCCTGGTTATCTCCAGCTTGAAAGGAACGAATGAAATCCAATCTGATCTATCGAGCTGTGGTGTTGACCAGACTCCTTATTATCAGGGGCTTCTTCCGTTTACCTCCTGAGACCTTTATTGATGTTGCTGTCAGGTTGGGTGGTCAATGGCGTCAAATTAAGAGAATCATAGAAATGACAAAAAAAATCTAATTTTATGAAACGCGACTTCTCTACGAGTATTAAGAGTCTTCCACAATGAGATGTAAAAGGATATGTGAGACGATCTCACCAGTCGACTGATGGAATGGAGTTGAGATCTTCTCCGTTTCCAATATGGTGGGACCAAGTCAACCGAACTGAACCTGGATCACATTGGCACTGGCTAAATGATAATATGGAGTCTGAAGCATCCCCACAATGCTTCCTTCCAGAGCCCCCACAAGGAGGAATGGACTTTCCCAGTCCGCGGGGTCTCCACATTGTGGTCATGTATGGGCTGCTAGGAATGTCCAGAGTTGAAAGGCAAGATCACGATCCAAAGCCGGACGGTCACCTGGAGCTCGGTCAGGATCCTTGAAATGTGAGGATGAGACAAAAAACAGAACCAGAAAACAGGACATAGGAGGTTTCACTGTAAGTGCTGAGCATGGTCAGATTAAAGGGGCCGTAGGTCCTAGACTGCTCACCACACAGTGCCATACTATAACAGTGCACGGACGGACGGAGTCTGTATTCCCTGCTGTCCTTCTATGAATTCATTCTATTACTGATCAGTCTGTATGTATTCCTAGCTGTCATGGCGGTCTGGGCCCAGAGAGAGAAGGAAAAGGAAATGTAAAGGCTGTTACTGTATACAGATGTAGCGGGTGGTCGTGATAAAAAGCTGTGCGGGGGGGGTGTCCAATAGCATAGAGCAGCCTCAAAATAATTCATCTAAATTCGACGAGACTGCATGACTGCGCCCGAATTATCATTATTATTATTTATTCATAGAGCGCCATTAATCCCATAGTGCTGTACAATATTATATTAATCCCATGGTGTTCTGTACATTATTATATTAATCCCATGATGCTGTACATTATTATATTAATTTCATGGTGCTGTACATTATATTAATACCATGGTGCTGTATATTATTATATTAATTCCATGGTGCTCTGCACATTATTATATTAATCCCATGGTGCTGTACATTATTATAGTAATCCCATGGTGCTCTGTACATTATTATATTAATCCCATGGTGCTCTGTACATTATTATATTAATCCCATGGTGCTCTGTACATTATTATATTAATCCCATGGTGCTGTACATTATTATAGTAATCCCATTGTGCTCTGTACATTATTATATTACTCCCATGGTGCTCTGTACATTATTATATTAATCCCATGGTGCTCTGTACATTATTATATTAATCCCATGGAGCTCTGTACATTATTATATTAATCCCACGGTGTTGTACATTATTATATTAATCCCATGGTGTTCTGTACATTATTATATTAATCCCATGATGCTATATATTATTATATTAATGCCATGGTGCTGTACATTATTATATTAATCCTATGGTGCTGTACATTATTATATTAATCCCATGGTTCTCTGTATATTATTATATTAATCTCATGGTGCTCTGTACATTATTATACTAATTTGATGGTTCTCTGTACATTATTATATTAATCGCATGGTGCTGTACATTATTATATTAATCCCATGGTGCTCTGTACATTATTATATTAATCCCATGGTGCTCTGTACATTATTATATTAATCCCATGGTGCTGAACATTATTATATTAATCCCATGGTGCTCTGTACATTATTATATTAATCCCATGGTGCTCTGTACATTATTATATTATTCCCATGGTGCTCTGTACATTATTATATTAATCCCATGGTGTTCTGTACATTATTATATTAATCCCATGGTGCTCTTTACATTATTATATTAATCCTATGGTGCTGTATATTATTATATTAATCCCATGGTGCTGTACATTATTATATTAATCCCATGGTGCTCTGTACATTATTATATTAATCCCATGGTGTTCTGTACATTATTGTATTATTCCTATGGTGCTGTATATTATTATATTAATCCTATGGTGCTGTATATTATTATATTAATCCTATGGTGCTGTATATTATTATATTAATTCCATGGTGCTCTGTACATTATTATATTAATCCCATGGTGCTGTACATTATTATATTATTCCTATGATGCTCTGTACATTATTATATTAATGCCATGGTGCTCTGTACATTATTATATTAATCCCATGGTGCTCTGTACATTATTATATTAATGCCATGGTGCTCTGTACATTATTATATTAATCCCATGGTGCTCTGTACATTATTATATTAATGCCATGGTGCTCTGTACATTATTATATTAATCCCATGGAGCTCTGTACATTATTATATTAATCCCACGGTGTTGTACATTATTATATTAATCCCATGGTGTTCTGTACATTATTATATTAATCCCATGATGCTATATATTATTATATTAATGCCATGGTGCTGTACATTATTATATTAATCCTATGGTGCTGTACATTATTATATTAATCCCATGGTTCTCTGTATATTATTATATTAATCTCATGGTGCTCTGTACATTATTATACAAATTTGATGGTTCTCTGTACATTATTATATTAATCGCATGGTGCTGTACATTATTATATTAATCGCATGGTGCTGTACATTATTATATTAATCCCATGGTGCTCTGTACATTATTATATTAATCCCATGGTGCTCTGTACATTATTATATTAATCCCATGGTGCTGAACATTATTATATTAATCCCATGGTGCTCTGTACATTATTATATTAATCCCATGGTGCTCTGTACATTATTATATTATTCCCATGGTGCTCTGTACATTATTATATTAATCCCATGGTGTTCTGTACATTATTATATTAATCCCATGGTGCTCTTTACATTATTACATTAATCCTATGGTGCTGTATATTATTATATTAATCCCATGGTGCTGTACATTATTATATTAATCCCATGGTGCTCTGTACATTATTATATTAATCCCATGGTGCTCTGTACATTATTATATTAATCCCATGGTGCTGAACATTATTATATTAATCCCATGGTGCTCTGTACATTATTATATTATTCCCATGGTGCTCTGTACATTATTATATTAATCCCATGGTGCTCTGTACATTATTATATTATTCCCATGGTGCTCTGTACATTATTATATTAATCCCATGGTGTTCTGTACATTATTATATTAATCCCATGGTGCTCTTTACATTATTATATTAATCCTATGGTGCTGTATATTATTATATTAATCCCATGGTGCTGTACATTATTATATTAATCCAATGGTGCTCTGTACATTATTATATTAATCCCATGGTGTTCTGTACATTATTGTATTAATCCTATGGTGCTCTGTACATTATTATATTAATCCCATGGTGCTGTACATTATTATATTATTCCTATGGTGCTGTACACCGAGTGTCATCTGGGTAAGGGCTTACTAAACTGTTACTTAAACTTCTGCCATCATTATCTAGTTGGTGGGTATCCAAAACCCAGCCCCTGCACTAGAAGCTGTATATGGGGTATACAGACAGAATCCCCTCTGCTCCTCACTGGAATATTAGCAGGGCTGGTCTAGGCGTATACTCATACACAGCTTTCGTCCTCTGGTCAGTGTCAGGGTGTTGGACCCCCAACAGATCCTAGGAATAGATCACCCATCTCCAATATCACATGGGGTCTCTGAGAACCCCTTTAAGGCATCACCACCTTTGCTGCACATGTTCATACATTACATACATTAAGGATTTAGCACGACCCTGGACTGAACCTTGTAACTACTTTCACTGCTAGTCCTTAGGGCAGACATTTCGGAGACACTCTCACTCATAATGGATTATCCGCTCCTTTAGGCCCTTATATACAATGCAGAATTATTCTAATGAAATCATAAACATTTCCCATCATGCCCATAAAATATACATCTAGTCCCCTGAATATTTCAGGCCTGTTCTTAGATAGCGGATTCTCCTCTTTGCTCAAATTAATTTTCGTCCCCGTGACAATTTGTGAGAACCTGCACGTTTCCACCCGTATGAGGAATAGCTCGTCCTGGGGACGTTCCATGAATTATACATCCCCACTAAACGGAGATCCAAAGCCCGTCACTCACTGCTCAGTTTGGCCTAATAGCTCGGTGGGAGGACGTTCTCCGAGGCTTTGTTACATGTGCTGGAGGATGAAATATCAGGAGAAATCCAGAAGACAAGAGGGACAGGAGATGTAGGGGCAGGAGAGGTCGGGATTAGAGAGGTCGGGACAGGAGAGGTCGGGGCAGGAGAGGTCGGGGCAGGAGAGGTCGGGGCAGGAGAGGTAGGGACAGGAGAGGTCGGGGCAGGAGAGGTCGGGGCAGGAGAGGTCGGGATTAGAGAGGTCGGGGCAGGAGAGGTCGGGACAGGAGAGGTCGGGGCAGGAGAGGTCGGGATTAGAGAGGTCGGGACAGGAGATGTCAGGGCAGGAGATGTCGGGACAGGAGAGGTAGGGACAGGAGAGGTCGGGACAGGAGAGGTAGGGACAGGAGAGGTCGGGGCAGGAGAGGTCGGGGCAGAAGAGGTCGGGGCAGGAGATGTAGGGACAGGAGAGGTAGGGACAGGAGAGGTCGGGGCAGGAGAGGTTGGGGCAGGAGAGGTCGGGGCAGGAGAGGTCGGGGCAGGGGACGGAGGGTGATGAGAGCAAGAAGAAACAATGGAACTCTCACATTAATATTCATAGAACTGCTGGAAGTTTCAGATTGTTTGACTTAATGGAAAATATTGCATAACACCTCTAAAAGGGGCGGTCCAATAAATAGTCATTAAAGGGGTTTTCCTATTAACATACCGAGAGTAAACAAAATGCCAACATTGACTGTACACCAGGTGGTCGGCACCAAGCTCTGCAAGGACAGGACACTCAATAAGCCCCGTGTATTTGTGCTCTGCCACCATCATGTGTTTCCCCATCCAAACTAGTGTTCATGTGATCTGATGAGGTCAAACAACTGTATCAGCTGCCACGTCATCAATGTATCATATATCTATACACATAAAGAGGAGAGAGAAAGGAAAATGATATAAAAAAATATTTTAAAAAAAATACCGCACCCACATCACAGATTCTAGCCTTGTCCCTGGAGACACAACTCTATTTATAAAACATTCCAAAAATGTGACAAATGTGACAGTGATCAGGATTAAGGAAGTATGTCTGATGGCTAGAGAAGTGAAGAGGTTAATGGAAACATCCCTGGTGGTCTAGGGCAGCAAAGAGGTCAATATAAGAATCACAAGTGGTCTAGGGCAGTAGAGAAGCGAGTATAAGGATCCCCAGAACTGACACATTCCCCCTCCTCTTTATTAAAAAAAAATTGCAAAAAAACCCCCAAAACAACAAAACAAATAAATCACTAATAAAGGATGCAAAAATTATTTTCATAATCCGAATGATAAAAATGTAATAACTCTCAGTAGTGCATGTATGGAAAAATATATAAAAATCTGTTCCTAAACCAGAGAAAATGGCCTCAATCCAAAAGGGTTAAATTTATGGATAACTAAGAGGTAAAGGATGAATAATTTAGAAGATTTTTAAAGAGTTTCTCTCAGTGGAAACAAAATTCATGTAGTAATCGTATGCCAATGGATATAACCATGAATGCAGGAACTGTCTATGGTCTAGGACGTCAGGGGTGGTATAGTGAGATGTGTAGTTATATTCTTGTACATAGGAGTAGTATTATAATAGTTATATTCTTGTACATAGTAGTAGTATTATAGTAGTTATATCTTTGTACATAGGAGAAGTATTATAGTAGTTATATTCTTGTACATAGGAGCAGTATTATAGTAGTTATATTCTTGTACATAGGAGCAGTATTATAGTAGTTATATTCTTGTACATAGGAGGTAGTATTATAGTAGTTATATTCTTGTACATAGGAGGTAGTATTATAGTAGTTATATTCTTGTACATAGGAGTAGTATTATAGTAGTTATATTCTTGTACATAGGAGCAGTATTATAGTAGTTATATTCTTGTACATAGGAGTAGTATTATAGTAGTTATATTCTTGTACATAGGAGCAGTATTATAGTAGTTATATTCTTGTACATAGGAGCAGTATTATAGTAGTTATATTCTTGTACATAGGAGGTAGTATTATAGTAGTTATATTCTTGTACATAGGAGGTAGTATTATAGTAGTTATATTCTTGTACATAGGAGGTAGTATTATAGTAGTTATATTCTTGTACGTAGGAGGTAGTATTATAGTAGTTATATTCTTGTACATAGGAGCAGTATTATAGTAGTTATATTCTTGTACGTAGGAGGTAGTATTATAGTAGTTATATTCTTGGACATAGGAGTAGTATTATAGTAGTTATATTCTTGTACATAGGAGTAGTATTATAGTAGTTATATTCTTGTACATAGGAGCAGTATTATAGTAGTTATATTCTTGTACATAGGAGCAGTATTATAGTAGTTATATTCTTGTACATAGGAGCAGTATTATAGTACTTATACTCTTGTATATAGGAGCAGTATTATAGTAGTTATATTCTTGTACATAGGAGCAGTATTATAGTAGTTATATTCTTGTACATAGGAGGTAGTATTATAGTAGCTATATTCTTGTACATAGGAGTAGTATTATAGTAGTTATATTCTTGTACATAGGAGTAGTATTATAGTAGTTATATTCTTGCACATAGAGGGCAGTATTATAGTAGTTATATTCTTGTACATAGGAGGTAGTATTATAGTAGCTATATTCTTGTACATAGGAGTAGTATTATAGTAGTTATATTCTTGTACATAGGAGTAGTATTATAGTAGTTATATTCTTGCACATAGAGGGCAGTATTATAGTAGTTATATTCTTGTACATAGGAGCAGTATTATAGTAGTTATATTCTTGTACATAGGAGCAGTATTATAGTAGTTATATTCTTGTACATAGGAGGTAGTATTATAGTAGTTATATTCTTGTAAATAGGAGCAGTATTATAGTAGTTATACTCTTGTACATATTGGGCAGTATTATAGTAGTTATATTCTTGTACATAGGAGTAGTATTATAGTAGTTATATTCTTGTACATAGGAGTAGTATTATAGTAGTTATATTCTTGTACATAGGAGCAGTATTATAGTAGTTATATTCTTGTACATAGGAGCAGTATTATAGTAGTTATATTCTTGTACATAGGAGGTAGTATTATAGTAGTTATATTCTTGTACATAGGAGGTAGTATTATAGTAGTTATATTCTTGTACATAGGAGCAGTATTATAGTAGTTATATTCTTGTACATAGGAGCAGTATTATAGTAGTTATAGTCTTGTACATAGTAGTAGTATTATAGTAGTTATATCTTTGTACATAGGAGAAGTATTATAGTAGTTATATTCTTGTACATAGGAGTAGTATTATAGTAGTTATATTCTTGTACATAGGAGCAGTATTATAGTAGTTATATTCTTGTACATAGGAGCAGTATTATAGTAGTTATATTCTTGTACATAGGAGGTAGTATTATAGTAGTTATATTCTTGTACATAGGAGGTAGTATTATAGTAGTTATATTCTTGTACATAGGAGGTAGTATTATAGTAGTTATATTCTTGTACGTAGGAGGTAGTATTATAGTAGTTATATTCTTGTACGTAGGAGTAGTGTTATAGTAGTTATATTCTTGTACATAGGAGGTAGTATTATAGTAGTTATATTCTTGTACATAGGAGCAGTATTATAGTAGTTATACTCTTGTACATATTGGGCAGTATTATAGTAGTTATATTCTTGTACATAGGAGTAGTATTATAGTAGTTATATTCTTGTACATAGGAGCAGTATTATAGTAGTTATATTCTTGTACATAGGAGCAGTATTATAGTAGTTATATTCTTGTACATAGGAGGTAGTATTATAGTAGTTATATTCTTGTACATAGGAGGTAGTATTATAGTAGTTATATTCTTGTACATAGGAGCAGTATTATAGTAGTTATATTCTTGTACATAGGAGCAGTATTATAGTAGTTATAGTCTTGTACATAGTAGTAGTATTATAGTAGTTATATCTTTGTACATAGGAGAAGTATTATAGTAGTTATATTCTTGTACATAGGAGTAGTATTATAGTAGTTATATTCTTGTACATAGGAGCAGTATTATAGTAGTTATATTCTTGTACATAGGAGCAGTATTATAGTAGTTATATTCTTGTACATAGGAGGTAGTATTATAGTAGTTATATTCTTGTACGTAGGAGGTAGTATTATAGTAGTTATATTCTTGTACATAGGAGTAGTGTTATAGTAGTTATATTCTTGTACATAGGAGGTAGTATTATAGTAGTTATATTCTTGTACATAGGAGCAGTATTATAGTAGTTATACTCTTGTACATATTGGGCAGTATTATAGTAGTTATATTCTTGTACATAGGAGTAGTATTATAGTAGTTATATTCTTGTACATAGGAGCAGTATTATAGTAGTTATATTCTTGTACATAGGAGTAGTATTATAGTAGTTATATTCTTGTACATAGGAGCAGTATTATAGTAGTTATATTCTTGTACATAGGAGCAGTATTATAGTAGTTATATTCTTGTACATAGGAGCAGTATTATAGTACTTATACTCTTGTATATAGGAGCAGTATTATAGTAGTTATATTCTTGTACATAGGAGCAGTATTATAGTAGTTATATTCTTGTACATAGGAGGTAGTATTATAGTAGCTATATTCTTGTACATAGGAGTAGTATTATAGTAGTTATATTCTTGTACATAGGAGCAGTATTATAGTACTTATACTCTTGTATATAGGAGCAGTATTATAGTAGTTATATTCTTGTACATAGGAGCAGTATTATAGTAGTTATATTCTTGCACATAGAGGGCAGTATTATAGTAGTTATATTCTTGTACATAGGAGGTAGTATTATAGTAGTTATATTCTTGTACATAGGAGCAGTATTATAGTAGTTATATTCTTGTACATAGGAGCAGTATTATAGTAGTTATACTCTTGTACATATTGGGCAGTATTATAGTAGTTATATTCTTGTACATAGGAGTAGTATTATAGTAGTTATATTCTTGTACATAGGAGGTAGTATTATAGTAGTTATATTCTTGTACATAGGAGTAGTATTATAGTAGTTATATTCTTGTACATAGGAGTAGTATTATAGTAGTTATATTCTTGTACATAGGAGGTAGTATTATAGTAGTTATATTCTTGTACATAGGAGTAGTATTATAGTAGTTATATTCTTGTACATAGGAGTAGTATTATAGTAGTTATATTCTTGTACATAGGAGCAGTATTATAGTAGTTATATTCTTGTATATTGGAGTAGTATTATAGTAGTTATATTCTTGTACATAGAGGCAGTATTATAGTAGTTATATTCTTGTACATAGGAGGTAGTATTATAGTAGTTATATTCTTGTACATAGGAGCAGTATAATAGTAGTTATATTCTTGTACATAGGAGCAGTATTATAGTAGATATATTCTTGTACATAGGAGGTAGTATTATAGTAGTTATATTCTTGTACATAGGAGCAGTATAATAGTAGTTATATTCTTGTACATAGGAGCAGTATTATAGTAGTTATATTCTTGTACATAGGAGCAGTATTATGGTAGTTATATTCTTGTACATAGGAGCAGTATTATAGTAGATATATTCTTGTACATAGGAGTAGTATTATAGTAGTTATATTCTTGTACATAGGAGTAGTATTATAGTAGTTATATTCTTGTATATAGGAGGTAGTATTATAGTAGTTATATTCTTGTACATAGGAGTAGTATTATAGTAGTTATATTCTTGTACATAGGGGCAGTATTATAGTTGGTGTATTCTTGTATATCGCAGCATTAAGTAGTGAGAATATTCTACAGATGATTTACTTTAGTAACAATTAGCTTTGTGACCTTTGCTCTTTCTTGTAGTGTAAACACTTTGCTCATTAAGAGTCAGTAATTAGTAGAGATAATTGGATATTATAGTGTTTTTCCTCCATACCTTTGTCCTCTGATGTGGTGACATGACCTGATAGTACAGTTGGAGGTGTCCGGTAGTTCTAGTCATGTTTACTTCTCCATATTCGGAGATAATACTCCCGGGTAATAAATATTCTTTTATACAAACTTTTTTTTTCTCATCTGACTTTTACACCAAACTTTCCGATCGCCGCTCGCCCTCTTCGGGAGACATCAAGAGCGGCTTTCTTTCTACTTCTCCAATTATTGAGCCTGGTCTCTCTAGGGTTCATGTCGTCCGCTCTGTGGTGGGAGATTTCCGCTCTACACCGAGGTTTGTCATCATGAAAAATTCAGACATACATTTAGAATGGAAAATAAAGACCCCGGTCCCAAGAGCTTTCACTCCAGAGGAAAGTGGTGGAAAATGAAATCTTGTGTTTCCTCTGGGAAAAGTCTTTAAGGAGAGCACAAGGCGAGACTGTTTCTTTGAAATAATACCTGATTGGATTCCTGAGCAGGTCTGTGGCTTTGTCACATTTTCAGAAAAGTGGAAATGGGAACTTTCTGTAGTTTCATCAGAGTTTGTATCTCAATCAAATTATTAAAGGGGCTCAATCAACAAAATGTTGCTGTATGAGCCACACAACTCTGCATTGTTTTTTTCATATTGAAGAAATGATATGTACACCCTATGACGTGATACGGGGAGGGCGGGAATGAGCTACTGAGCATGCTCAGGATACTCAGTTCCCCTTACAACTTCTTGAGCATACTGCACACGCTCAGTACACTCGCGAACTGCCATAACAAAAAATGGCGCCAAAGCCTGCACAGTCGCGCTCCGGAGGGAATCACTACTACACAGGCGCGGGATTTGAAGCATCACATCGGAAGAAGAGGACGCTGAAGAGCCAGGACCAGAAGGCATTGCTGCAAGAAGAAAGAAGAGGTATACTTGGGGTTACTGACCCCAAATCCTAGGAATAGATCAATAGTTTTTTTTAAATAAATCTATTTATTAAATCTAGAAATAAGCAAACCAGTTCATAACAAATTTAAAAAAAAATCAAGAGTTTGGCCGAAACAGAGATTTTGGGGTTTACCACTGATACATCACTATTATACTCAAGTCTTAGAGGCCCAGGGGAGGTCAAATACTAAGCCCCTTCCTCCTTCTAGGGTTCCTTGTGGTGTCCGGTGCATATTTGGGCTTCCTCCAGTCTCTTCTGTGATGTTGGCCTTTAGAGGTCAAGTGAGGCTGGCCGATGTCAACGCGAAATTTGACCGCACCTCACCTGGACCTCCATTTGGGGTCTGATGAGACACTAAAATATCATAAAAGAAGGTGACGTAAATGAGTAGACTGCTGCAAAGAAAATCCCTACAGATCTTGCAAAGGCGCCAAGCTATTAGTTTAGCATCGAGAAAATCGTAGAATTGAGTAATTTTTTTAAAAAAAATTAAAAAAAAAATCCAAACTTTTTTCAAATATGTTTGGCATAAAAACTTGGTTAAAAAAATAAGTCATTTTCTGACTCATTCCCTTTAAGTATCACCAGCCCTGACTACATCAATGGCAAGGCGTCTCCCTGCACCTATTACACTTTGCATAAAGAATCTGTAACTTTGTTGAAGTCCCGGAAGAAAAAAAAAATAATAAAAAAAAATCCTGAACTCGGAGAAGATTAGAGACAGGTATCGTCTTCCTACATAAGTACATGACAAGATTAAAATAGAACCCGCGATTCCGAAGGTGAAGGTAAAGAAGATTTATAAAACAACACGGAACAAAGTCGTCTGGAGGTGCCGAACGCCAGCATTTCATTTGAAGAGCGCCTTAGATTTTCCTTTTCTCGAGCTCCCGAAATCAGACCTGTCATTTTTGTTAATGATGATTTACTTGGATTTCAAGGAGTTAGACATCCTGGAAGCAGAACACAGAGACGTCTTTAAATGTTTCATGAGTATTAACTTTGACACTAGACCAGAGGCTTCGAGGAGGAATGAAGCGATTTCTTTCAACAAGCTTAAAAGAGCTACAAAACTCCTGCCTGGAGTGCTTGAGGGGGATAGGAAGGGAAATCTTTATTTTGTGCTACCCAAGTAGGTGTTAAAATGCTTTGATCCTCGTTGACTCCTTGTCGGGTATCAAAGTAATGAGTGTCTGGTACGACTTGTGAACCGGCCCGCTATTGTAGACTTCAATCACTTTTGTCAATAGATAAATTATTAATCCTATAGCTCTGCGGGGATTTGCAGTTAATGATCGCGGGGAGATTTTTTTTTCCTGGCAAGAAAAATTGATATTTTCATTCCGTCTCGTAGCTTGTTAGGTAACGGGATATGGAGTGAGGCTTAAAAATGAAATGTATCCTTGGCGGACACCTCAAGTCCTCGCTAAAAATTTCACGGTGGCTACTAAATGAGCTACGTTTAGGAGGTCCATGAAATTGTCCTCATCTCATTTTAATTTTTTTTTCTCTCTTTTTTATGAATTGACCATAAAAATTGCTGAAATTTCAGTTTAGAGATTCCTGGCTCATTTAATCCTGCAGATGATTATCATTATTATTTTCTTCTGGAATACACATATTGAAACTAATTAGCTACAATGCATTGCTGCTCTGGCGATAAAGTCGTTGGAGGGTGCTCTGCTCTCGCAATCTATTAGCTGAAAATGACCTATTTATTTTTAAAGTTCACCAAGATTTTTACCAATTAAGGGGGTGTTTTCTTTTAATTTTTCATGTCGCTGCTTTGACAATAAAATCGTTGGAGGGTTCTCAGCTGTAGGAATCTATTATCCGACAATGGTCTGTTTGTTTCGAAAGTTCACCAGATTTTTTTCAAATTACATAAGAAATAGTTTTTTTATTTTAATGATAAAGTTGTTGGAAGGTGTTGTCATAAAATTACCTGTTTTTTAATTTTTTTGGAATTTTTTTAAATTATGTGGAGTGTTTTTTTTTTTTTAATTTTTCATATCTATATTTGCTTCCTATAATACACTTCCTTGTACAGATGTTAGACACTTGACCTCGCAACACAGCATAAAATCCGGTGACAGGTTTTCCAAGTGTCAGTGTGAATCTGCATTACATGGGAAAATCCATTAATCGAAGTCAGTTTTTAACAACCTGTTAAACCCAAGTACCCCCTTGTCAAACAAAAATTCCAACCTAGTACCCCCAAGGACCACAGTGGTGTCCCATCATGAGACAGATCCTGCTTCCAATTTCAAGTGGGACACACTCAATATACAGTATGAGTGTTGGGAGATCATTGCAACACAACTACGCAACTAGCTCACTACATCACCCAACTGGGCGGGTGTTCCACAATGGTGTGGAGAGTAAACCAAGGTTGGTGTGATCAAGATGAAGCATCCAGTGAGAGGTGAGGCTATACAAAGAAATAAGTGATGATGAAAGGATCAGAGGAGGACGTCAGGAGTGGAGCTGCAACTAAACATAGCGCTGGTTTCTGACTAAAGTGTCCAACTGAGCATGGAAGGACTACAACAGAAGCGACCAATGTGAGCAAGTACTGTTTAAGGGAAACAGAAACACTAGGGGGCAAAAGAGTAAACATAGTATCACTGAGCAGAGGGGCAAATGGATTGGTCAGATGGATCCAGATTTCTGGAGGTCATGCAGATGAACCCTTCTTGTCATGTGTCCATAGTTTTTGGGACCCTCGGTCCTTTGTTACCTGTGGGTGGACATTTGGACAGTAGGACTTGCTTCAATTCTCCCTATGCCTTATGGGAGGAGGACACGTTCAACAGGACATTGGAACATGTTCTATGGAGTGTATAGTCATAGATTGTTCCAGGAACATTGAGTGCTCTTTGCTTCTCTGACCTTCACTTTCCCCAGATCTTAAAGGTCCGGTTACATCAAACAATATCATATTATACTAATAACAAATTTTGATTGCACAATTAAAAGTTCTAAGATTGTTCAGTTTGTAATGAAACAGACATTGTTAACCCTTTCATTGCCAATAATCTAAGTTTGATCTGTGACTGATCTTGGAGTTTTTCACTGAAAAACTGTTAGCAAAAAATCTTTAATTTTAGAGTTTAATTTTTCTCATTAAATACCAACAGACTGCAATTCTAATGAGAAAACACTGATTCCACCTGTGCTAATCTGAAAAATCTCCACGTTTTAAAGTTTTTTGGTTGCCCAATAAACAGTTATGCAGCCCAATAATCTAAAATAAAATATCTCTGTTAATGGTTTGTTTGTTTTTTTTTATTACCAAATACACAGTGACACAGGCTGCTAATCTGAAAAGTCTTAGTTTGTAAAGTTTTTTATTTGCTTTGGTTACTCAATCTTCAGCCATTGTAAAGGCACAAAAAAACAAAAACAAAAAAAAAAGCTGACTGATGTATTTCTAGTGTATTAGTCAATGATAAGGTCACACTTTTAGTGCTTTGCTACTTTTCTTAAAATACTGTTTTGTATTAAAAAAAACAAAAAAATACATACACAGTGTCAGAATTACTTTTAATCACTATTATAATTAAGCAGGATGCAGAACAATGACTAGAAAAAACAGGGAGTTGAACAAGCTAAAGGAAGGGGATAAGGAAACACTTGTGCAAGAACTAACAATAAGAATGTGGGTAGAAACAGCAACACTGCTTCTAGTACTTCTATTTTTTTGTGCCTAGCGACTAGCTACTGATTAGCTATTTTTCCTAGGTAGAGGCAGTAGGGGAAAATCTGGAGGTAGAAATTATGATGGTGTGGAGGAATCTCATGGCCATGATGAGTCAGAAAAACCAGGGAAAGGCAATGACATTGCCAATGAGGATTCTTTTGCAAATAGGAACTGGCAAGTGGGTTAGGGTTACAAAGTGACATCAGACGAAGAGGGCAGTGGTAGTGGTGATAGTAACAATTCCAGCCAATGTGAAGCCCAAACCCAAAAGCCTGGGGGTAATCTAGGAGCAGCCTCTGGGGTGGGCGTGGCATTAGCACTGGTCATGTACCACGTGGGATTTTTTTTTTTTAACTTTGCCAATTCATAAATAAGTGGCAATGTACAAGATTTGCAAGCAGAAAAAGCCATGGCTATGCAGGTACAGATGTGGGAAGAATAGCTCTATGTACTCATATGAAAATCCATTAACAGCTTATTTAGCAAAATAGCCTTGTCTGCGGCACTAGCTGGGGAAGTGAAGAAGACCATCCTACACCTTCTTCCTGTGATCTTCCTTGTAGACAGGCCACATCTAGACATAGTCCAAATTATCATCATTATCACCAACTTAACGTCCTCTTTCATGCCAATGTCAGTCATCCATAAGGGACTGTGTGTCCTGGAAACAGCAATATGCACCCTGTCACCTGGCAGTTATGCAACTTACCTTGTACTTGGCCAAGCTGCTAGCGATGCAGTCGCTGTCGTACCAGTTAGTACATTCTACTGCATTTGGCCAACTGATGGCATGTGCTCAACCTCAATGGAGGACACCTGGCTACTTAGATCCTCGCTATAAAGCTAAACTGGGGGAATTCCTCCCTGCCTTCAAAAGGGAAGCACATTTGGAATATTATCAGGATAGGCTGGATACTCAGCTTGCCACAAATTTTCGAGAGATCACTGCAAGTGCCAGTTGCATGCATGCCCAGGTGACTTCTCTCAGCCCACAATGCACCTCTTTTACCAGTGCACAAGGAGTATCTGAAACATAATGAAACAGAAGTGTGCCTATATTCTTTTTTTTCCCTCCCTATCAGTATGTCTTTGGTGTGTGGGCAAAAACCCACACAAACGTTGTCCTTGGTTGGATTTGAACCCAGGACTCCAGCACTGAAGGCAACAGTGCTAACCACTGAACCACCATGCTGTATCGAGTGCACCTATATTCCAGCAGATTAATCTGACTCCATGGAATTCTAGGTCAATAGGTTAGAGCAGGGGAAGGAGTTGGCCCAGTTTGCCATGGGAGTTTTATCTTCTACAGCCTCAAGTGTAATGGCGAAGAGGGTGTTCGGTGCTGTCGATGGCGTTGCAATACCTAGAAGGACCAGACCGTCCACAGGTAGTGTGAAAAAAATGACTTTCATCAAACTGAATCAGGTATAGATCTGTGAGGATGGTGATACACCTCCGACAGGTGCCTCTGGATAGTGATATCACTGTCTCCCATTATCATGTTCCATTTACTGTAATGCTGATGCTACTTCTAAGCAGCCAGAAATCATCTGTCAGGACTGGTCCATCACATTATCCCAATTCTGTACTGCACTCATGTTACCACAACTGCCACCACTCAGGCAGATATGGCCTATCACCTACACTACACTATACTATATAGCCTATCACCTTCTAGTATACTACACTGTTGACATAATAAAAATAAGTTACTTGAAAAAGGTCCCCACATGCGGTGCCGCTGCATCTTATGATGTCAATGATATTTTAAATTCACATCTGCTTCCACAGAGATATTTTATCGCTTTTTGTTATAGAAAACCAATTCTTCTTCAACATCACTTTTCAATTAGACACAAATCTGCAAACATTTCTCCAAAGTAACAATCCTGTAACACGTGAGAGTCGACAAAGCAGTTACATTTATATATAAAACCATTGCCTTTTGCAATATACCGCCATGTGTGTCTAAAAAAAACAACGTCAAGCACCTTTTCCCAGCAAAAAGGGTAATTTTTGGAGAGTTTTAAAAGCAAGTGTCAGCACAGTGTGTGGTTAAACTCTGAGTCTGTATCCTCTGCTTACAATCCATTTTTGGGACAACTAGGGTCTTGCTTGAGGGCTAGTTTGGGACTGCCCTTGTCAGGGCGGGAGTCAATGGGGGCTAGCACGCATCGGCAGGTAAATAACAGGGATTGAACGTCCTCCTGTGATTTTGGTGGGCTCATTAGCATATATGAGCATTTTTCTATGTATTATCTCCAACAGGGGAATTTTTAAAGTTATTGTTTGTGAGCACTTTTTATAATAATAATGAATAAATGTTAAGTTTTATGCATCAGTGCGCTGCTAAATAATTGATTTACCTGTTGCAAATCACGTCCCAAGATATTGTTGGGGAGACGTGAGGGCTCGATATTCTTGCTGGTTTATGTATCCTCTGCTTACAATCCATTTTTCCATAGACATACATGCTATTGTCACTTTGACATAATTTGATCTATGTTTGCTTTAGAGAGCTAGAAATTGGATAAATAAAGGTTCCTAGGAGCCCTGACAGTGTCATACACTATGTATTATAGATAGGTTCCTAGGAGCCCTGTCAGTGTCATACACTATGTATTATAGATAGGTTCCTAGGAGCCCTGACAGTGTCATACACTATGTATTATAGATAGGTTCCTAGGAGCCCTGACAGTGTTATACACTATGTTTTATAGATAGGTTCCTAGGAGTCCTGACAGTGTTATACACTATGTATTATAGATAGGTTCCTAGGAGTCCTGACAGTGTCATACACTATGTATTATAGATAGGTTCATAGGAGCCCTGACAGTGTCATACACTATGTATTATAGATAGTTTCCTAGGAGCCCTGACAGTGTTATACACTATGTTTTATAGATAGGTTCCTAGGAGTCCTGACAGTGTTATACACTATGTTTTATAGATAGTTTCCTAGGAGTCCTGACAGTGTCATGCACTATGTATTATAGATAGGTTCCTAGGAGCCCTGACAGTGTCATACACTATGTATTATAGATAGGTTCCTAGGAGCCCTGACAGTGTCATACACTATGTATTATAGATAGGTTCCTAGGAGCCCTGTCAGTGTCATACACTATGTATTATAGATAGGTTCCTAGGAGCCCTGACAGTGTCATACACTATGTATTATAGATAGGTTCCTAGGAGCCCTGACAGTGTTATACACTATGTTTTATAGATAGGTTCCTAGGAGTCCTGACAGTGTTATACACTATGTATTATAGATAGGTTCCTAGGAGTCCTGACAGTGTCATACACTATGTATTATAGATAGGTTCATAGGAGCCCTGACAGTGTCATACACTATGTATTATAGATAGTTTCCTAGGAGCCCTGACAGTGTTATACACTATGTTTTATAGATAGGTTCCTAGGAGTCCTGACAGTGTTATACACTATGTTTTATAGATAGTTTCCTAGGAGTCCTGACAGTGTCATACACTATGTATTATAGATAGGTTCCTAGGAGCCCTGACAGTGTCATACACTATGTATTATAGATAGTTTCCTAGGAGTCCTGACAGTGTTATACACTATGTTTTATAGATAGGTTCCTAGGAGTCCTGACAGTGTCATACACTATGTATTATAGATAGGTTCCTAGGAGCCCTGACAGTGTCATACACTATGTATTATAGATAGGTTCCTAGGAGCCCTGACAGTAGTATACACTATGTTTTATAGATGTTATACATTATGTTTTAAACCTAAGTTCTGGTTCGTACTGACAAACAAATATTTGGAGCGCACCACCTCTACCCAAAATAAAAGAAATCTTGAGCGTTTTGTCTGTCTCTAGAGATGGTCAGTCCAGGGTCATGTGATGGACACACAACTACACAGCTTGTCTATTATGCACCTGTGTCCATCACAATTGGATTTTTTCTCGAGGCCCCCTCTGTTGCCAAGCAATAGATGCTGTTAGTATTGGGGTCGGGTAAGCTATTTCGACTTTCCTGTCATGTGGGTGGAGTCAGGCAGGGGTAGATAAGTGACATGATTCTGAGCTCTACCCTGTAGAATTGGAATACAGCAAGTGAGATATATCCTTTATTAGATCGATTCATGACATTTATGTTACACAAAAGTATGAAGTGATGAAAGGAACTGTGTGTTATAGTCTGACATTGACCCTGTATCATCAAACTCACCACATTGTGACAAATATCATCAGTATGTAACAGTTTGCACCATTTTTAAATTTACAGACCCTTAATGTATGCAACAGAAGTAATAAACATTGCAAAAGGGGCAAAACAGCTGGAGAACCTAAATAAACAAGAAGCAGATCTGGAAACGAGATGTGTATATTGCCCCCTCCCCCATTATCATGTGGTTGTGCTATGTTGCCGTTGGACCCCCCAGCCCCCCCCAGATACCAGAGTCTGGGTGCTGCTATAAACTCATCACCCCTGTAGCTGAGCCCCGGCTGCACCATCCGTCACTGTTATGTTTTCCCATTAAGCAGTTACTTTTATATGAACTTCCATTACAATTCATATTTGCTTGTTATAATCTGTTTTCTCGGGCTGGATGTAATAAACTCGTCTTTATCACTTCTTCTTAAAAACAAATTAACCACAGCAGCAAAACGCACATTCAGCTCAGAATCACAAATTATCTAATAATTCAGCGGGTTATATCCCATGAACATGGCGGAAAATGTTGTTGTATAATCCCTGCAATGAGAAATGGAACCAAAAACAGCAGTTCTGACCTCAAAAAGCAAATAGTCATCCTTCAGTCACCCGGCTATGTCAAGTCACTGAACGTTCTGTCCAGCCAATAATTAGGATTATGTGATTGGTGGGGAATAGCTAGAGATGAGCCAAGTTTTGGAAATTTGATTCGGCCGCTTCTCGGGATTTCCCCAAAAAGACTTGATTGCTTCCGAATTGATTTGCGGCCAATAACGTTAAAAAACAGAGAGCCTGTGTTGTGGTGTATATAGTATATATAATGGTGTATATATAGTGGTGTAGAACACTGTGCCCTGCAGTAACACACACGAGGAGTCTGCCGTCACACAATACAGTCAGTGAGTATGGCGCGCTGTTACGGTTCTCTCTATAAATATGAAAATAATAATTTTAACGTAAACAGAACCGCTAGACTGCAGAACACTGCAGCAAGGTCCCCAAGCCCCAGGAGGGCGGCCGTCTGACAGTGCACAGCAAACTACATTGGCAGTGGTGTGTGTGAGGTACTAAATGTGAACAAGCTGCAATCGAACCCCACCAGTTAACTTCACTGGCAAGGTGCGCCTGAGTATAGCTGATAGAGCAAGGCTGCCAAGGGTTAACCGTCACCCCTGGTCAGCAGCAGAACATGCTTCCCCTAAGCTAAGAGCTACAATAGTAGAGGACAGGCAATAGGCTATCTGATTCCCACTGGCAGAGGCAAGGAATCATAGCTAGATCCCTAGACTGCTCCTGCCTATCACTGGAACCTTGCCCTGACCTCCTGTCTCAAAATATTTCAGTTAAAGTGTAAGCACCGGGCAGGCGTCGGCTCACACTATATAAAGGCTAGTCCCCGCCCAACGGGGGCGGTGGCCATGACCTCACCGATCATGCACAGTATGGGCAAAATGGGACTTAGCCCCTGAGCAGCTCCAAAAGGTCTGAGCATGCTCAGTAGGGAAAGAATGGCACTTAGTCTCTGAGCAGCTCCAAAAGGTCTGAGCATGCTCAGTGGGCCGAAAGTTGGATTTAGACTCCAGACACCTCACTGCACGACGCCACATGACAGGGTTCGCTCTTAGAACCCCTCATTTATTTGGCCCCAGTGGCAGAGTGTGGAGGTTGCAGCAGCTTTAGGAGGCCATACAGAGACCCAGAAGTCCAGCGTATCTTCCATCACGAGCGGCCGGGTACACTAAGTATGCCACCCCTGCTGGTTCAAGCTCTGCTCTGTATCTAGCTGCTGATGAGTAGCTTCTTTACTATGAGGGTGAAGAAAACTGCTCATCAGTGACTGTAGGCTCAGGCTGCTGCTGATGGAGCCCCTACTGGTGCTGCCACCCCGACCCCCTCCCACAGCTGCCATGCCATTGCAAGTTGAGCACTCAGGGCCTCCCCTGTCGGACATGCAAGAGGATCAACGATGGTGCAGATAGGCAGCGGTCAACTTGCTACATAGCATGTGTCTTTAGTAGGTCAGTTTGTCCTCTTGCTTAGCGGGTGTAAAAAAAAGCCCCCTATTGTTCCCAGTAGTAACGGTCTAACATTGTGGAGAGCCAGTAGTCATCCCAATTGCGATTGGCTATATCGTCATCCAGTAATGTCTTCTCAACGGTCTCTAAGTCAGGAGCCTGACCGCTCGCAAAACCAGCTCCCATGCCACTCTTCTTATCACTACAGGAGGAAGCGGAAGAGGATATCTCGTCCAGATCTTGGCTGGGCACCAGCTACTGACTGCCCAGTAGTAGCTCATCCTCACAGTATAGTGGATCTGAACCCATGGCATAGAGTATTTATCTAATGATGGAACATAAAAGGACAGAGGCAGGTTCAGGACACCTGAGAGCACAGTTCCTGCTCCCGGGCCATGCCAACTAAGGGTTGTGTCTAACAAATGCACCGACTCTTGGCTGGGGGTGTCTGATGTGACTTGGGATGAAGTGGATGATCAAGTCAACCAGTTTACAACCATTCAGTTGCTTGTCAAAACACAACTGCTACTTGACACTGGGAGCTCAGGCCTCTGTAAGTGACCCCCTGATGCCAAGGCCTCTTACTCTGCTGCAACCTGTGCCTGTGCTAGAAACATTTTGGCCTGTGGCCCTCCCCTGTGCACAGTCTATCGCCTCTCTGTCTGACTTACTGAGAAATAGCCTTTAATTGTATACACAATGGCTAATGAGCCCCTTATTAGTTTCCCTACTATTAAACGCCTTTAAAAAGACATGAGAACAGATGAGTACAGGTAATAGTGGTGTAATGCACTGCAAAAGGCTTGTTGTGTTCCACCTTGCACACAGGTGAGTAATGAGCAGCAGTATAGCAGCAGTGAGCACTGCAATGTGTATTAAGATTCTTTCTATTAATGACACTGCAACCACCCAAATTCTCCTTTGATTTCCTCCCTATATTTTCCCTTCACTAGCAATCCTCTTTCCCTGAACTTGTATCTGGTTTCTATCACTGTCCCGAGCTCCTGCTGATGTCTGTCCCTGCAGTAAGAGCGATGTGAAATGACTGAACTTAAAATAGCCGCTGATTTTTATAGGGCGGTGACATCACAGAGGCGGCTGCTGCTGATTAGCTGTACGTATGGCATTATGGGTGATCCCTTGTTCCCGGAGTTCCTTGGCCCTTGTCCTAACATGTGCAGTGGCCATTTTAATAAAAAAAAATGTAATTTGATGTATCACAGCGTAAAGGAATCTGGATTCTTGGCGAATCAAACATTTCCTGAAATTGAGATTGAATTCCACTTCTAAAGAATCATCTCTAGTAATATCTAAAATGGCAACCACCATAATTCCACAACAGCTGTCAAACAGCATCCAAAGTCAGCTGGATAGCAACATTAACTAGTCATTCTGCTATATTGTGCATGTCTATTATAGGAGTATATGGTGTACCAGATACGAGATATATGAACCTAAAGTTCTAAAATGCCAAACAGCAATCTCCATGCACGGAGGTGTAAGAAGACATATCAATAAGATAAAGATAAGAAATATTATTATCATAAAATGAGTCTATAACATGCTATACATTACTTTGACACAAGACAATCTTACCTATGTACAAGAATATAACTACTATAATACTACCTCCTATGTACAAGAATATAACTACTATAATACTACCTCCTATGTACAAGAATATAACTACTATAATACTACCTCCTATGTACAAGAATATATCTACTATAATACAACTCCTATGTACAAGAATATAAAAACTATAAGGGTGCATGCAGACTACGTAACGCCGGGCGTGTATGAGAGCCGTACACGCCGGCATTACGGCAGACTGCCGAACACTTCCCATTCACTTCAATGGGAGCGCTAGTAACAGCGGCGTTTACGAGCGCTCCCATTGAAGTGAATGGGAAGTGTTCGGCAGCCCTGCTGTAACGCCGGCGTGTACGGCTCTCATACACGCCCGGCGTTACGTAGTGTGCATGCACCCTAATACTACTCCTATGTACAAGAATATAACTACTATAATACTTCTCCTATGTACAAGAATATAACTACTATAATACTACTATGTACAAGAATATAACTACTATAATACTACTCCTATGTACAAGAATATAACCACTATAATACTACCTCCTATGTACAAGAATATAACTACTATAATACTGTCTCCTATGTAAAAGAATATAACCACTATAATACTACCTCCTATGTACAAGAATATAACTACTATAATACTGTCTCCTATGTAAAAGAATATAACCACTATAATACTACCTCCTATGTACAAGAATATAACTACTATAATACTGTCTCCTATGTAAAAGAATATAACCACTATAATACTACCTCCTATGTACAAGAATATAACTACTATAATACTGTCTCCTATGTACAAGAATATAACCACTATAATACTACCTCCTATGTACAAGAATATAACTACTAAAATACTGCTCCTATGTACAATAATATAACTACTATAATACTGCTCCTATGTACAAGAATATAACTACTATAATACTGCTCCTATGTACAAGAATATAACTACTATAATACTGCTCCTATGTACAATAATATAACTACCATAATACTACTCCTATGTACAAGAATATAACTACTATAATACTGCTCCTATGTACAAGAATATACTATAATACTACCTCCTATGTACAAGAATATAACTACTATAATACTGCTCCTATGTACAAGAATATAACTACTATAATACTACTCCTATGTACAAGAATATAACTACTATAATACTGCTCCTATGTACAAGAATATAATTACTATAATACTACTCCTATGTACAAGAATATAACTACTATAATACTACCTCCTATGTACAAGAATATAACTACTATAATACTACCTCCTATGTACAACAATATAACTACTATAATACTGCTCCTATGTACAAGAATATAACTACTATAATACTGTCTCCTATGTAAAAGAATATAACCACTATAATACTACCTCCTATGTACAAGAATATAACTACTATAATACTGTCTCCTATGTAAAAGAATATAACCACTATAATACTACCTCCTATGTACAAGAATATAACTACTATAATACTGTCTCCTATGTAAAAGAATATAACCACTATAATACTACCTCCTATGTACAAGAATATAACTACTATAATACTGTCTCCTATGTACAAGAATATAACCACTATAATACTACCTCCTATGTACAAGAATATAACTACTATAACACTACCTCCTATGTACAAGAATATAACTACTATAATACTGCTCCTATGTACAAGAATATAACTACTATAATACTGCTCCTATGTACAAGAATATAACTACTATAATACTGCTCCTATGTACAAGAATATAACTACTATAATACTGCTCCTATGTACAATAATATAACTACTATAATACTACTCCTATGTACAAGAATATAACTACTATAATACTGCTCCTATGTACAAGAATATACTATAATACTACCTCCTATGTACAAGAATATAACCACTATAATACTACCTCCTATGTACAAGAATATAACTACTATAATACTGTCTCCTATGTAAAAGAATATAACCACTATAATACTACCTCCTATGTACAAGAATATAACTACTATAATACTGTCTCCTATGTAAAAGAATATAACCACTATAATACTACCTCCTATGTACAAGAATATAACTACTATAATACTGTCTCCTATGTACAAGAATATAACCACTATAATACTACCTCCTATGTACAAGAATATAACTACTATAACACTACCTCCTATGTACAAGAATATAACTACTAAAATACTGCTCCTATGTACAATAATATAACTACTATAATACTGCTCCTATGTACAAGAATATAACTACTATAATACTGCTCCTATGTACAAGAATATAACTACTATAATACTGCTCCTATGTACAATAATATAACTACTATAATACTACTCCTATGTACAAGAATATAACTACTATAATACTGCTCCTATGTACAAGAATATACTATAATACTACCTCCTATGTACAAGAATATAACTACTATAATACTACTCCTATGTACAAGAATATAACTACTATAATACTGCTCCTATGTACAAGAATATAATTACTATAATACTACTCCTATGTACAAGAATATAACTACTATAATACTACCTCCTATGTACAAGAATATAACTACTATAATACTGCTCCTATGCACAAGAATATAACTACTATAATACTACTCCTATGTACAAGAATATAACTACTATAATACTACTCCTATGTACAAGAATATAACTACTATAATACTACTCCTATGTACAAGAATATAACTACTATAATACTGCTCCTATGTACAAGAATATAATTACTATAATACTACTCCTATGTACAAGAATATAACTACTATAATACTACCTCCTATGTACAAGAATATAACTACTATAATACTACCTCCTATGTACAAGAATATAACTACTATAATACTACTCCTATGTACAAGAATATAACTACTATAATACTGCTCCTATGTACAAGAATATAACTACTATAATACTACCTCCTATGTACAAGAATATAACTACTATAATACTGCTCCTATGTACAAGAATATAACTACTATAATACTACTCCTATGTACAAGAATATAACTACTATAATACGACTCCTATGTACAAGAATATAACTACTATAATACTGCTCCTATGTACAAGAATATAACTACTATAATACTACTCCTATGTACAAGAATATAATTACTATAATACTACCTCCTATGTACAAGAACCTAACTACTATAATACTGCTCCTATGTACAAGAATATAACTACTATAATACTACCTCCTATGTACAAGAATATAACTACTATAATACTACTCCTATGTACAAGAATATAACTACTATAATACTACTCCTATGTACAAGAATATAACTACTATAATACTACTCCTATGTACAAGAATATAACTACTATAATACGACTCCTATGTACAAGAATATAACTACTATAATACTGCTCCTATGTACAAGAATATAATTACTATAATACTACTCCTATGTACAAGAATATAACTACTATAATACTACCTCCTATGTACAAGAATATAACTACTATAATACTACCTCCTATGTACAAGAATATAACTACTATAATACTACTCCTATGTACACGAATATAACTACTATAATACTACTCCTATGTACAAGAATATAACTACTATAATACTACCTCCTATGTACAAGAATATAACTACTATAATACTGCTCCTATGTACAAGAATATAACTACTATAATACTGCTCCTATGTACAAGAATATAACTACTATAATACTACTCCTATGTACAAGAATATAACTACTATAATACGACTCCTATGTACAAGAATATAACTACTATAATACTGCTCCTATGTACAAGAATATAATTACTATAATACTACTCCTATGTACAAGAATATAATTACTATAATACTACCTCCTATGTACAAGAATCTAACTACTATAATACTGCTCCTATGTACAAGAATATAACTACTATAATACTACTCCTATGTACAAGAATATAACTACTATAATACGACTCCTATGTACAAGAATATAACTACTATAATACTGCTCCTATGTACAAGAATATAATTACTATAATACTACTCCTATGTACAAGAATATAATTACTATAATACTACTCCTATGTACAAGAATATAACTACTATAATACTGCTCCTATGTATAAGAATATAACTACTATAATACTGACTCCTATGTACAAGAATATAACTACTATAATACTGCTCCTATGTACAAGAATATAACTACTATAATACTGCTCCTATGTACAAGAATATAACTACTATAATACTACTCCTATGTACAAGAATATAACTACTATAATACGACTCCTATGTACAAGAATATAACTACTATAATACTGCTCCTATGTACAAGAATATAATTACTATAATACTACTCCTATGTACAAGAATATAATTACTATAATACTACCTCCTATGTACAAGAATCTAACTACTATAATACTGCTCCTATGTACAAGAATATAACTACTATAATACTACTCCTATGTACAAGAATATAACTACTATAATACTGCTCCTATGTACAAGAATATAATTACTATAATACTACTCCTATGTACAAGAATATAATTACTATAATACTACCTCCTATGTACAAGAATCTAACTACTATACTACTACTCCTATGTACAAGAATATAACTACTATAATACTACCTCCTATGTACAAGAATCTAACTACTATAATACTGCTCCTATGTACAAGAATATAACTACTATAATACTACTCCTATGTACAAGAATATAACTACTATAATACTACCTCATGTGTACAAGAATATAACTACTATAATACTACTCCTATGTACAAGAATATAACTACTATAATACTACTCCTATGTACACGAATATAACTACTATAATACTGCTCCTATGTACAAGAATATAACTACTATAATACTACTCATATGTACAAGAATATAACTACTATAATAGTACCTCCTATGTACAAGAATATAACTACTATAATACTGCTCCTATATACAAGAATATAACTACTATAATACTGCTCCTATGTACAAGAATATAACTACTATAATACTGCTTCTATGTACCAGAATATAACTACTATAATACTACTCCCATGTACAAGAATATAACTACTATAATACTGCTCCTATGTACAAGAATATAACTACTATAATACTACTCCCATGTACAAGAATATAACTACTATAATACTGCTCCTATATACAAGAATATAACTACTATAATACTGCTCCTATGTACAAGAATATAACTACTATAATACTGCTTCTATGTACCAGAATATAACCGCTAATATACTGACACCTATGTATAATATGGTTATTCCCTGTATACACTCTTCTTCTCTCCGCACCGTCTAGAACTTATACATAACTTACATCTCCTAAAATAAATTCTTCCGTTGTATTTATAACTAGTAAGAGGCAGTTTTTCAGCTCATTAGAGCGACGTTACATCTGAATGTTTTACATTGTGTCCGGATACTAAATGCCTGCAGAGAGCGGTGGATTTGCATTCCTTTTTTCCCCTATAATAGAGCGCTCGGGGACTATCTATTATCTACAGGTTTTTAATCATAATGTATTTCCAGGTCAGGGCATTGTTTAAGCAGATCTGGAGATTACAGACTGGCAGCTCTTGGGCATCACATGCTATTTCTGTCAATGTCTTTGCAGGCGGCATGCTTCCTATATGTATTTAGTGTCTGTCCTAGACTTGTGGAGCCGCTTATTGATTGATGCTCTGACTCGTCCTTTCTTTGTTTTCTCCTATTAACATATATTTAGATATTTTCCATTTTTCATGTGTGTGTGCATTGGACATGCTCATCCTTGTCTGTAGCAAGACTGCCACCCAGAGGCCACAATCCATAGAACGTGCAGAAGACCAGGGGACATGACAGCAGGTAGATGCGCCTCTTAGTATTGGATTTGATCTGCAGCTATAGAGGAGAGTGCTGGGTAATGGCACAGCCCTCCGCCCGGGGACTCGGACTCCATTATTTTTACATGGAGAATATCTGCTGCCTAATCTCTTACTGCAGAAACAATGGCTGGTCCCGATGTAGGACATGATTCAAAAACATGGAAGAAAACAAAAACACTGCCCCTGGTGTGTATAAGAACAGAGCGATTCTGGAGCTCAAGAGACTAAACAGGGCGCTGGAGAGACCAGTCATGTCCGTCTGGTTATATATCTTGCACATAGTTGGAGGATTATTTTTGGCTGGTAGGACGTCCCCTGCACCCTGGAAGCTGTGAGTGCGTCCTAAGTCCATGGGCCTGGGGAGCAGTGAGCCCCTCTGCCACACCGTGACACTTACCCAACATCTTCTGCTCCAAGCCCTGTCTGATCTACTGGATCCAGATCAGAATGACTGCCGGGGTCCGGACCCAGGGGGTAGTGAATCTGGAGAAGAAGACGTTGGGGTGGCAAGGAAAGACAAGTATGGGATTATGACCTGGGGTCTGATTATTGGTTATTTTTTTTACCTCTTACTCTGAGGTCTGAATTTAGGGGCTGATGTGGTGTCTGAATTAGTTGTGGGATCTGGTTTGTCAGACACTGTAATGGGGGCACTTGAGGTCGGAGAGACTTCCAGTATTAAAGGATGGAGAAATGTGTTGCCTATAGTTGGCGGGGGGGCTGCTAAACTGAACAGACAAAGATGTCTATGGGAAGAATATGCAAATCTGTTTCCCAAGATGTAAATAGGGAAACGGTGCCTCTGCATGCTACCCTCTAGGGGAAGCTCCCTTGAATATCATGCCTGACTTTCCCACAAGTCTTTGCTGCAATGATGCGGGATTTTGCCAAGTCAGTATCCCAGCTGTGCACTTTACCTTTTTTTTTTTAATAAATCACATTGACCTGTGAGCGCAGTCCTTTGGTTTTTTCTATAGTATCCCAGCTGTGGACAGCACTGTTTCAATCTGATTGGATCTCATCAGCCTAGGGAGGATTGACTTGGCAGAGGTGAGAGACTTCTAGACCAGATTATGGAGATAATGTCACTCCTTGGGGAGAGACCACCTTGTCAGGTGTGTGGAGTCTTACAAAGCCATTTTCGCTCCACTGTAGGGGATCATGGGAAGAATATGCAAATCTGTTTCCCAAGATATAAATAGGGAAACAGTGCCTCTGTATGCTGCCCTCTAGGGGAAGATCCCTTGAACATCATGCCCGACATTCCCACAAGTCTTTGCTGCAATGAAGTCAGGTTATGCTGAAGAGATCCAATCAGATTGAAACAGCACTGTCCACAGCTGGGATACTGACTTGGCAAAATCCTCCATCATTGCAGCAAAGGCTTGTGAGAAAGTATATACTGGCATCACCCGTGTGCTAAAGTAAAAAAAATAGGAAAAACTTTATTGAAACATTTTGGGAATTTTAAGTAAAATTCTTCAAAACTGAGGATAATAATTGAAGTAATGGAAGTTTCTGCAAAGGTAAAGTCATGGTAAAAGTTGACCCTATTGGAAGGTTCGCCATTTTCCGTTCTTCCGTCCTCCACATTCTTAGGTTCTTCGTGTTCTTGTTTTTCCCATTTTTATGCTGGTCGAGTCTGCGGCTCATCACTCTAAATAACGTAATCCTGGAGCTTCCTGGAGATGTCAAGAACAAGGGGGCTCTTAGGCCGCACTCTCGGCAGAGACTCGGTGAGATTGGGCGTCCTGAGCCCTCAAATTTGATAAGAGCACATGCCTGGGAGGAAAGTTTCTATGCTGTGTTTTACCACTCGGCATCATATGAAAGTCTCAGCACTCAACTAATGGACATTTAAGACCATTCAAGGCCAATTCTTCAATGTCCGCCCAGCAAGGTACCAATCTATAACATTCATGACCAAGTGATGTTATCATATTGTCAATAAATAAATAATACCGCCATATAGTAACTCAATAAAAAGTGCCAAATTCAGGAAATCTGCTCAAACTTCCTCCAGCAAATTGGAATGTCGAGTATTATTTCCCTTGTGCTTCGATCTGATCTAAATTTTGAATAGTAAAGTGGGCAAAATGGTTATGATGAAGGGGTGTAAAACCAGAATGATAGAAACTTACTGTATAGGGGACCAAAGGAGTTATTACCAAACAACATCCTGAAGGTAAAGGATCACAACACCCCTGGTGGAATAGGAGTGTGAATATGTTATTGTCACCTCCACCTGTGGTCTAGTGTAGTGGAGGGGATCACAACAACGTTCCTGGTGGAATACTATAGTAAGGATGGTAATAACAGGTCCATCGGTGGTCTAGTGTAGTGGAGGGGATCACAACAACATTCCTGGTGGAATACTATAGTATGCATAGTAATAACAGGTCCACTGTTTGTCTAGTGTAGTGGAGGGGATCACAACAACGTTCCTGGTGGAATACTATAGTAAGGATGGTAATAACAGGTCCACCTGTGGTCTAGTGTAGTGGAGGGGATCACAACAACGTTCCTGGTGGAATACTATAGTAAGGATGGTAATAACAGGTCCATCGGTGGTCTAGTGTAGTGGAGGGGATCACAACAACGTTCCTGGTGGAATACTATAGTAAGGATGGTAATAACAGGTCCATCGGTGGTCTAGTGTAGTGGAGGGGATCACAACAACGTCCCTGGTGGAATACTATAGTAAGGATGGTAATAACAGGTCCATCGGTGGTCTAGTGTAGTGGAGGGGATCACAACAACATTCCTGGTGGAATACTATAGTATGCATAGTAATAACAGGTCCACCGGTGGTCTAGTGTAGTGGAGGGGATCACAACAACATTCTATTCTACATTCAACATTCTATTTCCTATCAGTCTGCCTTCATTATCCTCCTACATACCCTACTAGCATCAGTCTCGCGTACTTACTCAGGTATCTTGGGATTAAGGAGGAAAGTTAAGATAAATTCAGACTCTCAGAAGAGATCAGACGAGGAGTTTACTTCTTGGGAAGGGAAGTTCCGGAAGCAGAGGTCACTCCTTGAAGTCGGTGTATTGAAAGCTCAGGAGTCCTGATAAAACGGCCTACTTTGTGGAAAGGTTAGAACACGCTGCAAGCAGAAGAGATGAAACACCTACACGCTATAGTCATGCTACGGATTTAACCCCTTCAGTCTGACAGTAGTGACATTAGCAGGAGACGGTTTCCATGTTATCTGCCGCAGTCTCTCACTCAGTTGTAGTTTGAGAGCTCCGGCTCTAGAAATCAATAGAAAAGGCTATTTCTAGAAGTATTTTAGATCGTTTGGTCAATATCAGCCATGATTGTTTCTGTCCCTATTCTGGAAGTGACCTGAATTTACTGAAGCTTCAGATAGTTGTTCTCCTGGTGTAGGAAGTCTCACAAGTAATGTCCCCTAGATAGAATAGCGCGGTCTCTCTGCGGCCCCCTAAACGGCCACTCCGTATGTCTAACATGTGCCAGATGTATCACCGTGGCCAATGTTGGGTGGTAAGGATGGGCAAACCAGTTTGTCAGGTCCGTTACAAAATTTCCAAAAATTTGAAGTCCAGCTAAACCTAAAAATTTTTGGGTTCACCCACAAACCACTATTATGTTATGGGGTCTCTTCAGAGTAAGGGAGGCGAGGAAACAGCAAACAGTCTTACTAATTCCTCCTGAGCTCCATCATGGCATCCTCTTTGTGTCTCATGGCCGGACTGCTGATGATGTCATTGTCCACCGGGGATCATTGAGGCCCAATCTCATCGGGTGCACCAAGTCTTAAGTCTCATGATCTTTGATTGGGTCCCCCAATAGCTGCGGATATCATACAGGAGCCCAGAGCCACTACATTGGAGTACAGGACAGATAAGTACGCCTGTCTATCCACCTCTCTTGGGCTTCTATACTGTCTATACAATAAAAGCAGTTCTGATTGATGGGGAACCCAAGAATATTCGGCAAAATGATACTCGTGAGGTTCGCCCATATCTAGTGGGTGATAAATCTGGTAGCTCTTTACAAAGTTGGGTTTAAATTTTCTCCACCTATTTGTTCATATGCGGCAAAAATTTGTCTCAAATTGCTCTTCATTTTGCAAAATATGAATGGGCCCTTAGACCAACTTGAAGGTGATCTAACCTGGGCCACTTGTCAATGTCAGATTCATAAAAGTGTCTAATATAGAAACAAATGGGGGCCACATCCACATTGTAGTCTAAAAGCAGAAAATCTCGAACATGTGCGACTGAATAATAATCATGTTTAATATGAGCGTAGTAAATGTAGTAAATGTCGTAAAGTGAAATAAATGGTTAATTCTTAATCTACTGCAACTACAATGCAAAACCTAACAAACCCAGCGATGCCCCGGCGCCCTGCGGGCAGTAATATATATGTAGACCTGTCATGTGCTTATTATACTAAATTGCATTACCGCAATATTTACTGTACTTACAAGTTTCCGGTTCTCGGGGCACAGTTTGCTCAGATTGTGTTAGCCCCGACAAGGTGCAGTAAATGCAGCGTAGCCGTAATGCAATTTAATATAATATAAATACTAGATTTGCATATATCTTAGCGCCTGCAGCAGAAGATGGAGCTTGTGCTTGTTTACTCAATGGGAGCTGTAATTGCTTTCTTGCAGAGTATATACATCACACAGGTGCACGGCTTCTTATAAAGGAGACCCCGGGTAACTGCCCAATCACTGTGACCAGCCATAGACCTGTGTGTCCATGATGGCTGGTGTGCGGCACAGAGGCAAGGAGAACTCCCCATCAAAAATGTCATATTACAGATAGTAACTAGGGTTGAGGGATCGGGATTGGGAAAGATCGGATCCCGATCGGCGATTGAGCAAATTTCGCAATCGGGATCAGGATCGGCTGGAAAGTGATCAGAAATCAGATTCTGAAATCTCAAGATCGGCTCAACCCTAATAGTAACAGTTTCTTATTACTTCTCCAAGAAGGCTCAGCGCTTAGTGGTTACCATCAGACAGAGGCACAATGTAAGCTGCTTACACTCAGCAAATATATCAATCCCTCTACACCAAAAAACTGTCATTTAGGGATGAGATTAAGGTCACGGGGCACGTTTGGTGCATCACACTTTCTTGCTCTAAACCTGACCCTCAAGACCCAAGCCCCACCTCACCCCAAAACATTGTACAAATCAGTCCAGCAGATTTATTATAACTAGGGTTGAGTGATCGTGTTCGGAAAATATTGGATTCCAATCGGCGATCGAGAAAATTTCACGATCGCGATCGGTATTCCGAACACAATCTTTTTAGGTGGGATCGAGATCGGTGATTATTTCCCACAATGCTTTACAACTGGCCAAGCATTGTGGGAAAAGCTAATGGGAGACTAGCTAACATCTCTAGTAGCTGCTTACCTGCAGAGATGCCTGGTCTGGTGCCCGGTGTTCTTGTTCTTCTTCGCCTCGCTGCCCCCGCCTCCCAGGTTAGTGTTAAAGAGCTAGGAAGGCGGGGCTTGTGGCTTAGGAGAGTGTGGTGGGTACAGGGCGGGGAGATGTGATGTCTCCCCTCCCAGTAACCGCCCACACTCTCCTAACCTGGGAGGCAGGGGGCAGCGAGGTGAAGAAGAACAAGAACACCGGGCACCGGACCAGCCATCTCTGCAGGTAAGTGGACACCAGGGGAACTAAGTAGCCAGAGGATTAAAAATAATCACTACACAGCGTGGATTCTAACAATTAAAGCGCTCAATTGTTAGATTCCATGCTGTATAGTGAATGGGATTGGTTTTAAAATCCGATCTCCGATTAGTAAAAAAAATCCCATTGACTTGCATTGGGATCAGAATTGGGATCGAGATTGGGTTCGAATGAAAAATGATCAGAAATCAGATTTCAAAATTGATCCTGAAAAGTCAAGATCAGCTCAACCCTAATTATAACTCATGCCAGTTTTCCGGTGTCAGTCATAATGGAAATCTTCCCCAGTTCCTGAATGTCTTAGATTTACATTCTGGTGCAGTTGGGCCGTTTCTTAAGACTGCTGTACAATTTTCCAGTCTTAATAAATTTGCTGCACTATTCTTAGTGGTTATGGCTTAGACAGAGGTACAGCGCTCGCTGGTTACATTCAGCTATAGAAACAATGTTAGTTCATTACAGTCAAAAAGAAGCAATTCTGAGAGGTTACAATGTAATGCTAGCTGCTTCTATGCAGAAACGTCACAATGATGGTTGGTCAGACTTAGGAATAGATACCATGAAAGCAGGTAAGACTTAGGCAGAGGCCTAGTTGGTTACACTTACGTAGAGGCACCGTGCAAACTGGTTACACTTAGCAAAAGGCACAGTACTTAGTGGCTACGACTACAGAGGCACAATGCTAACGGGTTACATTATGGATGAGTACAAAGCTAGCTGGTAACACTCAGACAGAGGCACAACAATATCTGGTTACACTCACATAAAGCGCTATCTGCTTATATGCAGGAAGAGTCAAAAGTGTCAGGGATTAAAGCTCAAACACAACTCTAGCTGGTTACAATTAGCAGAAGGCACAACACAAGTTGGTTACACAATGGCACAACTCTGATTATATTAAGGCACAACAGTAGTTGGTTACACTCTGCAAAAGTCATAATTTCTGGTTACATCTCAGAGAGAGGCACCATTCTTAGTGGTTACACCAAGGAACAACTCTAGCTGGTTACAATTTGCAGAAGGCACAACACAACTTGGTTACTGACAGAGAAAGGCACTATTTTAGTGGTTACATCTCAGACAGAGGCACAACGCTTTCTGGTTACACAATGGCACAACTCTATCTGATTATATTAAGGCGCAACAGTAGTTGGTTACACTCTGCAAAAGTCATAATCTCAGAGAGAGGCACCATTCTTAGTGGTTACACCAAGGCAATGGCACATCACTAGCTGGTTACATTCAGGAGTGTTGTCACCCTAAGAAAGTAAGACTAATCCCCTGGCCACACTCTTATATGCCCATCACATGCCCATCACATGCCCATCACATGCCCATCACATGCCCATCACATGCCCATCACATGCCCATCACATGCCCATCACATGCCCATCACATGTGACCTCCTAATCATTGGGCTACAAGCAACACCCCATAGACCTATTCAGTGATAGACAAGTATCGTCAAACACCTCTCGACACTCCTTACAGAACACAAACCAACAAATTAAAGGGGTCGTATGAAATTAGGAAAATAATTTCCAAAAATTAGCACCAGCGTGTCCATGATAAAGTAGCTTAAATCCCCTTTAAATCTGTCATGGTTGACCAAGGTTTCGTCACTAAGTCTTCATTCATGACACAGCGGAGTTCTGTAAATGTGAACCTCCATGAAGTCCTCGCAACGTCAAAGGAAAATTATAGACAATCGATTAAACAGAGCAGGAGGTCCCCGTGCACGATGGCTGAAGCCATTAGTACAGGCGCGAATTGTCTTGTCAGTCACCACGAATGTCACAGATGAGTGACTCGGGAGATTAGACGACGCTTCCTACGATAGGACTGTGCAATAATGTGACGGCACCTTAATGAATCAGAGCGGTTTACAGTGGGAGAGAAGAGGAGACATATGGAGAGTCCCTGGAAGCGCCGCGCTCACACCTAGCAATGAGCGAAGATCCGTATCCACATTACCATCCACGTCCTATTAATGACATGGAAGTCTAAAGAGTGCCGAGGATCTAAGGGAGTCAGAAGAGGCTAAGGAGACCGGCACCGGCTCAATGAATGGCGCAGTCTGTACGTGAGCTGGAATGTTACAGGCTATGAACCTATTTGCTCCAAAGCATCAAAAATTAAACATGAAAGTTTTTTTTTGTTTGTTTGTTTGTTTTTGTTTTTTTTGGGGGGGGGGGGTTTGCAAATAATCTTAGGATCATGAAAAGTAAAAAATAATTATGGTTAAAAAAAATTGTTAAAAAAAAACTTCAGAAACACAAAGGGAAATAAATAGCCTAAAAATAATAAAATTATAAAATTATATAAAAATTTTAAATAAATAAAATCTGCAGCGGAATTGTTTTTTTTCCAGCATTTTTGCTCAAATAAAAATTAATGTGAATTAAACATGGATCGAAATGTGGAAAACATCCAATATATGAAATACAAATTTTATTGGATACAATATACATATAATACTATCCTACTAATCCTACTAATGGGATGTTTGGATGTTTGTTCCTCAATCACAGCCAAACGGCTGAACGGATTTTGGTGAGATTTCACACCTACCTAGCTATTCACCAGGAAGGAAACATAGGCTACTTTTTATGTCCCACATAATCCCGACTACGACCGGCAAAATTTGTCACTGGTTCTGCTGCAGGACCTTAGCTGACGTCACCGCAGCTCATTCAGTGGGGCCCCTATTGGCTCGCGGCAGTTTGTGGGCAGGCCGCTGGGGAAGCATAGCGGTCCAATACGTTGGCGGCATTGTGTGGGCGGGACGAGTGACCCAGTGTATGGCGGAGAACATGACGGCTGGACGCAGCTCCGGGGCGAGGCTGACATGCCGCCTGGCTGCGCGGTGCCCCATTCCGGCTTAGGTTGCAGCCGCGCAATCGCATGTTTGGCAGAGAGACGCATGTACTTTACAGGCGGAGGAAAAAAAGATAGGGAAAGGACCGCACATACCGCATGACGTTGCGGCCGCGCCACACGTATCTAGCATTCACCTCTTTGGTGAGTATAGCGGCCCTGGTGATGTTCGGCCAATGCCTTACCTGATAAAGATGTGTGGCCTCGGCTACCATGTAGCAGTGCCAAGGCACGCTTTAGCGAGCTCGGGGTGGGGGTATGTGGGTGTGGGGAGTAGGGGCTTTGAGAGTGCGAGGGTTGGGGGGACCAAGGGGTGGGGGTTGAGGGGTGGGCCCGCCGGAGAATGGGTGGGGGTTGAGGGGTTGTTCCACATGGGAATTGTGGGGTGGGGGTGCCCCAATGGGAGTTTGTGTGTGTTGGACCAGAGGGGGGCAGGAGTGGCGGTGGGGGGTTTGCCACGGTGGAGAAAGGGCATGGCAGCGGGAGCATGTGCAGGGGGAAGAGACCAGGTGCGCGGAGTAGAGTGGGGCCGGAGCCGTGCTGGAGTTGGGTCACTCAATGGGTGAGGTGACCGCGGGCAAAGTAGCAGGTCGTGCAATACAAAATGCAACAGTGCAAAACTGGACAATTATTATGGGCCCACTACACAAACCAAAAATTAAATATACCCGTGTGAAGCCGGGTCCTCCTGCTAGTCTATATATAAGCACCAGAATATACAATAAACAAAAATTACGGGAAAAAAAAACATATATAAAGATGAAAAATCAAAAAGTTGGGTTAGTCTTGTAATTGTCTTAATTGAACGATAAACAGGAAAGTAAAAACTAAAAACAAAAGGCAAAATATTTAAAAAATTGCTTAAAAAATTTGTTAAAAAAAGCCCACAAAGACTCATGAAAATGAATATTACCACTTATGATCGGTGTCATAAAAAATACAAATTAAATCGGAAATAGAATCGCTTTTTATTGGATTTCTGCTCAAATAAAAAGTAATAGAAATGAAAATCAACTTCTGGA
This sequence comes from Leptodactylus fuscus, assembly GCF_031893055.1. Taxonomy (NCBI): domain Eukaryota; kingdom Metazoa; phylum Chordata; class Amphibia; order Anura; family Leptodactylidae; genus Leptodactylus; species Leptodactylus fuscus. The sequence goes on from NC_134268.1 coordinate 10,077,402, forward strand.
GAAATAAATCTCATAAGGATAGAATAAACTGAAATTTAACATAACCATCAGAACACAAAGATGAAGAATCAAAAAGTTGGGCTAGTCTTAGGGGTTAAGTCACGGAGGAAACAATGTATCGTTTTCATAATAGAACAAAACTGTACAGACACACCCCTTTTGCTACAGATTAGCATAAAACCACCCCCTTATGGTCCAGTTTGTAGATTCTTGGTACATATGGAAATTCAGTAGGATGGTTATATGGTGAACCCACCAATCTTGGCTCGATCCTGGGAATACAGAGTTAGAGCCTGGACCCAGCCGATGGTCCTGTAGTAGTCCAGTAGACCACGGATATGACGGAGCCCCAGAGAGAGTCACTGTGGACTCTCCACCCCATTCATGACGTGACACAAGTTGAACATGTTGATCATAATCACCTACGACAACTCCGACCCAATGGGCCAAGGGTTCTGCTCAGGTTTGCCACAAATTATTACATTACACAGCTCGTTACAATAAAATGGCGGCATCTATAGCAATGAAAACATCTCACATAGACTGGAATGGACAGAACGGGAAATGAAGAAGGATCTTCCCTGCTATTGGATGTGGCAGGTCCTCTTTAATTTCCCGAGCCCCCAGTCACTCCTTGTACATGTATATAATCAGCATTTACTTTCCATAGATTTTTATTCCTATGAATTATAATTATGCATCAAGATAGAAACTCATTTAATATTAAATTAAGGACGGTAGTTAGAGAAGGACGTAATTACAGTAATACCCTCCATCTGTTCACGGCTCTCCCTCCGGCACATACAGTAAAAGCAGGAATGTATCCGAAGCTTCGCTACAAGCAGCAATGAGAAGGCAAAACCATTGACCTTGGAGAATAGAGAAGGAGATCTGGAGAAAGTTATCTTACAGATGATTGATGAAGATATTGGGAGAGACCATTGTCCATCAAGGAACTATATGTATAACTGGTGATAAAAAAAAACACCCCCCTACTGGGTCTCCCTACTTACTTCCCCATATACACACCACTAAAGGGGTTCTCCAACCTTTCTACTTTTGGATCCATGTTTTAAAGCAGAACTGGAGAGGTTCTACAAAAGAGAGTGGATGAGAGAAGCTCCAGGTGTTTCCTCTTCCTCTAGTATCAGCTACGCTCCTGGATATCTTGGAATTTGAGGATGGAGAAAGTATTGTTGGAAGTGGGGATGGGTAATGGGGGGTGCTAGTCTTAATGGGGTAGGGATAGAAAGGGGTTAAGGGGAAAAGGGGGACAATGCTACTTACTGTCAGTACAGAAAGGGTAGGAAAAGAGACAACACTGCTGCCAGGGGAAACAGGGGAAAGTGGACAATACTGTCAATGCAGGAGGATGGGAAGAGAGACAATGCTGCTGCCAATGGAAGAGGAGGGGAAGAGAGACAATGCTGCTGCCAAAGGAGAAGGATGGGAAGAGAAACAATGCAGACAATGAAGGAGAATGGGAAGAAAGACAATGCTGCTGCCAGGGGAAACAGTGGGAAAGTGGACAATACTGTCAATGCAGGAGGATGGGAAGAGAGACAATGCTGCTGCCAATGCAGGAGGATGGGAAGAGAGACAATGCTGCTGCCAATGAAAAATAATGGGAAGAGAGACAATGCTGCTGCCAATGGAAGAGGATGGGAAGAGAGACAATGCTGCAGACAATGAAGGGAGAATGGGAAGAGAGACAATGCTGCAGGACAATGAAGGAGAATGGGAAGAGAGACAGTGCTGCTGCCAATGAAAAATAATGGGAAGAAAGACAATGCTGCTGCCAATGGAAGAGGATGGGAAGAGAGACAATGTTTTCTGTCAGAAAGGGAGGGGTGGGAAGGTGGACAATGCTGTGCCAGGGAGGAGGGACAATTCTGCATTTGTGTTGCACTGTGATATGTATTTGCTATGGGATTGACAAATACTGCCAAGTGCTGTCCTCAGGTATCTCTGGTGGTCCCATAGAAATGAGCTGAGAAGTAGGACGTCTGCACGACCACAAATGGGAATAGGTGATAAGTTTCAATGATAAGAAAACCTTGTAATCCAGAAACCCGCCCAAAACTAAAAACAAAATGATAGAAAGTGACCCATATGCTTCACATCTACTAAGGAAAGTGAGTGTTAGTGATTTTGATGTCCATTGTCATTGGATATGTCTTGTATCCACTTGAATGCTGCTTAGCTGCAATACCAGGCACCACCATGGACAAGGTTGGCGCTGTTTAACTAAGATAATAAATAACGGATCCTTTTCTAATCCTTCCAGTCTCTCCAGAGAGGACGGATGGAACAAAGCTCAATAAACACAAACTGATTATAAAAACCGCTGATAATAAACCCAAGCAGATTATTCTACGTAACAGGGAAGATTCTATGTAATTACGTAACCCCAGAAGTATCATAAGTCCGTGTCCTATAGAAAATACATGTTCATATAAAGCAGTTCTAATTAGAGCCAAGCCTATAACGATAATTCAGGTACAGTCTTTGTGTAATATCTGTCTACATATAGAAGAATATTACAGGACCCTCCGGAGAGCGGGACACGGGGAGCGCTCATTGGCTGCGGCATCATCGCCACAATATATAATAAGTGAGTGATGAGATTACCGGAAGATTAAAGATAAACAACAGCAATAAATAGCGAGGAAATGAAAATTACCAGAAGTCAATGGACATAATATGGCGGAGAGTTCTCAGCAGATCCTCATTAAATTCTCTTTATCCGGAGATATTAATGGTTAAGGGCCTATTGTAAGAGCAAGTTCTCTGCCAGTGCTTGTTGGATAACGGACGGGTATATATTTGCCCCATCTACCTAGAGGCAGTAAGACTAGCATGTGTTCTCTAGATCCATTCCCGAGACCAGAAACAACGTTTCTCCAGGAAGTTCCGTTGATTCTGGTTACTGATTATTGAGACAATACCTGACGGAGGAGAGGGAGTCTTCCTACCCACAGACTAAACCTAACATGGTGGATTTCTACAAAACAAATTCACTATTGACCTGTTTAAAATCTATCTCTATATCATTTTTATATTGCTATCATGCCTCCTCAATGTTACACTCCGATGACAACACTTCTTCCTTTCTGCCCTGACAACTTTATCCAAGGGGCCATATTCCAAGCAGAACATCATAAATGTTCATATTCCTATTTCATATTCTTCTGGCAGCTATTCCTCCAGACTACTTTATACACGTGCATACTCAACTCAACTCAGCTGAGGGTGCTTGTGGTATTGATAAGGAGCAGGGAGTAGCACTTCTTTCTTCTCCATACAACTCTGATGACTTATGTGTCCTGGGAACTAAAGATTGTTCATGGTGGATATCAACATGCCCGATCCTTCTTTTACCCCCACTTAGAGGGGAAAGTTGGGACATGCTCAGTAAATGATCAGCCAGTCCTACCATAAGTGTCAGACTCAGCCTGTATACAGTATATCTAATGTGTATGATCAGATTTACTGAATGGCTTGTTGTCCTTATGTTAACCCTTGAGAACCAAAGCAAAACGTACATGTTATTATGAGGGTGTCCTACAGGAGATATAAGTGTAACATCTCTGCCTGTTCGGGTCTCTCTGCTGATGTTATGTTGGGGTTCCCCTGGCTGAAGCTCCATAACCCTATTTTTGATTGGGGTAAAAAGGAGTTGGTAAAGTGGGGAGATCAGTGCTCATCCCACTGTATTGCTTTACATTCTGTAGATTTTGTCACTGTGGAGAAGGTTTCAGCTACTAAAAGTTGGGAGCGCTCCTCTGGTATTAAAACCTGGTGGTATCAGAAGCGCCAGGTGAATAAAAAATGTTTGCCTGGTTCTCAAGCGTCTGTGGTTCAAGCAGAACCAGAATACAAGGCAGGGAAAACTCAGAATCCCTCTAGAACTGGTTTGTCTGGTGAGGGTCCGGTGGCCCCTCATAAAAGGGGGGGTACTGTAACATCTCTGCCTGTTCGGGTCACTGCGCCGCCCTCTGCTCGCATGCTGCGGCGCCGGAGGCGTGTGCAGTTTGACAATCTGCTTAAGGTTTTTAGTTGCACTGTGTGAACACTGCTCTAGTCCTTAATTGGATTTGCACCACACCCGTCTTCTGCCAAGGTTGCCTCTGTTCATTAAGTGGTTAATCTGTCTTGCCTGTGATTGACAGCTTTTCTTCCTTTCAGGTTCTGGGCGGGTTCTTCCTTCCCTATTTAGTCTTGGCTCACAGTCACACTGGGGCCGGTTATTGCCTCTAGCTTTCTGGTTTCTCTTGCGTTTATTTACTTGTATGCTGATCCTTGACCTCTGGCTTTCCTACTGACTATTCTCTTGACTCCGATTTGGCACTGCATCGCTCTCTTGTTACCGAACCCTGGCTACCTGACCTCCCTTTGTTGTTGTGCATCTTGTCTGCGTTTTGTGTTTCACGTATTCAGGGAGGGTTTGTCCTCGTGGTTGTCGCCTATTACCTAGGATAGGGTCTGGCAATAGGAAGGGAAAGCGGGGGGCTTCAGTTTAGGGCCCACTGTCGCTTGTGCCCCTCCCTCCAGGGTTCACCAGCAGCTTCTGGGGAATTATCATCTGCTATTCCCTAACAATAAGGCATAGAATGGGTTGTATTCACAAGGACAGTGACCTTCAACATGGAGCTCTTGGATCTCTTCTTGCCATCCAGTGAGTCCATCAAAACTTGGTCATCTGACAGTAATGGTAACATCACCTTAGAGGACAATCTGCCGCCAAAAAAGTACATAGAACCTGACCACTGAGTGTCCAAACCTCCTCCAGTAACCAAGTGAGCACAAGAAGGGTTCTTTTCATGGCTGAGACCCAAATGAGATCATCCTACAACCATGCCTAGGGGTTAAATATGGAAAAAATCCTGGGAGCAATGTTCTAAAATGTAGCTGAAAACCTTCCCAGAAGACTCAAGGGTTCCTGGTCGTATGCCAGAATTTGGACTCTTGAAACTTCAAGTTATCTGATGTTAGCTACATTGAAGCACAAAGTGCAAAATCTTCTAGTTTTCACCTTTAATCCTCACAAGGAGGCATGGACCTTACTCCAGGGGGACATCTATGGTGGAGTCTAGTATCAGCCAGGGCGAGGTGTGGTCAGAAACAGAGCAGGGTTGTCACCAGGATAAAATACAGCAAGCTAAGTCTAGAGCAAACAAAGAAACATGAGTATGAATAGCACTGCAGGCATTAGGCATAGTAACCAAGGCAGAAGAGAGGTAGGAATAGCCAGGAGTTGAGCTGCAACTCTCAGGTATACCATGCAGGCTCAAGGCAAAAATGTAGGAAACAAGGCTGAAGTCAGGAACAGAAGCAATAGAGAAAAAATCCAAATAATAGCCAGGAAGTAAGAACCAATTCCAGAAGCCATAAAGGCAACTATATTGGGGTCCCCTGGAGAGGGAAACACATTCAAGTTGGTTTCATACTTTAATAGCAAATGGAATTCAGTATTTGAGGAAGTAGAACATTTACTAAAAAATATCATGTGGTCATGTTGTGGGCAAGTTGTGTGCTGGTATCTATTCGCTCCTGAAAGATGTATCAATTTTATTTTTGTCATTGGTTCCCCGTCTTCTACGCGCCCTCCTAATAGAAGATGAAGAGATACATATTGCAGAAAGGTAGATACAGAGAAATGTAAATTGGAATTTTCTAAAATGTTACAATTATCCAAAATCACTGTTCACTATGCAGAATGTCCACTCCAATACGATCGAAAATTATATCCTACCCCGGCTGAAAGAGACGAGACGTTCCTGGCACCGAGCCAGCTCAGCTTTCATAAATCCCCAGGTAGAAGTCACATTAGATGAATTTCTACATCTATCTGACATTCCAGTAAAGCTTTGGAGCTCAGAAAATTCTACAGCTAAAGAACAGAGAGAGAAAACCAAACCTGAGCCGACGCACAACACCTGAAGTCTTATTCACAGGCTCATATTACACGAGGAGTCAGGAGGTCTAGTCGGTTGTTATGAAGGGGTTAAAACCTTTTGCCATACGGCGCAGGGATGTTCGCTATAAGAAATGCCACACTATTGGGAAATTAAGATATAATGGTAGGGGGGTTTGGACCCACTGTGCCACCTAACTGGTTTGACGTTGGACCACTGCCATGAGCATTGTGTGAGTAGGCTCCCTGGTGTTTGCCCTTTAGTCCCCATATGGTGTGGGCTTATATGCAGGACAAGTACCCGGCTGTTACTTCCAAGAATGGTCCAAGTATAGGTAGAGAGAAGCTAGTGCAAAGTAGAAGGGTCAAGGAAAAGAATGGTCAAGTACAGGCTGAGGTCAGGGGATGGATACAAATTGTTTAGAGTCATAAAGAGGCAGAGGATCAGGACAAGCAGAACAATTTTGAAGGTCGGAGGCAAGCGGGGGTCAGACATGGGAAATCAGCAGAAGTAGGACAGGATCAAAAAAAGAGTCAGGAACAAGCCGAGGTCAGGATACAACGAAGGAGAGAAAAGAGTAAGAGAATACCCTCGCAGAACAAAGCCCAGGGGTCTAGTGCAATCGATTAAATAGCTTCTGAGCATTATGGTTTGGCTGGGGAAGATTAAAAAGTCAGAAGAATGGCGCTATGTTTTTGATACCATAAAAATATTGTCTACCCCATACAGTACATGATACACAGAATAAGCCCTAACACTGATGCACGCCCGCAGTTGTGCTGTTGAAGTTGTGCTCTCATAACAGATGTGAAACTTCATTTACTTCTCAATAAAACAACTATTGGTATAGCAGAACATTAGCAAAATGATCCATTTCTGAGACTCATGGAAGGTTAATTAGATTCCCGGCATGGGATAGATATAGAAATTAATAAGCACACAATAAATGAAAATTGCACAGTTGATCTTAGTTCATTTATTGCACACGCAGCATGTAAATCTCAGCACTAAACCTAAGGAGGACGCTTTAAATCCTAAGTGATAATTCAATGAAGCTGCTCAGGGCAATTTACATAAATTCTACAATGTACATTGGGAAGGGGACGGGATCCCAGTCACTGAAACTAATGCGAGGACAATAAATTACTATACACTGCATCCAAAACTGGCCCCGGCACTGACAGCGAAGGAGATCTACGACCTGGAATTAAGGTAAGATAGATGTAGAAAACTCACTATAATTGGTAATTGAATTACGTTTAATATGGTAAACCTGAATTATCATCTAAAAGAGCAATACAAGTCAGAATATCAACATCAGAGGAGCAGTCATCATTCCTCATCTACAAGACCGGAGAAGCTTCTAAAATAGGTAAAATCTACAGTGCCAATCTACCTGCCATCATGTCTCAGGATAAAATACTGTTATAATAAAAATATAATTACTATAATACTGCCTGAAATATACAGGAATATAACTACTATAATACTGCTCCTATGTACAAGAATATAACTACTATAATACTGCTCCTATGTACAAGAATATAACTACTATAATACTACTCCTATGTACAAGAATATAACTACTATAATACTACCTCCTATGTATATGAATATAACTACTATAATACTACTCCTATGTACAAGAATATAACTACTATAATACTACCTCCTATGTACAAGACTATAACTACTATAATACTACCTCCTATGTATATGAATATAACTACTATAATACTACTCCTATGTACAAGAATATAACTACTATAATACTGCTCCTATGTACAAGAATATAACTACTATAATACTACTCCTATATACAAGAATATAACTACTATAATACTACCTCCTATGTACAAGAATATAACTACTATAATACTACCTCCTATGTACAAGAATATAACTACTATAATACTACTCCTATGTACAAGAATATAACTACTATAATACTGCTCCTATGTACAAGAATATAACTACTATAATACTGCTCCTATGTACAAGAATATAACTACTATAATACTACTCCTATGTACAAGAATATAACTACTATAATACTGCTCCTATGTACAAGAATATAACTACTATAATACTGCTCCTATGTACAAGAATATAACTACTATAATACTGCTCCTATGTACAAGAATATAACTACTATAATACTACTTCCTATGTACAAGAATATAACTACTATAATACTGCTCCTATGTACAAGAATATAACTACTATAATACTACCTCCTATGTACAAGAATATAACTACTATAATACTGCGCCCTATGTACAAGAATATAACTACTATAATACTACCTCCTATGTACAAGAATATATCTACTATAATACTGCTCCTATGTACAAGAATATAACTACTATAATACTACTCCTATGTACAAGAATATAACTACTATAATACTACCTCCTATGTACAAGAATATGACTACTATAATACTGCTCCTATGTACAAGAATATAACTACTATAAAACTGCTCCTATGTACAAGAATATAACTACTATAATACTACTCCTATGTACAAGAATATAACTACTATAATATTGCGCCCTATGTACAAGAATATAACTACTATAATACTACCTCCTATGTACAAGAATATAACTACTATAATACTGCTCCTATGTACAAGAATATAACTCCTATAATACTGCTCCTATGTACAAGAATATAACTACTATAATACTGCCCCCTATGTACAAGAATATAACTACTATAATACTGCCCTGTGTACAAGAATATAACTACTATAATACTACTCCTATGTACAAGAATATAACTACTATAATACTACTCCTATGTACAAGAATATAACTACTATAATACTACTCCTATGTACAAGAATATAACTACTATAATACTACCTCCTATGTACAAGAATATAACTACTATAATACTGCTCCTATGTACAAGAATATAACTACTATAATACTGCTCCTATGTACAAGAATATAACTACTATAATACTACTCCTATGTACAAGAATATAACTACTATAATACTGCGCCCTATGTACAAGAATATAACTACTATAATACTACCTCCTATGTACAAGAATATAACTACTATAGTACTGCTCCTATGTACAAGAATATAACTACTATAATACTACCTCCTATGTACAAGAATATAACTACTATAATACTGCGCCCTATGTACAAGAATATAACTACTATAATACTACCTCCTATGTACAAGAATATAACTACTATAATACTGCTCCTATGTACAAGAATATAACTACTATAATACTACCTCCTATGTACAAGAATATAACTACTATAATACTACTCCTATGTACAAGAATATAACTACTATAATACTACTCCTATGTACAAGAATATAACTACTATAATACTGCTCCTATGTACAAGAATATAACTACTATAATACTGCTCCTATGTACAAGAATATAACTACTATAATACTACTCCTATGTACAAGAATATAACTACTATAATACTACCTCCTATGTACAAGAATATAACTACTATAATACTGCGCCCTATGTACAAGAATATAACTACTATAATACTACCTCCTATGTACAAGAATATAACTACTATAATACTGCTCCTATGTACAAGAATATAACTACTATAATACTACCTCCTATGTACAAGAATATAACTACTATAATACTACTCCTATGTACAAGAATATAACTACTATAATACTACTCCTATGTACAAGAATATAACTACTATAATACTGCTCCTATGTACAAGAATATAACTACTATAATACTGCTCCTATGTACAAGAATATAACTACTATAATACTACTCCTATGTACAAGAATATAACTACTATAATACTGCGCCCTATGTACAAGAATATAACTACTATAATACTACCTCCTATGTACAAGAATATAACTACTATAATACTGCTCCTATGTACAAGAATATAACTCCTATAATACTGCTCCTATGTACAAGAATATAACTACTATAATACTGCCCCCTATGTACAAGAATATAACTACTATAATACTGCCCTGTGTACAAGAATATAACTACTATAATACTACTCCTATGTACAAGAATATAACTACTATAATACTACTCCTATGTACAAGAATATAACTACTATAATACTACTCCTATGTACAAGAATATAACTACTATAATACTATCTCCTATGTACAAGAATATAACTACTATAATACTGCCCCTATGTACAAGAATATAACTACTATAATACTACCCCCTATGTACAAGAATATAACTACTATAATACTACCCCCTATGTACAAGAATATAACTACTATAATACTGCTCCTATCTACAAGAATATAACTACTATAATACTACTCCTATGTACAAGAATATAACTACTATAATACTACCCCCTATGTACAAGAATATAACTACTATAATACTACCCCCTATGTACAAGAATATAACTACTATAATACTACCCCCTATGTACAAAAATATAACTACTATAATACTGCTCCTATGTACAAGAAAATAACTACTATAATACTACTCCTATGTACAAGAATATAACTACTATAATACTACCCCTATGTACAAGAATATAACTACTATAATACTACCCCCTATGTACAAGAATATAACTACTATATTACTACCGCATATGTACAAGAATATAACTACTATAATACTGCTCCTATGTACAAGAATATAACTACTATAATACCACTCCTATGTACAAGAATATAACTACTATAATACTACCTCCTATGTACAAGTATATAACTACTATAATACTACTCCTATGTACAAGAATATAACTACTATAATACTTGCCCCTATGTACAAGAATATAACTACTATAATACTACCTCATATGTACAAGAATATAACTACTATAATACTACCCCTTATGTACAAGAATATAACTACTATAATACTACTCTTATGTACAAGAATATAACTACTATAATACTGCTCCTATGTACAAGAATATAACTACTATAATACTACTGCATATGTACAAGAATATAACTACTATAATACTGCTCCTATGTACAAGAATATAACTAATATAATACTGCTCCTATGTACAAGAATATAACTACTATAATACTACTCCTATGTACAAGAATATAACTACTATAATACTACCTCCTATGTACAAGAATATAACTACTATAATACTACTCCTATGTACAAGAATATAACTACTATAATACTACTCCTATGTACAAGAATATAACTACTATAATACTACTCCTATGTACAAGAATATAACTACTATAATACTATCTCCTATGTACAAGAATATAACTACTATAATACTGCCCCTATGTACAAGAATATAACTACTATAATACTGCTCCTATGTACAAGAATATAACTACTATAATACTACCTCCTATGTACAAGAATATAACTACTATAATACTGCTCCTATGTACAAGAATATAACTGCTATAATACTGCTCTATGTACAAGAATATAACTACTATAATACTGCCCCTATGTACAAGAATATAACTACTATAATACTGATCCTATGTACAAAAATATAACTACTATAATACTACCCCCTATGTACAAGAATATAACTACTATAATACTACCCCCTATGTACAAGAATATAACTACTATAATACTGCTCCTATCTACGAGAATATAACTACTATAATACTACTCCTATGTACAAGAATATAACTACTATAATACTACCCCCTATGTACAAGAATATAACTACTATAATACTACCCCCTATGTACAAGAATATAACTACTATAATACTACCCCCTATGTACAAGAATATAACTACTATAATACTGCTCCTATGTACAAGAAAATAACTACTATAATACTACTCCTATGTACAAGAATATAACTACTATAATACTACCCCCTATGTACAAGAATATAACTACTATAACACTACCCCCTATGTACAAGAATATAACTACTATATTACTTCCGCATATGTACAAGAATATAACTACTATAATACTGCTCCTATGTACAAGAATATAACTACTATAATACCACTCCTATGTACAAGAATATAACTACTATAATACTACCTCCTATGTACAAGTATATAACTACTATAATACTACTCCTATGTACAAGAATATAACTACTATAATACTTGCCCCTATGTACAAGAATATAACTACTATAATGCTACCTCATATGTACAAGAATATAACTACTATAATACTACCCCTTATGTACAAGAATATAACTACTATAATACTACTCTTATGTACAAGAATATATCTACTATAATTCTGCTCCTATGTACAAGAATATAACTACTATAATACTACTGCATATGTACAAGAATATAACTACTATAATACTGCTCCTATGTACAAGAATATAACTAATATAATACTGCTCCTATGTACAAGAATATAACTACTATAATACTACTCCTATGTACAAGAATATAACTACTATAATACTACCTCCTATGTACAAGAATATAACTACTATAATACTACTCCTATGTACAAGAATATAACTACTATAATACTACTCCTATGTACAAGAATATAACTACTATAATACTACCCCTATGTACAAGAATATAACTACTATAATACTACCCCCTATGTACAAGAATATAACTACTATAATACTGCTCCTATGTACAAGAATATAACTACTATATTACTACCGCATATGTACAAGAATATAACTACTATAATACTGCTCCTATGTACAAGAATATAACTAATATAATACTGCTCCTATGTACAAGAATATAACTACTATAATACTACTCCTATGTACAAGAATATAACTAATATAATACTGCTCCTATGTACAAGAATATAACTACTATAATACTACTCCTTTGTACAAGAATATAACTACTATAATACTACCTCCTATGTACAAGAATATAACTACTATAATACTACTCCTATGTACAAGAATATAACTACTATAATACTACTCCTATGTACAAGAATATAACTACTATAATACTACCCCTATGTACAAGAATATAACTACTATAATACTACTCCTATGTACAAGAATATAACTACTATAATACTACCCCTATGTACAAGAATATAACTACTATAATACTACCCCCTATGTACAAGAATATAACTACTATAATACTACCCCTATGTACAAGAATATAACTACTATAATACTACCCCCTATGTACAAGAATATAACTGCTATAATACTGCTCCTATGTACAAGAATATAACTACTATAATACTGCTCCTATGTACAAGAATATAACTACTATAATACCACTCCTATGTACAAGTATATAACTACTATAATACTACTCCTATGTACAAGAATATAACTACTATAATACTTGCCCCTATGTACAAGAATATAACTACTATAATACTACCTCATATGTACAAGAATATAACTACTATAATACTACCCCTTATGTACAAGAATATAACTACTATAATACTACTCTTATGTACAAGAATATAACTACTATAATACTACCTCCTATGTACAAGAATATAACTACTATAATACTACTCCTATGTACAAGAATATAACTACTATAATACTACTCCTATGTACAAGAATATAACTACTATAATACTACCCCCTATGTACAAGAATATAACTACTATAATACTGCTCCTATGTACAAGAATATAACTACTATAATACTGCTCCTATGTACAAGAATATAACTACTATAATACTACTCCTATGTACAGAATATAACTACTATAATACTACCTCCTATGTACAAGAATATAACTACTATAATACTGCGCCCTATGTACAAGAATATAACTACTATAATACTACCTCCTATGTACAAGAATATAACTACTATAATACTGCTCCTATGTACAAGAATATAACTACTATAATACTACCTCCTATGTACAAGAATATAACTACTATAATACTACTCCTATGTACAAGAATATAACTACTATAATACTACTCCTATGTACAAGAATATAACTACTATAATACTGCTCCTATGTACAAGAATATAACTACTATAATACTGCTCCTATGTACAAGAATATAACTACTATAATACTACTCCTATGTACAAGAATATAACTACTATAATACTGCGCCCTATGTACAAGAATATAACTACTATAATACTACCTACTATGTACAAGAATATAACTACTATAATACTGCTCCTATGTACAAGAATATAACTCCTATAATACTGCTCCTATGTACAAGAATATAACTACTATAATACTGCCCCCTATGTACAAGAATATAACTACTATAATACTGCCCTGTGTACAAGAATATAACTACTATAATACTACTCCTATGTACAAGAATATAACTACTATAATACTACTCCTATGTACAAGAATATAACTACTATAATACTACTCCTATGTACAAGAATATAACTACTATAATACTATCTCCTATGTACAAGAATATAACTACTATAATACTGCCCCTATGTACAAGAATATAACTACTATAATACTACCCCCTATGTACAAGAATATAACTACTATAATACTACCCCCTATGTACAAGAATATAACTACTATAATACTGCTCCTATCTACAAGAATATAACTACTATAATACTACTCCTATGTACAAGAATATAACTACTATAATACTACCCCCTATGTACAAGAATATAACTACTATAATACTACCCCCTATGTACAAGAATATAACTACTATAATACTACCCCCTATGTACAAGAATATAACTACTATAATACTGCTCCTATGTACAAGAAAATAACTACTATAATACTACTCCTATGTACAAGAATATAACTACTATAATACTACCCCTATGTACAAGAATATAACTACTATAATACTACCCCCTATGTACAAGAATATAACTACTATATTACTACCGCATATGTACAAGAATATAACTACTATAATACTGCTCCTATGTACAAGAATATAACTACTATAATACCACTCCTATGTACAAGAATATAACTACTATAATACTACCTCCTATGTACAAGTATATGACTACTATAATACTACTCCTATGTACAAGAATATAACTACTATAATACTTGCCCCTATGTACAAGAATATAACTACTATAATACTACCTCATATGTACAAGAATATAACTACTATAATACTACCCCTTATGTACAAGAATATAACTACTATAATACTACTCTTATGTACAAGAATATAACTACTATAATACTGCTCCTATGTACAAGAATATAACTACTATAATACTACTGCATATGTACAAGAATATAACTACTATAATACTGCTCCTATGTACAAGAATATAACTAATATAATACTGCTCCTATGTACAAGAATATAACTACTATAATACTACTCCTATGTACAAGAATATAACTACTATAATACTACCTCCTATGTACAAGAATATAACTACTATAATACTACTCCTATGTACAAGAATATAACTACTATAATACTACTCCTATGTACAAGAATATAACTACTATAATACTACTCCTATGTACAAGAATATAACTACTATAATACTATCTCCTATGTACAAGAATATAACTACTATAATACTGCCCCTATGTACAAGAATATAACTACTATAATACTGCTCCTATGTACAAGAATATAACTACTATAATACTACCTCCTATGTACAAGAATATAACTACTATAATACTGCTCCTATGTACAAGAATATAACTGCTATAATACTGCTCTATGTACAAGAATATAACTACTATAATACTGCCCCTATGTACAAGAATATAACTACTATAATACTGATCCTATGTACAAAAATATAACTACTATAATACTACCTCCTATGTACAAGAATATAACTACTATAATACTACCCCCTATGTACAAGAATATAACTACTATAATACTACCCCCTATGTACAAGAATATAACTACTATAATACTGCTCCTATCTACGAGAATATAACTACTATAATACTACTCCTATGTACAAGAATATAACTACTATAATACTACCCCCTATGTACAAGAATATAACTACTATAATACTACCCCCTATGTACAAGAATATAACTACTATAATACTACCCCCTATGTACAAGAATATAACTACTATAATACTGCTCCTATGTACAAGAAAATAACTACTATAATACTACTCCTATGTACAAGAATATAACTACTATAATACTACCCCTATGTACAAGAATATAACTACTATAACACTACCCCCTATGTACAAGAATATAACTACTATATTACTTCCGCATATGTACAAGAATATAACTACTATAATACTGCTCCTATGTACAAGAATATAACTACTATAATACCACTCCTATGTACAAGAATATAACTACTATAATACTACCTCCTATGTACAAGTATATAACTACTATAATACTACTCCTATGTACAAGAATATAACTACTATAATACTTGCCCCTATGTACAAGAATATAACTACTATAATGCTACCTCATATGTACAAGAATATAACTACTATAATACTACCTCCTATGTACAAGAATATAACTACTATAATACTACCTCCTATGTACAAGAATATAACTACTATAATACTACTCTTATGTACAAGAATATAACTACTATAATTCTGCTCCTATGTACAAGAATATAACTACTATAATACTACTGCATATGTACAAGAATATAACTACTATAATACTGCTCCTATGTACAAGAATATAACTAATATAATACTGCTCCTATGTACAAGAATATAACTACTATAATACTACTCCTATGTACAAGAATATAACTACTATAATACTACCTCCTATGTACAAGAATATAACTACTATAATACTACTCCTATGTACAAGAATATAACTACTATAATACTACTCCTATGTACAAGAATATAACTACTATAATACTACCCCTATGTACAAGAATATAACTACTATAATACTACCCCCTATGTACAAGAATATAACTACTATAATACTGCTCCTATGTACAAGAATATAACTACTATATTACTACCGCATATGTACAAGAATATAACTGCTATAATACTGCTCCTATGTACAAGAATATAACTACTATAATACTGCTCCTATGTACAAGAATATAACTACTATAATACCACTCCTATGTACAAGTATATAACTACTATAATACTACTCCTATGTACAAGAATATAACTACTATAATACTTGCCCCTATGTACAAGAATATAACTACTATAATACTACCTCATATGTACAAGAATATAACTACTATAATACTACCCCTTATGTACAAGAATATAACTACTATAATACTACTCTTATGTACAAGAATATAACTACTATAATACTGCTCCTATGTACAAGAATATAACTAATATAATACTGCTCCTATGTACAAGAATATAACTACTATAATACTACTCCTATGTACAAGAATATAACTACTATAATACTACCTCCTATGTACAAGAATATAACTACTATAATACTACTCCTATGTACAAGAATATAACTACTATAATACTACTCCTATGTACAAGAATATAACTACTATAATACCACTCCTATGTACAAGAATATAACTACTATAATACTACCTCCTATGTACAAGTATATAACTACTATAATACTACTCCTATGTACAAGAATATAACTACTATAATACTTGCCCCTATGTACAAGAATATAACTACTATAATACTACCTCATATGTACAAGAATATAACTACTATAATACTACCCCTTATGTACAAGAATATAACTACTATAATACTACTCCTATGTACAAGAATATAACTACTATAATACTGCTCCTATTTACAAGAATATAACTACTATAATACTACTGCATATGTACAAGAATATAACTACTATAATACTACTCCTATGTACAAGAATATAACTACTATAATACTACCTCCTATGTACAAGAATTTAACTACTATAATACTACCTCCTATGTATATGAATATAACTACTATAATACTACCTCCTATGTACAAGAATATAACTACTATAATACTACCTCATATGTACAAGAATGTAACTACTATAATACTACCCCTTATGTACAAGAATATAACTACTATAATACTACTCCTATGTACAAGAATATAACTACTATAATACTGCTCCTATGTACAAGAATATAACTAATATAATACTGCTCCTATGTACAAGAATATAACTACTATAATACTACTCCTATGTACAAGAATATAACTGCTATAATACTACCTCCTATGTACAAGAATATAACTACTATAATACTACCTCCTATGTACAAGAATATAACTACTATAATACTGCTCCTATGTACAAGAATATAACTACTATAATACTGCTCCTATGTACAAGAATATAACTACTATAATACTGCTCCTATGTACAAGAATATAACTACTATAATACTAATCCTATGTACAAGAATATAACTACTATACTACTCCTATGTACAAGAATATAACTACTATAATACTACTCCTATGTACAAGAATATAACTACTATAATACTAATCCTATGTACAAGAATATAACTACTATAATACCACTACTACGTACAAGAATATAACTACTATAATACTACTCCTATATACAAGATTATCACTACTATAATTCTACCTCCTATGTACAAGAATATAACTACTATAAAACTACTCCTATGTACAAGAATATAACTACTATAAAACTACTCCTATGTACAAGAATATAACTACTATAATACTGCTCCTATGTACAAGAATATAACTACTATAATACTGCTCCTATGTACAAGAATATAACTACTATAATACTAATCCTATGTACAAGAATATAACTACTATACTACTCCTATGTACAAGAATATAACTACTATAATACTACTCCTATGTACAAGAATATAACTACTATAATACTGCTCCTATGTACAAGAATATAACTAATATAATACCACTCCTACGTACAAGAATATAACTACTATAATACTACTCCTATATACAAGAATATAACTACTATAATTCTACCTCCTATGTACAAGAATATAACTACTATAATACTGCCTCCTATGTACAAGAATATAACTACTATAATACTACTCCTATGTACAAGAATATAACTACTATAAAACTACTCCTATGTACAAGAATATAACTACTATAAAACTACTCCTATGTACAAGAATATAACTACTATAATACTGCTCCTATGTACAAGAATATAACTACTATAATACTGCTCCTATGTACAAGAATATAACTACTATAATACTGCTCCTATGTACAAGAATATAACTACTATAATACTACCTCCTATGTACAAGAATATAACTACTATAATACTGCTCCTATGTACAAGAATATAACTACTATAATACTACTCCTATGTACAAGAATATAACTACTATAATACTACCTCCTATGTATATGAATATAACTACTATAATACTACTCCTATGTACAAGAATATAACTACTATAATACTACCTCCTATGTACAAGACTATAACTACTATAATACTACCTCCTATGTATATGAATATAACTACTATAATACTACTCCTATGTACAAGAATATAACTACTATAATACTGCTCCTATGTACAAGAATATAACTACTATAATACTACTCCTATATACAAGAATATAACTACTATAATACTACCTCCTATGTACAAGAATATAACTACTATAATACTACCTCCTATGTACAAGAATATAACTACTATAATACTGCTCCTATGTACAAGAATATAACTACTATAATACTGCTCCTATGTACAAGAATATAACTACTATAATACTGCTCCTATGTACAAGAATATAACTACTATAATACTACTCCTATGTACAAGAATATAACTACTATAATACTGCGCCCTATGTACAAGAATATAACTACTATAATACTACTTCCTATGTACAAGAATATAACTACTATAATACTGCTCCTATGTACAAGAATATAACTACTATAATACTACCTCCTATGTACAAGAATATAACTACTATAATACTGCGCCCTATGTACAAGAATATAACTACTATAATACTACCTCCTATGTACAAGAATATATCTACTATAATACTGCTCCTATGTACAAGAATAGAACTACTATAATACTACTCCTATGTACAAGAATATAACTACTATAATACTACCTCCTATGTACAAGAATATGACTACTATAATACTGCTCCTATGTACAAGAATATAACTACTATAATACTGCTCCTATGTACAAGAATATAACTACTATAATACTACTCCTATGTACAAGAATATAACTACTATAATATTGCGCCCTATGTACAAGAATATAACTACTATAATACTACCTCCTATGTACAAGAATATAACTACTATAATACTGCTCCTATGTACAAGAATATAACTCCTATAATACTGCTCCTATGTACAAGAATATAACTACTATAATACTGCCCCTTATGTACAAGAATATAACTACTATAATACTGCCCTGTGTACAAGAATATAACTACTATAATACTACTCCTATGTACAAGAATATAACTACTATAATACTACTCCTATGTACAAGAATATAACTACTATAATACTACCTCCTATGTACAAGAATATAACTACTATAATACTACTCCTATGTACAAAAATATAACTACTATAATACTACCTCCTATGTACAAGAATATAACTACTATAATACTGCTCCTATGTACAAGAATATAACTACTATAATACTGCTCCTATGTACAAGAATATAACTACTATAATACTACTCCTATGTACAAGAATATAACTACTATAATACTGCGCCCTATGTACAAGAATATAACTACTATAATACTACCTCCTATGTACAAGAATATAACTACTATAGTACTGCTCCTATGTACAAGAATATAACTACTATAATACTACCTCCTATGTACAAGAATATAACTACTATAATACTGCGCCCTATGTACAAGAATATAACTACTATAATACTACCTCCTATGTACAAGAATATAACTACTATAATACTGCTCCTATGTACAAGAATATAACTACTATAATACTACCTCCTATGTACAAGAATATAACTACTATAATACTACTCCTATGTACAAGAATATAACTACTATAATACTACTCCTATGTACAAGAATATAACTACTATAATACTGCTCCTATGTACAAGAATATAACTACTATAATACTGCTCCTATGTACAAGAATATAACTACTATAATACTACTCCTATGTACAAGAATATAACTACTATAATACTACCTCCTATGTACAAGAATATAACTACTATAATACTGCGCCCTATGTACAAGAATATAACTACTATAATACTACCTCCTATGTACAAGAATATAACTACTATAATACTGCTCCTATGTACAAGAATATAACTACTATAATACTACCTCCTATGTACAAGAATATAACTACTATAATACTACTCCTATGTACAAGAATATAACTACTATAATACTACTCCTATGTACAAGAATATAACTACTATAATACTGCTCCTATGTACAAGAATATAACTACTATAATACTGCTCCTATGTACAAGAATATAACTACTATAATACTACTCCTATGTACAAGAATATAACTACTATAATACTGCGCCCTATGTACAAGAATATAACTACTATAATACTACCTCCTATGTACAAGAATATAACTACTATAATACTGCTCCTATGTACAAGAATATAACTCCTATAATACTGCTCCTATGTACAAGAATATAACTACTATAATACTGCCCCCTATGTACAAGAATATAACTACTATAATACTGCCCTGTGTACAAGAATATAACTACTATAATACTACTCCTATGTACAAGAATATAACTACTATAATACTACTCCTATGTACAAGAATATAACTACTATAATACTACTCCTATGTACAAGAATATAACTACTATAATACTGCCCCCTATGTACAAGAATATAACTACTATAATACTGCCCTGTGTACAAGAATATAACTACTATAATACTACTCCTATGTACAAGAATATAACTACTATAATACTACCCCCTATGTACAAGAATATAACTACTATAATACTACCCCCTATGTACAAGAATATAACTACTATAATACTACCCCCTATGTACAAGAATATAACTACTATAATACTGCTCCTATGTACAAGAAAATAACTACTATAATACTACTCCTATGTACAAGAATATAACTACTATAATACTACCCCTATGTACAAGAATATAACTACTATAATACTACCCCCTATGTACAAGAATATAACTACTATATTACTACCGCATATGTACAAGAATATAACTACTATAATACTGCTCCTATGTACAAGAATATAACTACTATAATACCACTCCTATGTACAAGAATATAACTACTATAATACTACCTCCTATGTACAAGTATATAACTACTATAATACTACTCCTATGTACAAGAATATAACTACTATAATACTACTCCTATGTACAAGAATATAACTACTATAATACTTGCCCCTATGTACACGAATATAACTACTATAATACTACCTCATATGTACAAGAATATAACTACTATAATACTACCCCTTATGTACAAGAATATAACTACTATAATACTACTCTTATGTACAAGAATATAACTACTATAATACTGCTCCTATGTACAAGAATATAACTACTATAATACTACTGCATATGTACAAGAATATAACTACTATAATACTGCTCCTATGTACAAGAATATAACTAATATAATACTGCTCCTATGTACAAGAATATAACTACTATAATACTACTCCTATGTACAAGAATATAACTACTATAATACTACCTCCTATGTACAAGAATATAACTACTATAATACTACTCCTATGTACAAGAATATAACTACTATAATACTACTCCTATGTACAAGAATATAACTACTATAATACTACCCCTATGTACAAGAATATAACTACTATAATACTACCCCCTATGTACAAGAATATAACTACTATAATACTGCTCCTATGTACAAGAATATAACTACTATATTACTACCGCATATGTACAAGAATATAACTGCTATAATACTGCTCCTATGTACAAGAATATAACTACTATAATACTGCTCCTATGTACAAGAATATAACTACTATAATACCACTCCTATGTACAAGTATATAACTACTATAATACTACTCCTATGTACAAGAATATAACTACTATAATACTTGCCCCTATGTACAAGAATATAACTACTATAATACTACCTCATATGTACAAGAATATAACTACTATAATACTACCCCTTATGTACAAGAATATAACTACTATAATACTACTCTTATGTACAAGAATATAACTACTATAATACTGCTCCTATGTACAAGAATATAACTAATATAATACTGCTCCTATGTACAAGAATATAACTACTATAATACTACTCCTATGTACAAGAATATAACTACTATAATACTACCTCCTATGTACAAGAATATAACTACTATAATACTACTCCTATGTACAAGAATATAACTACTATAATACTACTCCTATGTACAAGAATATAACTACTATAATACCACTCCTATGTACAAGAATATAACTACTATAATACTACCTCCTATGTACAAGTATATAACTACTATAATACTACTCCTATGTACAAGAATATAACTACTATAATACTTGCCCCTATGTACAAGAATATAACTACTATAATACTACCTCATATGTACAAGAATATAACTACTATAATACTACCCCTTATGTACAAGAATATAACTACTATAATACTACTCCTATGTACAAGAATATAACTACTATAATACTGCTCCTATGTACAAGAATATAACTACTATAATACTACTGCATATGTACAAGAATATAACTACTATAATACTACTCCTATGTACAAGAATATAACTACTATAATACTACCTCCTATGTACAAGAATTTAACTACTATAATACTACCTCCTATGTATATGAATATAACTACTATAATACTACCTCCTATGTACAAGAATATAACTACTATAATACTACCTCATATGTACAAGAATGTAACTACTATAATACTACCCCTTATGTACAAGAATATAACTACTATAATACTACTCCTATGTACAAGAATATAACTACTATAATACTGCTCCTATGTACAAGAATATAACTAATATAATACTGCTCCTATGTACAAGAATATAACTACTATAATACTACTCCTATGTACAAGAATATAACTACTATAATACTACCTCCTATGTACAAGAATATAACTACTATAATACTACCTCCTATGTACAAGAATATAACTACTATAATACTGCTCCTATGTACAAGAATATAACTACTATAATACTGCTCCTATGTACAAGAATATAACTACTATAATACTGCTCCTATGTACAAGAATATAACTACTATAATACTAATCCTATGTACAAGAATATAACTACTATACTACTCCTATGTACAAGAATATAACTACTATAATACTACTCCTATGTACAAGAATATAACTACTATAATACTAATCCTATGTACAAGAATATAACTACTATAATACTACTCCTATGTACAAGAATATAACTACTATAATACTGCTCCTATGTACAAGAATATAACTACTATAATACCACTACTACGTACAAGAATATAACTACTATAATACTACTCCTATATACAAGATTATCACTACTATAATTCTACCTCCTATGTACAAGAATATAACTACTATAAAACTACTCCTATGTACAAGAATATAACTACTATAATACTGCTCCTATGTACAAGAATATAACTACTATAATACTACTCCTATGTACAAGAATATAACTACTATAATACTACCTCCTATGTATATGAATATAACTACTATAATACTACTCCTATGTACAAGAATATAACTACTATAATACTACCTCCTATGTACAAGACTATAACTACTATAATACTACCTCCTATGTATATGAATATAACTACTATAATACTACTCCTATGTACAAGAATATAACTACTATAATACTGCTCCTATGTACAAGAATATAACTACTATAATACTACCTCCTATGTACAAGAATATAACTACTATAATACTGCTCCTATGTACAAGAATATAACTACTATAATACTACTCCTATGTACAAGAATATAACTACTATAATACTACCTCCTATGTATATGAATATAACTACTATAATACTACTCCTATGTACAAGAATATAACTACTATAATACTACCTCCTATGTACAAGACTATAACTACTATAATACTACCTGCTATGTATATGAAAATAACTACTATAATACTACTCCTATGTACAAGAATATAACTACTATAATACTGCTCCTATGTACAAGAATATAACTACTATAATACTACTCCTATATACAAGAATATAACTACTATAATATTACCTCCTATTTACAAGAATATAACTACTATAATACTACCTCCTATGTACAAGAATATAACTACTATAATACTGCTCCTATGTACAAGAATATAACTACTATAATACTGCTCCTATGTACAAGAATATAACTACTATAATACTGCTCCTATGTACAAGAATATAACTACTATAATACTACTCCTATGTACAAGAATATAACTACTATAATACTGCGCCCTATGTACAAGAATATAACTACTATAATACTACTTCCTATGTACAAGAATATAACTACTATAATACTGCTCCTATGTACAAGAATATAACTACTATAATACTACCTCCTATGTACAAGAATATATCTACTATAATACTGCTCCTATGTACAAGAATATAACTACTATAATACTACTCCTATGTACAAGAATATAACTACTATAATACTACCTCCTATGTACAAGAATATGACTACTATAATACTGCTCCTATGTACAAGAATATAACTACTATAATACTGCTCCTATGTACAAGAATATAACTACTATAATACTACTCCTATGTACAAGAATATAACTACTATAATATTGCGCCCTATGTACAAGAATATAACTACTATAATACTACCTCCTATGTACAAGAATATAACTACTATAATACTGCTCCTATGTACAAGAATATAACTCCTATAATACTGCTCCTATGTACAAGAATATAACTACTATAATACTGCCCCCTATGTACAAGAATATAACTACTATAATACTGCCCTGTGTACAAGAATATAACTACTATAATACTACTCCTATGTACAAGAATATAACTACTATAATACTACTCCTATGTACAAGAATATAACTACTATAATACTACCTCCTATGTACAAGAATATAACTACTATAATACTACTCCTATGTACAAGAATATAACTACTATAATACTACCTCCTATGTACAAGAATATAACTACTATAATACTACTCCTATGTACAAGAATATAACTACTATAATACTGCTCCTATGTACAAGAATATAACTACTATAATACTACTCCTATGTACAAGAATATAACTACTATAATACTGCGCCCTATGTACAAGAATATAACTACTATAATACTACCTCCTATGTACAAGAATATAACTACTATAGTACTGCTCCTATGTACAAGAATATAACTACTATAATACTACCTCCTATGTACAAGAATATAACTACTATAATACTGCGCCCTATGTACAAGAATATAACTACTATAATACTACCTCCTATGTACAAGAATATAACTACTATAATACTGCTCCTATGTAGAAGAATATAACTACTATAATACTACCTCCTATGTACAAGAATATAACTACTATAATACTACTCCTATGTACAAGAATATAACTACTATAATACTACTCCTATGTACAAGAATATAACTACTATAATACTGCTCCTATGTACAAGAATATAACTACTATAATACTGCTCCTATGTACAAGAATATAACTACTATAATACTACTCCTATGTACAAGAATATAACTACTATAATACTACCTCCTATGTACAAGAATATAACTACTATAATACTGCGCCCTATGTACAAGAATATAACTACTATAATACTACCTCCTATGTACAAGAATATAACTACTATAATACTGCTCCTATGTACAAGAATATAACTACTATAATACTACCTCCTATGTACAAGAATATAACTACTATAATACTACTCCTATGTACAAGAATATAACTACTATAATACTACTCCTATGTACAAGAATATAACTACTATAATACTGCTCCTATGTACAAGAATATAACTACTATAATACTGCTCCTATGTACAAGAATATAACTACTATAATACTACTCCTATGTACAAGAATATAACTACTATAATACTGCGCCCTATGTACAAGAATATAACTACTATAATACTACCTCCTATGTACAAGAATATAACTCCTATAATACTGCTCCTATGTACAAGAATATAACTACTATAATACTACTCCTATGTACAAGAATATAACTACTATAATACTACTCCTATGTACAAGAATATAACTACTATAATACTGCTCCTATGTAAAAGAATATAACTACTATAATACTGCTCCTATGTACAAGAATATAACTACTATAATACTACTCCTATGTACAAGAATATAACTACTATAATACTACCTCCTATGTACAAGAATATAACTACTATAATACTGCGCCCTATGTACAAGAATATAACTACTATAATACTACCTCCTATGTACAAGAATATAACTACTATAATACTGCTCCTATGTACAAGAATATAACTACTATAATACTACCTCCTATGTACAAGAATATAACTACTATAATACTACTCCTATGTACAAGAATATAACTACTATAATACTACTCCTATGTACAAGAATATAACTACTATAATACTGCTCCTATGTACAAGAATATAACTACTATAATACTGCTCCTATGTACAAGAATATAACTACTATAATACTACTCCTATGTACAAGAATATAACTACTATAATACTGCGCCCTATGTACAAGAATATAACTACTATAATACTACCTCCTATGTACAAGAATATAACTACTATAATACTGCTCCTATGTACAAGAATATAACTCCTATAATACTGCTCCTATGTACAAGAATATAACTACTATAATACTGCCCCCTATGTACAAGAATATAACTACTATAATACTGCCCTGTGTACAAGAATATAACTACTATAATACTACTCCTATGTACAAGAATATAACTACTATAATACTACTCCTATGTACAAGAATATAACTACTATAATACTACTCCTATGTACAAGAATATAACTACTATAATACTATCTCCTATGTACAAGAATATAACTACTATAATACTGCCCCTATGTACAAGAATATAACTACTATAATACTACCCCCTATGTACAAGAATATAACTACTATAATACTACCCCCTATGTACAAGAATATAACTACTATAATACTGCTCCTATCTACAAGAATATAACTACTATAATACTACTCCTATGTACAAGAATATAACTACTATAATACTACCCCCTATGTACAAGAATATAACTACTATAATACTACCCCCTATGTACAAGAATATAACTACTATAATACTACCCCCTATGTACAAGAATATAACTACTATAATACTGCTCCTATGTACAAGAAAATAACTACTATAATACTACTCCTATGTACAAGAATATAACTACTATAATACTACCCCTATGTACAAGAATATAACTACTATAATACTACCCCCTATGTACAAGAATATAACTACTATATTACTACCGCATATGTACAAGAATATAACTACTATAATACTGCTCCTATGTACAAGAATATAACTACTATAATACCACTCCTATGTACAAGAATATAACTACTATAATACTACCTCCTATGTACAAGTATATAACTACTATAATACTACTCCTATGTACAAGAATATAACTACTATAATACTACTCCTATGTACAAGAATATAACTACTATAATACTTGCCCCTATGTACAAGAATATAACTACTATAATACTACCTCATATGTACAAGAATATAACTACTATAATACTACCCCTTATGTACAAGAATATAACTACTATAATACTACTCTTATGTACAAGAATATAACTACTATAATACTGCTCCTATGTACAAGAATATAACTACTATAATACTACTGCATATGTACAAGAATATAACTACTATAATACTGCTCCTATGTACAAGAATATAACTAATATAATACTGCTCCTATGTACAAGAATATAACTACTATAATACTACTCCTATGTACAAGAATATAACTACTATAATACTACCTCCTATGTACAAGAATATAACTACTATAATACTACTCCTATGTACAAGAATATAACTACTATAATACTACTCCTATGTACAAGAATATAACTACTATAATACTACTCCTATGTACAAGAATATAACTACTATAATACTATCTCCTATGTACAAGAATATAACTACTATAATACTGCCCCTATGTACAAGAATATAACTACTATAATACTGCTCCTATGTACAAGAATATAACTACTATAATACTACCTCCTATGTACAAGAATATAACTACTATAATACTGCTCCTATGTACAAGAATATAACTGCTATAATACTGCTCTATGTACAAGAATATAACTACTATAATACTGCCCCTATGTACAAGAATATAACTACTATAATACTGATCCTATGTACAAGAATATAACTACTATAATACTACCTCCTATGTACAAGAATATAACTACTATAATACTGCCCCTATGTACAAGAATATAACTACTATAATACTGCTCCTATGTACAAGAATATAACTACTATAATACTACCTCCTATGTACAAGAATATAACTACTATAATACTACCTCCTATGTATATGAATATAACTACTATAATACTACTCCTATGTACAAGAATATAACTACTATAATACTACCTCCTATGTACAAGAATATAACTACTATAATACTACTCCTATGTACAAGAATATAACTACTATAATACTACCTCCTATGTACAAGAATATAACTACTATAATACTGCCCCTATGTACAAGAATATAACTACTATAATACTGCCCCTATGTACAAGAATATAACTACTATAATACTGATCCTATGTACAAGAATATAACTACTATAATACCACTCCTATGTACAAGAATATAACTACTATAATACTACCTCCTATGTACAAGAATATAACTACTATAATACTACTCCTATGTACAAGAATATAACTACTATAATACTACCTCCTATGTACAAGAATATAACTACTATAATACTGCGCCCTATGTACAAGAATATAACTACTATAATACTACTCCTATGTACAAGAATATAACTACTATAATACTGCGCCCTATGTACAAGAATATAACTACTATAATACTACCTCCTATGTACAAGAATATAACTACTATAATACTGCTCCTATGTACAAGAATATAACTACTATAATACTACTCCTATATACAAGAATATAACTACTATAATACTACCTCATATGTACAAGAATATAACTACTATAATACCACTCCTATGTACAAGTATATAACTACTATAATACTACTCCTATGTACAAGAATATAACTACTATAATACTTGCCCCTATGTACAAGAATATAACTACTATAATACTACCTCATATGTACAAGAATATAACTACTATAATACTACCCCTTATGTACAAGAATATAACTACTATAATACTACTCTTATGTACAAGAATATAACTACTATAATACTGCTCCTATGTACAAGAATATAACTAATATAATACTGCTCCTATGTACAAGAATATAACTACTATAATACTACTCCTATGTACAAGAATATAACTACTATAATACTACCTCCTATGTACAAGAATATAACTACTATAATACTACTCCTATGTACAAGAATATAACTACTATAATACTACTCCTATGTACAAGAATATAACTACTATAATACCACTCCTATGTACAAGAATATAACTACTATAATACTACCTCCTATGTACAAGTATATAACTACTATAATACTACTCCTATGTACAAGAATATAACTACTATAATACTTGCCCCTATGTACAAGAATATAACTACTATAATACTACCTCATATGTACAAGAATATAACTACTATAATACTACCCCTTATGTACAAGAATATAACTACTATAATACTACTCCTATGTACAAGAATATAACTACTATAATACTGCTCCTATGTACAAGAATATAACTACTATAATACTACTGCATATGTACAAGAATATAACTACTATAATACTACTCCTATGTACAAGAATATAACTACTATAATACTACCTCCTATGTACAAGAATTTAACTACTATAATACTACCTCCTATGTATATGAATATAACTACTATAATACTACCTCCTATGTACAAGAATATAACTACTATAATACTACCTCATATGTACAAGAATGTAACTACTATAATACTACCCCTTATGTACAAGAATATAACTACTATAATACTACTCCTATGTACAAGAATATAACTACTATAATACTGCTCCTATGTACAAGAATATAACTAATATAATACTGCTCCTATGTACAAGAATATAACTACTATAATACTACTCCTATGTACAAGAATATAACTACTATAATACTACCTCCTATGTACAAGAATATAACTACTATAATACTACCTCCTATGTACAAGAATATAACTACTATAATACTGCTCCTATGTACAAGAATATAACTACTATAATACTGCTCCTATGTACAAGAATATAACTACTATAATACTGCTCCTATGTACAAGAATATAACTACTATAATACTAATCCTATGTACAAGAATATAACTACTATACTACTCCTATGTACAAGAATATATCTACTATAATACTACTCCTATGTACAAGAATATAACTACTATAATACTAATCCTATGTACAAGAATATAACTACTATAATACTACTCCTATGTACAAGAATATAACTACTATAATACTGCTCCTATGTACAAGAATATAACTACTATAATACCACTACTACGTACAAGAATATAACTACTATAATACTACTCCTATATACAAGATTATCACTACTATAATTCTACCTCCTATGTACAAGAATATAACTACTATAAAACTACTCCTATGTACAAGAATATAACTACTATAAAACTACTCCTATGTACAAGAATATAACTACTATAATACTGCTCCTATGTACAAGAATATAACTACTATAATACTGCTCCTATGTACAAGAATATAACTACTATAATACTAATCCTATGTACAAGAATATAACTACTATACTACTCCTATGTACAAAAATATAACTACTATAATACTACTCCTATGTACAAGAATATAACTACTATAATACTGCTCCTATGTACAAGAATATAACTACTATAATACCACTCCTACGTACAAGAATATAACTACTATAATACTACTCCTATATACAAGAATATAACTACTATAATTCTACCTCCTATGTACAAGAATATAACTACTATAATACTGCCTCCTATGTACAAGAATATAACTACTATAATACTACTCCTATGTACAAGAATATAACTACTATAAAACTACTCCTATGTACAAGAATATAACTACTATAAAACTACCTCCTATGTACAAGAATATAACTACTATAATACTGCTCCTATGTACAAGAATATAACTACTATAATACTGCTCCTATGTACAAGAATATAACTACTATAATACTACTCCTATGTACAAGAATATAACTACTATAATACTACCTCCTATGTACAAGAATATAACTACTATAATACTACCTCCTATGTACAAGAATATAACTACTATAATACTGCTCCTATGTACAAGAATATAACTACTATAATACTGCTCCTATGTACAAGAATATAACTACTATAATACTGCTCCTATGTACAAGAATATAACTACTATAATACTAATCCTATGTACAAGAATATAACTACTATACTACTCCTATGTACAAGAATATAACTACTATAATACTACTCCTATGTACAAGAATATAACTACTATAATACTAATCCTATGTACAAGAATATAACTACTATAATACTACTCCTATGTACAAGAATATAACTACTATAATACTGCTCCTATGTACAAGAATATAACTACTATAATACCGCTACTACGTACAAGAATATAACTACTATAATACTACTCCTATATACAAGATTATCACTACTATAATTCTACCTCCTATGTACAAGAATATAACTATTATAAAACTACTCCTATGTACAAGAATATAACTACTATAATACTGCTCCTATGTACAAGAATATAACTACTATAATACTGCTCCTATGTACAAGAATATAACTACTATAATACTAATCCTATGTACAAGAATATAACTACTATACTACTCCTATGTACAAGAATATAACTACTATAATACTACTCCTATATACAAGAATATAACTACTATAATACTACCTCCTATGTACAAGAATATAACTACTATAATACTGCTCCTATGTACAAGAATATAACTACTATAATACCACTCCTACGTACAAGAATATAACTACTATAATACTACTCCTATATACAAGAATATAACTACTATAATTCTACCTCCTATGTACAAGAATATAACTACTATAATACTGCCTCCTATGTACAAGAATATAACTACTATAATACTACTCCTATGTACAAGAATATAACTACTATAAAACTACTCCTATGTACAAGAATATAACTACTATAAAACTACTCCTATGTACAAGAATATAACTACTATAATACTGCTCCTATGTACAAGAATATAACTACTATAATACTGCTCCTATGTACAAGAATATAACTACTATAATACTGCTCCTATGTACAAGAATATAACTACTATAATACTACCTCCTATGTACAAGAATATAACTACTATAATACTGCTCCTATGTACAAGAATATAACTACTATAATACTACTCCTATGTACAAGAATATAACTACTATAATACTGCTCCTATGTACAAGAATATAACTACTATAATACTGCTCTTTGTGTACAGGAATCTATCACTCTTGATAACATGTAAGATCCTAATGTATCGACCTGATCGTCACTTCTAGTAATCTCTCGCCTACGGTACACTCGGCTCTTGTGCAGTCTCCTTTACGGTCTGTTTTGTCGTCGTTCTCTTAGAACCCTTTTTATATTCAGCAGAGAAAAACATGTCAAAACTCTTTAAACAATGATAAATGTGCCCTGGGCGTCCAACTTTCCTCCTTCTTTACAAGCCGGTGAGTGACGGTGATTTATGACGTTGGAGATTTTCCTTAAGCTAGTGGTTTTTAAAGAATAAAGAAAGGTCAGAGGAGCCGAGCGTCTTACATGGCGGCTGCCGCTCCCCCGAGCTCTTTTATTCTCTGTGAATAACTCGTGGTCAGGTCTATAGAATCCGACGGATATAAATAATTTATAGATCTGCCTATAAATAATAACAATATAGAGGAGAGTATTAGAATATTCAGATTGCAGGAACTTCCTTTCCTGATATTTTTCAACAAAAGTCTTTTCAAATTCATAAAAATTTTGAAAATATTCAAACACACAATAAATAAATAAATAAATAAATAAAATAATCCCAGACCCAGAGAAACGTTAAATGTCACAGGTAAATTATTGCAGGTGAGCTATCATTACACACTAAGTCTTACCACTAGAGGGGGTAGAGTGTTTACTATACAAGAAGCCACTTTTGGGTAGTGTACCTCTTGGTGAGAGGCCATTGACAGTTAGACCTCAACATTTTGCCCAGTTGCCAAATTTTGTAAGAGGTTGCATTATGGTACTAAGAGAAGCAAGATGGCCATTTTGACAAATTATACACTATGTAGGCCATTGTGAGTTAGCTGTTAGGAGATGTTGGGACACGTGACACGTGAGGACAGGACACAGTACACAAACTGTATGGAAGATAGTTTGATCCATCGACAAGCTTGAGCAGTTCCCACTGTTTCCTTGTCCAACATCTAGACATAGGCGGCGCCTTCCTTACATCCCCACCCCCTTCCCATTTTGGACTGGACCATTATGTGCCCATTATGTGTCCTGCCAATGACAGCCATCTATCATCACCTATGGTGGCAGTGGTGTCCTGAACATGAAACTTGGACTGGAACCATATCATTGTTAGACCTCGAGGTAAGGCTTACGTGTGCTGTGTAGGGATACGTTGCCCCCTGCTGGTGTAATGATGTGGGGGCCATCACATAGGACAGTCGGTCACCCCTGGTAGTGATACAAGGACACAGCTCAGTCATATGTTCAAGACATCCTGACACTGCCATATGGGCTGCTCTCACGGATATCGGGCAATTCTCAGCAGGATAATGCTCGCCCCCCACACACAAGAACTGTCTCTACCAGATTACAACACCTTCTTGGCCTGCCCGATCAACAGATTTATCGCCATTCTAGAATGTATGTCACTAGTAGCTTTTATGGAGGCCGAGCTGCAACATCTGAGGGTAAGGGTGACAACACTTGAGTGTATTGGCCCACCTTGGTCCACATTCTTCCAAGCCCAGGAGGACATAAGCCATTGGGCAGATGGCTTACTAACAGATAGCCTTGGAGAATGCCCTTTACTCCTTCATAATACTGATGAGGTCGATCCGGACAACTCGGAACCTTGCAGCAGTGGTTTTAGCGGTAAAACTCTCAAGAAATCAGCACTTGGTTGCAAATACTTGGAAAAGAAAACGACTCCTATAGGTGAAGTGAAATATGTGGCTGCAATTTATACAACGTTTCGACTGTAGACTGAAAGAGGAGAGTAAGATCCCGGTACAGACAAAATCAGTTCCAAAAGAACACCTCCCGATAGCGTTAATCTCATAAGAAGCCCCCTAGTGTAAGGTGTTGTAACGACCCTCGTACGGTCTCCTGTCCCCTCTGCGTCTCCAGATCTCGCCCAGTATCCCGCTTTCCACCACGGATTCCCTCGCTCGCTGCAGAATATTCCAGTCATGTCGAGGAAGGAGACAAGACACCTGTAATCAATGGGAGCTGGATGTTTTTCTTAAGTAATCAGAGAATGATATGCAGATAGAAAACACTGATTTACATAATAGCACTGTTCTTTCCGGGAGATTTTTCTCCTCTTATAATTCGAGCTGATCTTTACGAGGACAAATGAGTCAAAACATATCATGCATAAAGTATGCCCACCGCTCTCGCCCTCATCCTTATTTATGCGGCGGCCCCGTCATGGAGATCACCGCTGCATTGTCCTCAATGTAATCTTAGCGTTTCTGAAGCAAATAAACTTAGGTAGTGAGACACAACATTAGCGTCAATCCGGAGTCGTGAAGGTGACTAGGTGTCGTGTGGAGGTAAGGGGTCAGCTGTTCCTGGGACCAATGAGACAACAATGTGGGACTTACCCAGTGTTCAACTGGCCCCTGGGAATAGCAGAGGATCCTCCAGTGGTCCAGGCCATAACATAGTGATGGTCCAGTAGAAGACACTCAGATTTGGAGGACACTGTGGCCCAAGAATCATGTATGTCTAAGCAATGATCTAGTTATGGCTGCATTCATGTGTAAGTGCGCGTGCGTGTCCTTCTGTCTGTATTCCTCATCTATGCTTTCCTTCTGTCTGCTTTATCCTGGAATACGTGTAGCTGCTTTGCTAGGCCAGTAAGATAAGATACTGTTACCACTACACCCCCCATAGCTATGCTCTTGGGTTGGACCTACCCTGTTTCCCCAAAAATAAGTCATCCCCCGAAAGTAAGACATAGCAGAGGTTTTGTTGAATTGCCTAATATAAGGCACCCCCCGAAAATAAGACATCCCCCAATAATAATAATCTTTCTGTGCAAAGACAGTATGAAGAAAAAACATTGCAGCCGGCTGAACGCTGTGTGCGGTGCTCCGTGTGCACAGGTTTGCCAGCTGCTGACGCCGCTGCGATACGTTGTATCCACTGTTCCTGCTGCTGTAGGATGAGATGCCCGCTGTGCATACACTAAGCATCGTATGCGGCGGGGGTTCAACTCTACCAGCTCATCCCACAGCATCAGGAACACTGGATACAACGTACGATATCACAGCAGTGGCAGCAGCTGGCAAACCTGTGCCCACGGAGCACCGCACAAAGCGTTCAGCCGGCTGCAATGTTTTTTCTTCATACTGTCTTTGCACAGCAAGCACATTTCAGCGTAGTGCAGTGGTGGCAGCAGCACACAAAATAAAATAAGACATCCCCTGAAAATAAGACATAGCATATCTTTAGTAGAGATGAGCGAACAGTGTTCTATCGAACTCATGTTCGATCGGATATTAGGCTGTTCGGCATATTCGAATCGAATCGAACACCGCGTGGTAAAGTGCGCCATTACTCGATTCCCCTCCCACCTTCCCTGGCGCCTTTTTTGCTCCAATAACAGCGCAGGGTAGGTGGGACAGGAACTACGACACCGGTGACGTTGAAAAAAGTAGGCAAAACCCATTGGCTGCCGAAAACATGTGACCTCTAATTTAAAAGAACAGCGACGCCCAGCTTCGCGTCATTCTGAGCTTGCAATTCACCGAGGACGGAGGTTTCCGTCCAGCTAGCTAGGGCTTAGATTCTGGGTAGGCAGGGACAGGCTAGGATAGGAAGGAGAAGACAACCAACAGCTCTTGTAAGAGCTAAATTCCAGGGAGAAGCTTGTCAGTGTAACGTGGCACTGACGGGCTCAATCGCCGCAACCCAGCTTTCCCAGGATCCTGAATGGAACACACTGACAGTGTATTCCCGTA
Source organism: Leptodactylus fuscus (assembly GCF_031893055.1). Classification (NCBI taxonomy): domain Eukaryota; kingdom Metazoa; phylum Chordata; class Amphibia; order Anura; family Leptodactylidae; genus Leptodactylus; species Leptodactylus fuscus. Next base: position 10,114,853 of record NC_134268.1, read on the forward strand.
TACCCCATATATACACCCCAAATCCCCGTTCCAACGGTGTGCCCCCCCACCTTCACCTCAGAAATACCCTGCAAGTCCCCTAGCAATAGAATTGGGGCTATATACACCCACAATTTTTGCTACTGGTATACAGTGCCATTGTCTGACTGGGAATTCAAAGAATATATGGGGGTTATAAATACCCTCATTTCTTGCTACTGGTATATAGTGCCAGTTTCTGACTGGTAATTCAAAGAATATATTGGGAATACAAATACCCTCATTTCTTGCTACTGCCATATAGTGCCATTGTCTGACTGGGAATTCAAAGAATATATTGGGGTTACAAATACCCTCATTTCTTGCTACTGGTATATAGTGCCATTGTCTGACTGGGAATTCAAAGAATATATTGGGGTTACAAATACCCTCATTTCTTGCTACTGGTATATAGTGCCATTGTCTGACTGGGAATTCAAAGAATATATTGGGGTTACAAATACCCTCATTTCTTGCTACTGGTATATAGTGCCATTGTCTGACTGGGAATTCAAAGAATATATTGGGGTTGCAAATACCCTCATTTCTTGCTACTGCCATATAGTGCCAGTTTCTGACTGGTAATTCAAAGAATATATTGGGGTTATAAATACCCTCATTTCTTGCTACTGCCATATAGTGCCATTGTCTGACTGGTAATTCAAAGAATATATTGGGGTTATAAATACCCTCATTTCTTGCTACTGCCATATAGTGCCATTGTCTGACTGGGAATTCAAAGAATATATTGGGGTTACAAATACCCTCATTTCTTGCTACTGCCATATAGTGCCAGTTTCTGACTGGTAATTCAAAGAATATATTGGGGTTACGTGCACCCACAATTTTTGCTACTGGTATATAGTGCCATTGTCTGACTGGGAATTCAAAGAATATATTGGGAATACAAATACCCTCATTTCTTGCTACTGGTATATGGTGCCATTGTCTGACTGGGAATTTAAAGAATATATTGGGGTTATAAATACCCTCATTTCTTGCTACTGGTATATAGTGCCATTGTCTGACTGGGAATTCAAAGAATATATTGGGGTTATAAATACCCTCATTTCTTGCTACTGGTATATAGTGCCATTGTCTGACTGGTAATTCAAAGAATATATTGGGGTTATAAATACCCTCATTTCTTGCTACTGGTATATAGTGCCATTGTCTGACTGGGAATTCAAAGAATATATTGGGGTGATAAATACCCTCATTTCTTGCTACTGGTATATAGTGCCATTGTCTGACTGGGAATTCAAAGAATATATTGGAGTTACAAATACCCTCATTTCTTGCTACTGGTATATAGTGCCATTGTCTGACTGGGAATTCAAAGAATATATTGGGGTTACAAATACCCTCATTTCTTGCTACTGCCATATAGTGCCAGTTTCTGACTGGTAATTCAAAGAATATATTGGGGTTATAAATACCCTCATTTCTTGCTACTGGTATATAGTGCCATTGTCTGACTGGGAATTCAAAGAATATATTGGGGTTATAAATACCCTCATTTCTTGCTACTGGTATATAGTGCCATTGTCTGACTGGGAATTCAAAGAATATATTGGGGTTATAAATACCCTCATTTCTTGCTACTGGTATATAGTGCCATTTTCTGACTGGGAATTCAAAGAATATATTGCGGTTACAAATACCCTCATTTCTTGCTACTGCCATATAGTGCCAGTTTCTGACTGGTAATTCAAAGAATATATTGGGGTTACGTGCACCCACAATTTTTGCTACTGGTATATAGTGCCATTGTCTGACTGGGAATTCAAAGAATATATTGGGGTTACGTGCACCCACAATTTTTGCTACTGGTATATAGTGCCAATGTCTGACTGGGAATTCAAAGAATATATTTGGGTTACAAATACCCTCATTTCTTGCTACTGGTATATAGTGCCATTGTCTGACTGGGAATTTAAAGAATATATTGGGGTTATAAATACCCTCATTTCTTGCTACTGCCATATAGTGCCATTGTCTGACTGGTAATTCAAAGAATATATTGGGGTTATAAATACCCTCATTTCTTGCTACTGCCATATGGTGCCATTGTCTGACTGGGAATTCAAAGAATATATTGGGGTTATAAATACCCTCATTTCTTGCTACTGGTATATAGTGCCAGTTTCTGACTGGTAATTCAAAGAATATATTGGGGTTATAAATACCCTCATTTCTTGCTACTGCCATATAGTGCCATTGTCTGACTGGTAATTCAAAGAATATATGGGGGTTATAAATACCCTCATTTCTTGCTACTGGTATATAGTGCCAGTTTCTGACTGGTAATTCAAAGAATATATTGGGAATACAAATACCCTCATTTCTTGCTACTGCCATATAGTGCCATTGTCTGACTGGGAATTCAAAGAATATATTGGGGTTACAAATACCCTCATTTCTTGCTACTGGTATATAGTGCCATTGTCTGACTGGGAATTCAAAGAATATATTGGGGTTACAAATACCCTCATTTCTTGCTACTGGTATATAGTGCCATTGTCTGACTGGGAATTCAAAGAATATATTGGGGTTACAAATACCCTCATTTCTTGCTACTGGTATATAGTGCCATTGTCTGACTGGGAATTCAAAGAATATATTGGGGTTGCAAATACCCTCATTTCTTGCTACTGCCATATAGTGCCAGTTTCTGACTGGTAATTCAAAGAATATATTGGGGTTATAAATACCCTCATTTCTTGCTACTGCCATATAGTGCCATTGTCTGACTGGTAATTCAAAGAATATATTGGGGTTATAAATACCCTCATTTCTTGCTACTGCCATATAGTGCCATTGTCTGACTGGGAATTCAAAGAATATATTGGGGTTACAAATACCCTCATTTCTTGCTACTGCCATATAGTGCCAGTTTCTGACTGGTAATTCAAAGAATATATTGGGGTTACGTGCACCCACAATTTTTGCTACTGGTATATAGTGCCATTGTCTGACTGGGAATTCAAAGAATATATTGGGAATACAAATACCCTCATTTCTTGCTACTGGTATATGGTGCCATTGTCTGACTGGGAATTTAAAGAATATATTGGGGTTATAAATACCCTCATTTCTTGCTACTGGTATATAGTGCCATTGTCTGACTGGGAATTCAAAGAATATATTGGGGTTATAAATACCCTCATTTCTTGCTACTGGTATATAGTGCCATTGTCTGACTGGTAATTCAAAGAATATATTGGGGTTATAAATACCCTCATTTCTTGCTACTGGTATATAGTGCCATTGTCTGACTGGGAATTCAAAGAATATATTGGGGTGATAAATACCCTCATTTCTTGCTACTGGTATATAGTGCCATTGTCTGACTGGGAATTCAAAGAATATATTGGAGTTACAAATACCCTCATTTCTTGCTACTGGTATATAGTGCCATTGTCTGACTGGGAATTCAAAGAATATATTGGGGTTACAAATACCCTCATTTCTTGCTACTGCCATATAGTGCCAGTTTCTGACTGGTAATTCAAAGAATATATTGGGGTTATAAATACCCTCATTTCTTGCTACTGGTATATAGTGCCATTGTCTGACTGGGAATTCAAAGAATATATTGGGGTTATAAATACCCTCATTTCTTGCTACTGGTATATAGTGCCATTGTCTGACTGGGAATTCAAAGAATATATTGGGGTTATAAATACCCTCATTTCTTGCTACTGGTATATAGTGCCATTTTCTGACTGGGAATTCAAAGAATATATTGTGGTTACAAATACCCTCATTTCTTGCTACTGCCATATAGTGCCAGTTTCTGACTGGTAATTCAAAGAATATATTGGGGTTACGTGCACCCACAATTTTTGCTACTGGTATATAGTGCCATTGTCTGACTGGGAATTCAAAGAATATATTGGGGTTACGTGCACCCACAATTTTTGCTACTGGTATATAGTGCCAATGTCTGACTGGGAATTCAAAGAATATATTTGGGTTACAAATACCCTCATTTCTTGCTACTGGTATATAGTGCCATTGTCTGACTGGGAATTTAAAGAATATATTGGGGTTATAAATACCCTCATTTCTTGCTACTGCCATATAGTGCCATTGTCTGACTGGTAATTCAAAGAATATATTGGGGTTATAAATACCCTCATTTCTTGCTACTGCCATATGGTGCCATTGTCTGACTGGGAATTCAAAGAATATATTGGGGTTATAAATACCCTCATTTCTTGCTACTGGTATATAGTGCCAGTTTCTGACTGGTAATTCAAAGAATATATTGGGGTTATAAATACCCTCATTTCTTGCTACTGCCATATAGTGCCATTGTCTGACTGGTAATTCAAAGAATATATTGGGGTTATAAATACCCTCATTTCTTGCTACTGCCATATAGTGCCAGTTTCTGACTGGTAATTCAAAGAATATATTGGGGTTACGTGCACCCACAATTTTTGCTACTGGTATACAGTGCCATTGTCTGACTGGGAATTCAAAGAATATATTGGGGTTATAAATACCCTCATTTCTTGCTACTGGTATATAGTGCCATTGTCTGACTGGGAATTCAAAGAATATATTGGGGTTATACATACCCTCATTTCTTGCTACTGGTATATAGTGCCATTGTCTGACTGGGAATTCAAAGAATATATTGGGGTTACGTGCACCCACAATTTTTGCTACTGGTATATAGTGCCAATTTCTAACTGGGAATTCAAAATGCGCAAGGCTCCCGGAAAGGGACGTGGACGAGGCCGTGGGCGAGGTCGGGGGAATGGTTCTGGGGAGCAAGGTAGCAGTGAAGCCACAGGGCGTCCCGTGCCTACTCCTGTGGGGCAGCAAGCATTGCGCCACTCCACAGTGCCAGGGTTGCTTGCCACATTAACTAAACTGCAGGGTACAAACCTTAGTAGGCCCGAGAACCAGGAACAGGTCTTGCAATGGCTGTCAGAGAACGCTTACAGCACATTGTCCAGCAGCCAGTCAGACTCTGCCTCCTCTCCTCCTATTACCCAACAGTCTTGTCCTCCTTCCTCCCAAAATTCCCAAGCTTCACAGAACAATAACCCCAACTGTCCCTGCTCCCCAGAGCTGTTCTCCGCTCCTTTCATTGTCCCTCAACCTGCCTCTCCACGTCACGATTCCACGAACCTAACAGAGGAGCATCTGTGTCCAGATGCTCAAACACTAGAGTCTCCTCCATCTCCGTTCGATTTGTTAGTGGATGACCAGCAACCCACCCTCATCGACGATGATGTGACGCAGTTGCCGTCAGGGCATCCAGTTGACCGGCGCATTGTGCGGGAGGAGGAGATGAGACAGGAGTTGGAAGAGGAAGTGGTGGATGATGAGGACACTGACCCGACCTGGACAGGTGGGATGTCAAGCGGGGAAAGTAGTGTGGATGTTGAGGCAGGTGCAGCACCAAAAAAGGTAGCTAGAGGCAGAGGTCAGCAGCTTAGGTGAAGCCAGGCCACACCCGGAATCTCCCAAGATGTTCCAGTTCGTACCCAGCCCCGAAAAACTCCCACCTCGAGGGCACGTTTCTCGAAGGTGTGGAGTTTTTTCAAGGAATGCGCCGAGGACAGATATAGTGTTGTCTGCACAATTTGCCTCTCGAAATTGATTAGGGGCTCTGAGAAGAGCAACCTGTCCACCACTTCAATGCGTCGTCATTTGGAATCCAAGCACTGGAATCAGTGGCAGGCAGCAACGGCAGGACAAAGGCCGCCTGCCGTTCACGCCACTGCCACTGCCTCTGCCACTGCCTCTGCCTCTGCCACTGCCACTGCTGACTGTGCTGGCGATGCACTCCAGAGGACGAGCCAGGACACCACTTCATCTGCCTCCGCCACTTTGTTGACTTCTCCCTCATCCTCCCCTGTTCCTGTCTTATCTCCTTCTCCTGCACCATCAAAGGCACCATCAGGCGCTTCTTTACAACAACCCACCATCTCTCAGACATTGGAGCGGCGGCAGAAATACACTGCTAACCACCCACACGCGCAAGCCTTGAACGCCAACATCGCTAAACTGCTGGCCCAGGAGATGTTGGCGTTCCGGCTTGTTGAAACTCCCGCCTTCCTGGACCTGATGGCAACTGCGGCACCTCGCTATGCCGTCCCTAGCCGTCACTACTTCTCCCGGTGTGCCGTCCCCGCCTTGCACCAGCACGTGTCACTCAACATCAGGCGGGCCCTTAGTTCCGCGCTTTGCACAAAGGTCCACTTGACCACCGACGCGTGGACAAGTGCATGCGGACAGGGACGCTACATTTCACTGACGGCACACTGGGTGAATGTAGTTGAGGCTGGGACTGCTTCCCAAACTGGCCCGGTGTACCTCGTCTCCCCGCCTAACATTCCTGGCAGGGACACGAGAAGAACACCCCCCTCCTCCTCCTCCTCTACCGCCTCCTCCTCCGCCACCGCCTCCTCCTCCGCCACTGCCTCCTCCTCCGCTGTTAGATTGACCCCAGCTACGAGTTGGAAACGTTGCAGCACTGGCGTTGGTAGACGTCAGCAGGCTGTGCTGAAGCTGATCAGCTTGGGGGACAGACAGCACACTGCCTCCGAGGTGAGGGATGCCCTCCTCGATGAGACGGCAATATGGTTTGAGCCGCTGCACCTGGGCCCAGGCATGGTCGTTTGTGATAACGGCCGGAACCTGGTAGCAGCTCTGGAGCTTGCCGGACTCCAACATGTTCCATGCCTGGCCCACGTCTTCAACCTAGTGGTGCAACGTTTCCTAAAGAGCTACCCCAATGTTCCAGAGCTACTGGTGAAAGTGTGGCGCATGTGCGCCCACTTTCGCAAGTCGACAGTAGCCGCTGCTAGCTTAAAATCTCTCCAGCAACGCCTGCATGTGCCACAACACCGGCTTTTGTGCGACGTCCCCACACGCTGGAACTCAACGTTTCAGATGTTGAATAGAGTGGTTGAGCAGCAGAGACCTTTCATGGAATGCCAGCTACAAAACCCTAGGGTGCCACAAAGTCAGCTGCCTCAGTTTCACATCCATGAGTGGCCATGGATGAGAGACCTTTGTGACATCCTACGGGTCTTTGAGGAGTCCACAAGGAGGGTGAGCTCTGAGGATGCGATGGTGAGCCTTACAATCCCGCTCTTGTGTGTTCTGAGAGAATCCCTGATTGACATCAGGGATAACTCAGATCACACAGAGGAGTTAGGGATAGCATCCGATCCGTCACAGCTGGAGAGTAGGTCCACACATCTGTCCGCTTCACTGCGTTTAATGGAGGAGGAGGAGGAGGAAGAAGAGTTGTCCGATGATGTGATGGTGATACAGGAGGCTTCCGGGCAACTTCGAATCGTCCCATTGTTGCAGCGCGGATGGGTAGACATGGAGGATGAGGAGGAAATGGAGATTGAACTTTCCGGTGGGGCCAGAGGAGTCATGCCAACTAACACTGTGGCAGACATGGCTGAGTTCATGTTGGGGTGCTTTACAACCGACAAGCGTATTGTCAAAATCATGGAGGACAACCAGTACTGGATCTTTGCTATCCTTGACCCCCGGTATAAAAACAACATCTCGTCTTTTATTCCGGTAGAGGGGAGGGCCAATCGCATCAATGCTTGCCACAGGCAATTGGTGCAGAATATGATGGAGATGTTTCCACCAACTCTGCTGGTTAGAGGCTCCCTCCACCCTGCTTTCCCACAACTCTGCTGGTTAGAGGCTCCCTCCACCCTGCTTTCCCACAACTCTGCTGGTTAGAGGCTCCCTCCACCCTGCTTTCCCACAACTCTGCTGGTTAGAGGCTCCCTCCACCCTGATTTCCACCAACTCTGCTGGTTAGAGGCTCCCTCCACCCTGCTTTCCCACAACTCTGCTGGTTAGAGGCTCCCTCCACCCTGATTTCCACCAACTCTGCTGGTTAGAGGCTCCCTCCACCATGAATTGGTCCAAACTGGGCTGGTTAGAGGCTCCCTCCACCATGAATTGGTCCAAACTGGGGTTTTTAGAGGCTCCCTCCACCATGAATTGGTCCAAACTGGGCTGGTTAGAGGCTCCCTCCACCATGAATTTGCCCAAACTGGGGTTTTTAGAGGCTCCCTCCACCATGAATTTGCCCAAACTGGGCTGTTTAGAGGCTCCCTCCACCATGAATTGGTCCAAACTGGGGTTTTTAGAGGCTCCCTCCACCATGAATTGGTCCAAACTGGGCTGTTTATAGGCTCCCTCCACCATGAATTGGTCCAAACTGGGGTTTTTAGAGGCTCCCTCCACCATGAATTGGTCCAAACTGGGCTGGTTAGAGGCTCCCTCCACCATGAATTGGTCCAAACTGGGGTTTTTAGAGGCTCCCTCCACCATGAATTGGTCCAAACTGGGCTGTTTATAGGCTCCCTCCACCATGAATTGGTCCAAACTGGGGTTTTTAGAGGCTCCCTCCACCATGAATTGGTCCAAACTGGGCTGGTTAGAGGCTCCCTCCACCATGAATTGGCCCAAACTGGGCTGTTTAGAGGCTCCCTCCACCATGAATTTGCCCAAACTGGGCTGTTTAGAGGCTCCCTCCACAATGAATTGGTCCAAACTGGGGTTTTTAGAGGCTCCCTCCACCATGAATTGGTCCAAACTGGGCTGTTTAGAGGCTCCCTCCACCATGAATTGGTCCAAACTGGGGTTTTTAGAGGCTCCCTCCACCATGAATTGGTCCAAACTGGGGGTTTTTAGAGGCTCCCTCCACCATGAATTGGTCCAAACTGGGGTTTTTAGAGGCTCCCTCCACCATGAATTTGCCCAAACTGAGCTGTTTAGAGGCTCCCTCCATCATGAATTGGTCCAAACTGGGGGTTTTAGAGGCTCCCTCCACCATGAATTGGTCCAAACTGGGGTTTTTAGAGGCTCCCTCCACCATGAATTGGTCCAAACTGGGGTTTTTAGAGGCTCCCTCCACCATGAATTTGCCCAAACTCTGCTGGTTAGAGGCTCAATCCACCCTGATTTTCAAAACAAATGTTGGTGCCAACCTCAACTTACTACAAGGGCCAAATTCACTGCTGGTGACAAGCTCTCCTCACTGCAAGTGCCAAATACACATGTTTCAAGGTGTTTTCCTACTGTCAGAGAGGTGGTATTGAGTGTGTAAAGTGTGTAGTTGTTAGGCTGTGATGTTGGGGTAATAGAGGGTCTTTGGTGTGTTAGATGCCCCCAGACATGCTTCCCCTGCTGTCCCAGTGTCATTCCAGAGGTGTTGGCATCATTTCCTGGGGTGTCATAGTGGACTTGGTGACCCTCCAGACACGGATTTGGGTTTCCCCCTTAACGAGTATCTGTTCCCCATAGACTATAATGGGGTTCGAAACCCGTTCGAACACACGAACATTGAGCGGCTGTTCGAATCGAATTTCGAACCTCGAACATTTTAGTGTTCGCTCATCTCTAATCTTTAGGACCAAAATTTAATATAAGACACTGTCTTATTTTCAGGGAAACACGGTATATCTTGCACTATCTATCCCTTACGTTGGAGTCTGTATCTAATGTCCTCGGTTCCCGCTACAATTGAGGATCACTTGTTACTTTTTGTGATGTCTTTCTGCCAGTATTCCCGTGTAGGCGCCTATTTCCATCTGCCATGTCTCTTTAGTAATCTGCTAAAAATTTGTTTCATTTCAAGTTCAGATTGTTCGACCCGAAGATTTGTTTGGCTAGTAATGGCCCATCGATGTCCTCCATTCAAAAACGATATAATGCACAGTGACCCCTGGAGATAACGGATGACATCTAGTTGCAGGCGACCCCTAACAAAATTAGAAGCGCCAACACTATCAATCCTGTCCGTGTTGGGCAGTGAGGTATCTGGGACTACAAATGTTGCAATATTATTTGGTGTTACTGGGCGCCCACCTTACTAGGACCATTGGGGTGTATGTACAATCCTGGAACGCCCCAGTACTAGTGCAACGTCCGATACTTATTATACTGACTATAACAGGACCTTATAGGATGAAACCCACAACATCCCGAGAACCCAAGAGTCCCTGAACCAGATCATATGCACAGCAGAGAGACTCCACCAATGAATCCCGTGTCACTACATCCACTCATCTGTCACTAATTGCATTTGCTCCTGATTTCCCTTTTATTCCATTTTCCCATCATCCTCTGATGTCCTGTGTCGCAGATCAATGGCTGCCGTTGTGTTACTTTGTTGATACAGTTGCAGATTTCCTATTATTTCGGATACTTCTTGTCTTCTTGACGCAATGCTAGACCTCAGTATTCTAGGATGGGGAGCTGGTAAGTTCCAATGCGTTGGCGGGGTGCCCCCTACTGTATATTATATATATTATTCATGACAGTAGGCTCAGTGTCTGTGCGGTGACGAACGGGAACTTCCTTTCATTTGTTCTATCAGCCATGGTGACAAGCACTGTCGGTATTTTATCTTCATCCCTAAGACATGAGGTTGAGTAGCGCCGGAGGATAAGACAAGCGGAGAACATGTGTCTTGTTATTTTACTGTTATCTTACTTCACATAATACAATCCTATCATTACAAGGACGTCTTCCCTGATGGGGAGAAATAAAACACTTGGGCCGGCATAGGGGGAAGACGTCAAGCCAAGGTCCAGCTATTGACACCACGTCCGACAACTTTAGTCCGGCATTCTGCATTGACACCGAGCTCTGTTTTCCAGGGAAGTCAGCTGGTATGGGGGTCCAGTATTAACCACTTAATGACCCCCAATAGACTTGATCACGGATGGTATAATAGGATTGTAGGCTCTTATATACTTATAATGGAGACCACAAGTTGGCGCAGTGAGAGATACCACCCGTGGACGACAACTTCCATTGAATTGCGATGGAGCTCGGCAGGTTCTGTCATGGTGTCCTTCACAATAGTTCTGCACGACGCTCTTCTCTTCTTGTCAGATCTCATTAAATCTGCAACCGAAGCTCTGGATTGAATCTTTGGCACGGATGTGAATAAAGAATAAGCCCTGGTGTCGCGTGAGCCCTAAAGTGTCTGATATCAGCTTCGCTTCTGTCCTCTGATGGCTTGGAGGAAGTTGGAATATAAAATAGACTTTTCTTCTTTTCGCTTGAGAGGTAGAAGATGACTATGTAGGTTTGAAAAATAAAATTTTTTGCATAAAGCTGCCGGGCGGGTGTTTTTTTGTTCCTCCAAATCGTATTGTACAGATCATCTCAGGATAACTCGAGCAAAGAGAAAAAAATGTCCTCTTGTTTGAACCTCCAGCGATCGGCTTCCATCTGGGTTGAAACCTTGTTAAGTGTTCAGTTTCCCTGCAGCGCCACCACAGGGGAAATGAGGCTTTACACAATGTTCATTCTTATCAATGACCTATGTGTGTTGTGCAGGACAGGACAGGACAGGGGCAGCACAACTAGAGAGGTGATTTTTGTAACCACTCAAGAGACGAGGATCCGAAACAGAATCCAGAATTCCCTAATAGGGCGTAGAGTAGGCCAACAGGTTTTCTAAACTGGACAACCCATCTAAGTGTCATATTTCTTAATGTTTTTATTGAATTGAAGATATAAAAACTAAAAATAACAATGTTTATGAACTGCCCTTGTACTGCAGAGTGTTCAGTGTCCCTGCAGCGCCGCCACAGGAGAAAGGAAGCATTACACTGTGTCCATTCATATCAAAGGTTTGTGTAATGCAGGACAGGACTAGAGATGAGCGAACAGTAAAATGTTGAGGTTCGATATTCGTTTCGAGTAGCCCCTCAATATTCGACTACTGGAATCGAATATCGAACCCCATTATACTCTATGGGGGGAAAATGCTCGTTTCAGGGGTAGGCAACGTTCGATCAAATTATACTTACCAAGTCCACGAGTGAGGGTTGGGATTGATCCTCTGAGAAGTCCTCTCCATGCAGCGTCTCCGCAGCGTCTTCCGGCTCTGAATTCACTCTGCCAGGCATAAAGCCTCGGCAGAGCCGACTGCGCATGCCCGCACTACAAGTGGACATGTGCAGTCGGCTCTGCCCAGGCCCGATGCCTGGCAGAGTGAATTCAGAGCCGGAAGACGCCGCGGGGAAGCTGCACGGAGAAGACTTCTAAAGGTAGGAGAAGAACCAGCGATGATTGGCCGACTGTATAGCATTCGGCCAATCAATGCTGGTTCTGCATCGAACTTTTCCATTCGAATAGCGAGTGGTACTCGATCGAGTACGAGAATTTCGAATACCATAGTATTCGATCGAATGCCTACTCCATCGAATACTACTCAAGTCCTCCAGAGATGGGGACGCTCTTTATAAGCAATCTGGCTACTAGATTCCTCCATTATTTAAGAACTTACTAATAGGGCAGATGATGTTTCCCCTCCGAGGCCATTGCAGACTTGGTCATTATATCAGTAAGAGATATTTTCCATCTTTACATTGTCTACATTACAAAAAAAAACTTGGACGGAAAAAAGTTATTATCCTATCTGTCCAAAAATATGACCCCGATGAAAGAACTGATCCGGTCTCGGAGCCGCCAACGTGCCCACCGGCCACCGCTAATACAGTAAATCTATGGGCTGCCGGAGAATAAAGGGACATCTTCAAAGCCTTGGGCTCTTTCAGTCGGCGTAAATCTGCGTGGTGCCGCTCTACATCTACCAAACGATAGTATTGATCTTCTCTCCGGCCTCCTCTCTGCAAATTTCACAGGAAAAAAAAAACCACAGGGACCTATGGGGAAATGATAAAACGGAGAATAAAGTGCGGGCGACGTGACATTGTCTTTGAACATTTATGCCATGTTTAAAATAAACGCTGATGGAGCCATAATAGAGAATAAAGTGCCCTCAAGATTAGCTTAATGCAGCACATCTGTCACGCAGTACGCAGCGCCCACCGCTTTCATCCCACCATGTGGCTTTATCTGGAGACGAGAGGATAAAGACAACCTGCTTATTATCAATAGCGCTTGATCTAGGAGGATGTTCGCACTTTCATGTTACGCTTTTGGAACCATCCTGAATATATTAATATAGGAGTTCCGTAATATTAGAGATACAATGTTGTTTATTGCACCGTAGACTCTTCGTTAATACGTTGGCCGGGAAGTGTCTGAAGATCCCGACCAAATGATGCCGAGACGTTGAATCACTTTACACATCTTCTGATTTCCAAGACTTGTGTGAACTGTTGGATGAGTTTTTCTATACATTAGTTGGTCACAATTAGAGAATAACAAAGCAGTTTGTAATGAACCAGGTTCATCGCAAATTTTGCCAAAATTTTGAGTTTGGCTGAACCCTATATTTTTGGAGTTATTGGAGCTTGAGGTCCCTTCATGCCCCAGAGTATAATAATTGGAGTCAGGAAGGTTGTGTAAAAATAAAAAAATTTGCTCACCGTTCCCGGGCTCTGCCACAGTTGTGGTCTCCTTCTCCAGGTGTCCTTGGTGTCTTCCAGGTCTCCTATTCTTGTATGTCAATGTCATAAGCCCCAGGTCACCGCTAAGACCAGTGATTGGGACTAAGGCTCATGAGAGAGGTGTTGAGGTTGTTGCATTTTGAGAATACATCATATTGTATACAGAGCCTGAAGAGAATGCAGAGTATAATAATCGCGCTTCCTATTCAGACCCAATAGGTCCAAAACAAGGAATATTGTAAGAAACGAATCTTGCAAGGTTTGCCCATCACTAGTCACAATCAGATCCCTCAGGTACAAGATACAAACGGGCTTTATTAGCATAACCGAAGAAAAACATTTGGTATTGCCAAAGCAAAGAGTGGTTGGGGGTGGGAGAAGGGGGTGGGAGTTGGCGTGGGGTATGTGGTTTGGGGGCTACGTGCGTCCTTGGGGTCTTGGCGTTCTTGTTTGGGACGTGTTGGTATGGGTAGGCGTAGGGGGGTTTAAAGGTCTTTGGGGTCTTTGGGTGGTGGGTGGGGGCTTTCATCTTCCTCATGTTTGTTGGCAACTGGACACATATTGGGCAGCGATCTCCACAGTGGTCTCCTCTTCTCCTAGTAGGATGTAGAGTTTCCTCTTAGCGATGGAGGGATTGTAGAGATGACCCAGAGTCTCCACCAGAGATTTCATAGAGCCGAAGGGTTGTGGGACCACATGGAATAGATCATAAATAGGTTGGGTAATAATCAGCTGTAGAACTGAACCGACCAAGTGAGGACACAATGGACAATGTGGTGGTGTCAGTCCTACAGGGAAATGAAAATAAACACCCATGGGGTATATAATGGACCTGGAGCAGAGAAGGTGCCAAACCATATAGGTATATCTATCAATAGGCAGCCTATTGTGGTCATGAACACCACTGCCCCTTGCCAAGCTGGTACAGATTTGCTGGCACCTTAGCTACAGTAGTTGTACAAGGTGACTGTATGAAATCCTGCCCCGAGCTAGTCTATAAATGAAGCCTTGCACCATGTCACTCAGATCTATGGATTTTCCCATTCTATTCACATTGATTCATGGAAAACTTGATTTCTGGTTTTATGCTGCGGGATAACATGTCTAATGTCCATACAGAAAATACTTGGCAACTCTTTGGGAACATAGAGGACGCTCTGGAAAAAGTGTTGACTTCCTAGAGTCCTGAAAAAGCGCCAAAACTGCAACATGTCGAGCTCTAGAGCAGCTGCCACAGATCCCACCCTAGAAGTTGCAGCCATATTGCTATAATTGAAAATGGCGCCATGCAGACCACCATTGTGTTAGCGTCTTCTCCTTCCTCTTCTCGCTTTGGTGTGTTAGTCTTTCCATAAAGCTTCAGGCCTGCAATCCCCTTCCCTCTGCATATATATATGTCTTGCCCTGTCCTGTCCAGCTTCACCCCCATCACCCCTGTCCTGCCAGGTAACAATGCCAAAAAAAGAGCTGCCCCACTTACCAAACTATGGCAAAAAGCATAATGCAAAAGAAGAAGAGTAATGTCAGGGGAAAACTTTATCTCTATTTGTAACAAAAATTCATGAAATGAAGACAAATATTTCCATAAGAAAGTTGAAGGAGATGGAGAAGGATGGATTGTGGTTCGCAACAATGTTCTATAACACCCTGAGTTCTAGACACAGTCCGGACCGCCAGTTCCTCTTCTCTGCTCACCGGGACATTCTGTACTGGAGGAGGACGATGTCTTTTAAAGAAGCATTAAGAGCGACGGCAGCGGAGGAATACTAATTGTACAGGAGCGAGCGAAATTACGACATCGATTCCACAAGAGTTGTAGGAGAATTATCTGATTGATGCGTCTGCTTTACAAATCCTTAAGAAATGAGACCCTGAGACAACGAATCCTGCCAACCCACCTTGTCTGGAATAGTAATGGGCTCCGAAGAGTTAAAAATTACACTTAAAGGGGTTGTATCACTATGGACGTGTCTACTATCCACAGAATAGGGGGAGCTACACATTGCTGGAGGACCCGGCACTCGGACTCCCAGCAAATGGACACTTATCCAAGTTACTTTGGGTTGGATATACACTCACCGGCCACTTTATTAGGTACACCATGCTAGTAACGGGTTGGACCCCCTTTTGCCTTCAGAACTGCCTCAATTCTTCGTGGCATAGATACAACAAGGTGCTGGAAGCATTCCTCAGAGATTTTGGTCCATATTGACATGATGACATCACACAGTTGCAGTCGCAGATTTGTCGGCTGCACATCCATGATGCGAATCTCCCGTTCCACCACATCCCAAAGATGCTCCTCTATTGGATTGAGATCTGGTGACTGTGGAGGCCATTGGAGTACAGTGAACTCATTGTCATGTTCAAGAAAGCAGTCTGAGATGATTCCAGCTTTATGACATGGCATTGCATTATCCTGCTGAAAGTAGCCATCAGATGTTGGGTACATTGTGGTCATAAAGGGATGGACATGGTCAGCAACAATACTCAGGTAGGCTTTGGCGTTGCAACGATGCTCAATTGGTACCAAGGGGCCCAAAGAGTGCCAAGAAAATATTCCCCACACCATGACACCACCACCACCAGCCTGAACCGTTACCGATACAAGGCAGGATGGATCCATGCTTTCATGTTGTTGACGCCAAATTCTGACCCTACCATCCGAATGTCGCAGCAGAAATCGAGACTCATCAGACCAGGCAACGTTTTTCCAATCTTCAATTGTCCAATTTCGATGAGCTTGTGCAAATTGTAGCCTCAGTTTCCTGTTCTTAGCTGAAAGGAGTGGCACCCGGTGTGGTCTTCTGCTGCTGTAGCCCATCTGTAGCCTCAAAGTTGGACGTACTGTGCGGCGTTCAGAGATGCTCTTCTGGCTACCTTGGTTGTAACGGGTGGCTATTTGAGTCACTGTTGCCTTTCTATCAGCTCGAACCAGTCTGGTCATTCTCCTCTGATCTCTGGCATCAACAACGCATTTCCGCCCACAGAACTGCCGCTCACTGGATGTTTTTTCTTTTTCGGACCATTCTCTGTAAACCCTAGAGATGGTTGTGCGTGAAAATCCCAGTAGATCAGCAGTTTCGGAAATACTCAGACCAGCCCTTCTGGCACCAACAACCATGCCACGTTCAAAGGCACTCAAATCACCTTTCTTCCCCATACTGATGCTCGGTTTGAACTGCAGGAGATTGTCTTGACCATGTCTACATGCCGAAATGCACTGAGTTGCCGCCATGTGATTGGCTGATTAGAAATTAAGTGTTAACGAGCAGTTGGACAGGTGTACCTAATAAAGTGGCCGGTGAGTGTAAGTGTCCTGCTGCTTTCTTTCTGAAAGGTCTTCACTTCTTCTCAGGAAGTAACATAGTATCCATTGGTCACATGGCCAAGTCATGGGAGAAACAGAAGTGATGTCACAAGAGGAAGAATAACTCTGTTTTCTAACCCTGGGTAACCCCTTTAATTATAAGGGTACAGCTCACATCAGCTCTATACTAAAGAAGTGAATGGGATTTGAGCGCAGTACCAGGAGCAGCCACAACCAGATAGGTGGCGCTGTGGTGGAGGGTATGTGGTTCTTACTGGACCATTATTCTCCCGTTATTCAGCTTATTGGCATCAGCACCAAGAGTCAGAACATGTTCTGTAATAACGGAGGCCCCGGGGAAGCGCGAAAAATGAAAAAGCAACTCATACTCCGCCTCTCTGGAGCTCCACTGCAGTGTCCAGGCTTCTATCCCAGTGTTTTCCTGACCTCTTCTGCCCTTGGGGGTGATATTAGTACCCCTAGATCACATAGAGATGTTGATGCCCCACATGACCAATGAGGCCCAATCATTGGTACATCACAGCAGATCACGGCACAGGAGAGGAGCGGTAAGTAAGAGTTTTATTTTTCCTCCCTTGGGCCTCCTAATATTATACTTTGGGTAAACCCCAAAAATCTAGAGTTGTACGAATGCCGACATTTTTGGAAAATTCATTATAAACCTGCTTCGTCTCAAGCTGGTCGGCTCATCCCTATAAAAGTCTTGTGGAAACTTTGATGGTGGAGTTTTCAAAAAGTTGAACTCACCTTATGGTGTTCTAAGCCCGAAATGTACAAAGTGGACCAAATACAACAATATCTCATAGGACTTAGTGAATTCTGGGTCATACCATATGATACTGGATGACACCAAAGGACCCCACTGTGATTTTCGTTCCGGGGTCTCCTCCATATCCGCCCACCTGCCCATCCTGATCAGAACTCTCTCTGCAGTATTGTAGGAATTGTCACAAAGCATTATATGGACACTTAGGACAAAAATATGTGTCTTTCTTTCACCAATGGCTCGTGGCATCAAACCCCATCACTTTTATATATGCTAATAAAAAAGAGTAGTAACTCTCCGCTCGCCGCCTCGTCCCTGCAGGTCTGTCCTCTGAGTCACCTTTAAGAGAAGTGATGACGGATTTTCATTTATCCTCCGAGGGGTATAAACGTACGTGGTGAAGTATCTGAGAAACTTGTTAGTTTACCGTCTAACACGGGTCACTTTGAAGTTTTACAAGTAGAATCCAGGTGAATATAAAAATCAACAAAATATATCGACATAGAAAGAAAGCCGGAAGGATAAGGAAGAGCGAAAACCTGAAGGGGCGGCCGAGAAGATTTATAATTGTAACTATTCCATCACATGATCTTACATTAAGATTTTAAAACGATGAGAAAAGCAGAAACTATTAGAAAATCTAAAGGAACGCTAGTAATACGTGACAACGTTCCAACCACGAGAATCGATTGTAAGAAACTATTAAATCAGTTCTTAGAAGGGTAATATAATAGCAGAAATATTACTGTATCTAGAGAGCGGTATTATAGTAGTTACACTCACCGGCCACTTTATTAGGTACACCTGTCCAACTGCTCGTTAACACTTAATTTCTAATCAGCCAATCACATGGCGGCAACTCAGTGCATTTAGGCATGTAGACATGGTCAAGACAATCTCCTGCAGTTCAAACCGAGCATCAGTATGGGGAAGAAAGGTGATTTGAGTGCCTTTGAACGTGGCATGGTTGTTGGTGCCAGAAGAGCTGGTCTGAGTATTCCAGAAACTGCTGATCTACTGGGATTTTCACGCACAACCATCTCTAGGGTTTACAGAGAATGGTCCGAAAAAGAAAAAACATCCAGTGAGCGGCAGTTCTGTGGGGGGCGGAAATGCGTTGTTGATGCCAGAGGTCAGAGGAGAATGGCCAGACTGGTTCGAGCTGATAGAAAGGCAACAGTGACTCAAATAGCCACCCGTTACAACCAAGGTAGCCAGAAGAGCATCTCTGAACGCCGCACAGTACGTCCAACTTTGAGGCTACAGATGGGCTACAGCAGCAGAAGACCACACCGGGTGCCACTCCTTTCAGCTAAGAACAGGAAACTGAGGCTACAATTTGCACAAGCTCATCGAAATTGGACAATTGAAGATTGGAAAAACGTTGCCTGGTCTGATGAGTCTCGATTTCTGCTGCGACATTCGGATGGAAGGGTCAGAATTTGGCGTCAACAACATGAAAGCATGGATCCATCCTGCCTTGTATCGGTAACGGTTCAGGCTGGTGGTGGTGGTGTCATGGTGTGGGGAATATTTTCTTGGCACTCTTTGGGCCCCTTGGTACCAATTGAGCATCGTTGCAACGCCAAAGCCTACCTGAGTATTGTTGCTGACCATGTCCATCCCTTTATGACCACAATGTACCCAACATCTGATGGCTACTTTCAGCAGGATAATGCAATGCCATGTCATAAAGCTGGAATCATCTCAGACTGGTTTCTTGAAGATGACAATGAGTTCACTGTACTCCAATGGCCTCCACAGTCACCAGATCTCAATCCAATAGAGGAGCATCTTTGGGATGTGGTGGAACGGGAGATTCGCATCATGGATGTGCAGCCGACAAATCTGCGACTGCAACTGTGTGATGCCATCATGTCAATATGGACCAAAATCTCTGAGGAATGCTTCCAGCACCTTGTTGTATCTATGCCACGAAGAATTGAGGCAGTTCTGAAGGCAAAAGGGGGTCCAACCCGTTACTAGCATGGTGTACCTAATAAAGTGGCCGGTGAGTGTATATTCTTGTACATAGGAGGCAGTATTATAGTAGTTATATTCTTGTACATAGGAGTAGTATTATAGTAGTTATATACTTGTACATAGGAGTAGTATTATAGTAGTTATATTCTTGTACATAGGAGCAGTATTATAGTAGTTATATTCTTGTACATAGGAGGTAGTATTATAGTAGTTATATACTTGTACATAGGAGTAGTATTATAGTAGTTATATTCTTGTACATAGGAGTAGTATTATAGTAGTTATATTCTTGTACATAGGGAGTAGTATTATAGTAGTTATATTCTTGTACATAGGAGCAGTATTATAGTAGTTATATTCTTGTACATAGGAGTAGTATTATAGTAGTTATATTCTTGTACATAGGAGCAGTATTATAGTTGTTTTATTCTTCTACATAGGAGTAGTATTATAGTAGTTATATTCTTGTACATAGGAGTAGTATTATAGTAGTTATATTCTTGTACATAGGAGCAGTATTATAGTAGTTATATTCTTGTACATAGGAGTAGTATTATAGTAGTTATATTCTTGTACATAGGAGTAGTATTATAGTAGTTATATTCTTGTACATATGAGTAGTATTATAGTAGTTATATTCTTGTACATAGGAGCAGTATTATAGTAGTTATATTCTTGTACATAGGAGTAGTATTATAGTAGTTATATTCTTGTACATAGGAGCAGTATTATAGTAGTTATATTCTTGTACATAGGAGTAGTATTATAGTAGTTATATTCTTGTACATAGGAGTAGTATTATAGTAGTTATATTCTTGTACATAGGAGGTAGTATTATAGTGGTTATATTCTTGTACATAGGAGTAGTATTATAGTAGTTATATTCTTGTACATAGGAGCAGTATTATAGTAGTTATATTCTTGTACATAGGAGATAGTATTATAGTAGTTATATTCTTGTACATAGGAGTAGTATTATAGTAGTTATATTCTTGTACATATGAGTAGTATTATAGTAGTTATATTCTTGTACATAGGAGCAGTATTATAGTAGTTATATTCTTGTACATAGGAGTAGTATTATAGTAGTTATATTCTTGTACATAGGAGCAGTATTATAGTAGTTATATTCTTGTACATAGGAGTAGTATTATAGTAGTTATATTCTTGTACATAGGAGTAGTATTATAGTAGTTATATTCTTGTACATAGGAGGTAGTATTATAGTGGTTATATTCTTGTACATAGGAGCAGTATTATAGTAGTTATGTTCTTGTACATAGGAGTAGTATTATAGTAGTTATATTCTTGTACATAGGAGCAGTATTATAGTAGCATTTGAACATAGACAGTAATATTGTAGTATTTATTATTGTACATAGGGGCAATATTTTTTTCACTTTTTAATGTTTCCAAACCCTAAAGTTATTGATTTCTATATACCCTCTGAAACTTAATTGGCCATCAGACATACAGATCAAATCTGTCAAATTGGGAAAGTTTCAATTGGAACAGGACTTGTTATTTTTTAATCATTCCCTTGGTGCGGCTCTTTCCATAACGATTAGTTTACTAAGGTCAATACAATGTCACAGCACAAGTAATTGTTGGGGAATATGCTCACAATTGGTTTCTTATCTCACTGCTGTAGGTTTGGATTGCATTAAAATGCATCAGTCTGTCCTGTGAATAACAAATACAGCCATTAGGAAGACATAGATATTCTACCCGTTCACTGGGAGAGGAATTAAGCTGTCATCACGGCAAAACTAGTTTTTCCATACATGCCGGTGATCTACAGCAAGAAAGGAGCACGAGGGGAGAACCAAGGTGTTTATTTGCAAAATGTCAAAATTACTGGGGGTGAATGGGTTTTATAAAGTGTGGCAGATAACGAATACCGAAACTGTTTCCTTTGCAGACAATATGTCTATGGGAAATGTTATTGCCGTCCTGTCCATTTGTATCATAGGCTTAAAGTCATAGAAAAGAGCTGAACTGAAGGGTAAGTCCGGCTCAAACTTTCCTCCTTTTTGGAATTCTGTGAGCAAAAAGATCTACAGAAAGAGCCATAAATAAAACCGAATACATTTAGTATGGAGTTCGTTTGGATTCTACGGCCATCGGGGAGAACTTCGTCTAGGCCCGCAATGTTTCTACTCTTAGGTCCCGGTAACTTTTTCACTTATATATACACTCATTGTCAAAAAAAATACCGCACCCAGACAGAACTATCATATTGCTGGTAAATTCACCCTTCAGTTATGTTTCAGGGAGATATGTAAATGAAGGCTACTTTTGGGTAGTGTACCTCTTGGTGAGAGATTGCTGACTTGTAGATATGTCTCAAAGACATTGTATCCTGTTAGCACCTGCTGCTATGATGATGTGGGAACCATCACATAGGACAGGCGGTCACCCCTAGTAGTGATACCACGATACTAGGACATCCTGACACTGCCACATGGGTTGTATATCTCAAGTGTGGCTGGTTTTTGCTGTGACACGCCAATTTCCATGGCTGTAGGTCTTCCATAACTTTCAACCTTTGCATAAAATGGGTGAGATCTGCAACTATAATTGACATGCCCCTAAATGTATAACGGCCTCTTCTTTTGACAACAGAATAAAGGCCTCCACCTTATGCCCCATACAGTTTAATGGCCCCCTTATTCATCCATTCAGTCTTATGACCCACCTATGCCTCCTTACAGTCAAATTGCACCTTACATTATTTCACCTTACAGTATAATGACCCCCTTATGCCCTAAACAGTATTATGACCCAATCATTGTCTCTTATGTCTCCATACAGTACCATACCCCACTTATACCCTGTATAATGTCCCTTTATGTCTAATACAGAACATTAGCCCTTATGCCACCATGCAATAGCCCAAGCACTGAGAATTTGATGTTATATATCAGAAAAACAAAACTGTTGCTGTTACTTTAAGTCATGTATGGCTATAACATGTGTGACCATCCAGAACAGCTTTACTCTCTGCTGTATTGTCCATAGTAACCAGAACATACTAATATCACAATCGACACGTTCACTTCTATTGCACCAGACGTCACCTCGCAGCCCTGTAACCTGTATAGAAGGCAGCACAGGGCTCCTGCTTTTATCCACCAAATTACTTATCTGTGGCCACTAATTCACCACCTGTACAGCCTCTGTGCAGGTCAGTTACAGAAGTACTATATCACTTATCTGTGGCCACTCACATACCAGCAGTGCAGCCTCTGTGCAGGTCAGTTACAGAAGTACTATATCACTTATCTGTGGCCACTCACATACCAGCAGTGCAGCCTCTGTGCAGGTCAGTTACAGAAGTACTATATCACTTATCTGTGGCCACTCACATACCAGCAGTGCAGCCTCTGTGCAGGTCAGTTACAGAAGTACTATATCACTTATCTGTGGCCACTAAATCACCACCTGTACAGCCTCTATGCAGGTCAGGTACGGAAGTACTATATCACTTACTGTGGCCACGCATATACCACCAGTGCAGCCTCTGTGCAGGTCAGTTACAGAAGTGCTATATCATTTATCTGTGGCCACTCACATACCAGCAGTGCAGCCTCTATGCAGGTCAGTTACAGAAGTGCTATATCACTTATCTGTGGCCACTAACTCACCACCTGTACAGCCTCTGTGCAGGTCAGTTATGGAAGTACTATATCACTTATCTGTGGCGACTAACTCACCAACTCTCCAGCCTCTGTGCAAGTCACAGAAGTACTATATCACTTATCTGTGGCCACTCACATACCAGCAGTGCAGCCTCTGTGCAGGTCAGTTACAGAAGTACTATATCACTTATCTGTGGCCACTAAATCACCACCTGTACAGCCGCTATGCAGGTCAGTTACGGAAGTACTATATCACTTATCTGTGGCCACTCACATACCAGCAGTGCAGCCTCTGTGTAAGTCAGTTACAGAAGTGCTATATCATTTATCTGTGGCCACTCACATACCAGCAGTGCAGCCTCTGTGTAAGTCAGTTACAGAAGTGCTATATCATTTATCTGTGGCCACTCACATACCAGCAGTGCAGCCTCTGTGCAGGTCAGTTACAGAAGTGCTATATCACCTGAAGAAAACAGGAGCCACAGGGGGTGAGCAGTCAGAGGGAAGAAATATTAGCAGAGAGAGAGGGCTGCAAATGGAAGACAGCAATAAAGGGATGAGACTGACTGTACTAATATATGGTACTTTAATATCCAATAATAAAAGCCTGAACATCCTGGGACTTATAGTTCTGTCTTCCTATCCAAAAGTAACAACATGAACATCTTACAATCTGTAGTTCTCTCCTCTGTACCCCTTCCCTTTGCTATCCCATAATGATGGCCTGAGCACATGCTACACATATACTCATATACTATAGACATGCACATTTATTACATGGGATACCTTAACCCTTTAGCGGCATCCACCATAATAGTACAGCAGATGTCAGGTATTTATAAAGGATTGCGTATGTCTTTCCCACCTCCCCTGGGCCTCAAGAGGATAATAATTTGGAATAAAGATTCTTGAGTGACAAACCCTATAAATCTTGGGTTCAGCCAACCTGAGTTTTTTGGAAAATTTCTAATGATCCTGGCTCATTCATCCAGGGGCAAAGCTAAATGGAGGTGCAGCAGTAGCAGTTTCTATGGGGCGTAGGATCTTGACCCTGGCTTCTTCTATATACTGTATACTGTATATGTATCATATATATCTTCTCTCTCCTTTGGCGATGCGTCCTTCTCTCCATTCGTCAGTCTTACAGCCCAGCCGTCATTTCTTACATTACTTACAAGCTCCACAACCATAAAATCCTAATGCAAATCTCTTCTCTCTGTTCAGTTCATTCTAAATACAAAGTATCACTAATTTATACGTCTCCATTATCTGAAGCCGCCAACAGTCAGGAACGTTCCGTGACATTTATAATCATTCATGGAGAAACATATGGCCGATGATTTTATTACCTTAATGCCATTAGCGCACTGTAAGATATGATATATACAGCCAGGCTGGGGCTCGGGAGCGGCCTCACTGCAAAGTCTATGGCCACACATTGCAGGAGCCGCTTTGGTGATTTTATGGAAATTAGGATACGGCAAATGACCTCCATAGTGACTTGTGGTGGCCCCCGGCAGGTTGAGGTTTGATTTTGCTTGGAATCGAGTCTTCGGGTGCTGAGCTTTGTACTAAAACAACTACTGCCTATGGTGTGGGGTGCAGGAGGCCCCATCAGTCCCAAGGACAAGGAACGTTGCAAGATGAGATACTTTACTTCCAGAAGGCAGAAATCTTAATGGTTTGCACTGTCATGCCTCTGCATAAATCTTAATGGTTACTCTCAGACGAGGTGCGGGCACTTTGAGAGATCTCACCGAACAGTCACTTTCCCTACATTCCTCTTACAGCATAATAATGAGAGTCCAATGGTGCTCACAGGGTGTCACATCCAGGGCCGGCTCCAGGTTTTTATGGGCCCTTGGGCGACAGAGCCTCAGTGGGCCCCCTTGTGGAGGAGGCGGGGGAGTCGGAACACTGCACGTCGCAGATGAAGTGAGTGACGTCACGCAGGAGTGTGGCGTCACCAACGCCATACCTCCCAACTTTTGAAGAGTAGAAAGAGGGATAAAATGTGCGGCGCTCTCTGTGCGCCACAGCAAATTTAGCTCTGCCCACTTTTATGTTGACTCCGCCCATTCTCATTCATTTATCATGTGCTCCCACACAGTATAATCCTCCTACAGTCACCCGTAAATTATATGTCCCCCTCCATCTCTCCCCCAGTTTTATATACACCCTTCCTCTTCCCCCATTTTCATGTCCCCCCTCCATCTCTGTCCCCAGTTTCATGCTGTTCTCCCCCCTTCATCTGCCCACAGTTTCATGTCCCCCCGTCTCTGTCCCAGTATCATGCCGTCCCCCCCTTCATCTGCCCCAGTGTCATGCCATTCTCCCCCCCCCCTCATCTGCCCCAGTATCATGCCGTTCTCCCCCCCCTCATCTGCCCCAGTGTCATGCCATTCTCCCCTCCCTTTATCTGCCCCAGTGTCATGCCATTCTCTCCCCACCCCCTTCATCTGCCCCAGTGTCATGCTGTTCCCCCCCCTCCCCTTCATTTGCCCCAGTGCCATGCCATGCCATTCTCCCCCCCTTCATCTGCCCCAGTGTCATGCCGTTCTCCCCCCCTCATCTGCCCCAGTGTCATGCCGCCCCCTCTTCATTGCCCCAGTGTCATGCCGTTCCCCGTCTCCCCTTCATTTGCCCCCCAGTTTTATGGGCCCCTTTCATTATGTTCCACCTTAATGTTTAACGCAAAAAACAAACACTTACACTCACCTTCCATCGCTCCCCCGCTGCTCCTCTCTCTGCTCTCACGCCATTCACATAGTTGTAAGTGCGATGTGACGTCATCACATCGCGCCTACACACGCCGCAGCATTAAAGCAGGAGCTGAGCTGTCACAGCTCCTGCTTTAATCGCCTATTCAGCTCATCGACGTCCGTCGGACGCCGATGAGCTGAAATCGGGACAGGCAAGTGCTGGGGCGGGCAAGTGCCGGGGGGGCCCCAGAGGCTCTGTGGGCCCCGGCACTTGCCCGACTACGCCGACGCCGGCCCTGGTCACATCCCAGGTCAGGAACCACATCAGAAGACTACAGGTTACATTCTACATTCTGCCATGCCAGGAATATTGAGCCCAGTTCCCATGACACAGTCCTCAGCTTCTTACACAAGACCCTCTGGTGCACACCAGTTCTGTAGTGAATAGGCTTAGTGGTTATCACAGGCTGCGGTGGCTGTTAAAGGGGTTTTCTGGGATAGTTGGAAAAGTAACCGGGGGTTGGTGTAGAATTTAAAAATTCTGATACTCACCTCAAGTCCTTAGTCCTTTATTGCTGTGTCTTCAGTCCTCAGACTGCCTGGGATCAGATAACCCCTGGACTCAGCAGTCACCTATTGGGTACCGGTGACATCTCAGCAGTGACATCACCGATACCCAACATGTGACCACTGAGGTCAGGGATTGGCCCAGTGATCACTGGTGTCTCTGAACGTCTGACCTGAGCAGTCCAAAGATTGGTGGAAATATGGAGTTGCCGCCTGAACTTCAGCACCGGGGCAGGTGAGTATCAATTCCTTTTTTTATTTAATCCCACCCCTAATTAATGTTCCAAATATCCTGAAAAATCCCTTTAAGTACTGTTGCCACTGGAGGCGGGGTGGGAAGGGGTTGGATTTTTTTTGTTTCCGGTGAAGTGTTGTGCCGTACTATAGTATTTGGCGCTGCTGGGTGGTTTTATGTGTGCTCTGTGGAAATGTTTGTCTCTTCCGTGGAGATATTTTGTGTTGCACAGAGGTAACAAGAGGTGAGGTACGGCCTGTAAACAAGGGGTAGACTTCACAAATTTCTCTTATACCTGCAAACATTTTCCAAAATGTGGCAAATACAGAGTAACCAACTGGCTGTCTCCAAATTACAACCAGGTACAAAAGATTGGACATGTTGTAGTCCTCCTGCCCAATCCTTCTTTCCTATGACAGACTCATACATGTCTAGTGGCCCCTATTACCAAAATTGGCAAATTTGGGCAACTTTCAATTTGGGCTAGGTTCACACCCACACCGGGCTGTCTAGGGGACCTGAACGACCTGTACCTGTCCACTATAACAGCAGTTACACATCCGTGGACTCCGTAGACTACGGTAGGGTCCGCTGGGTATCCATTGGGTTTCCACCATTGGGTTCCCACCATTGAGTTTCCTCTGTGAGTCTCCAACGATTTTTGGCGGTTCTTTCCTATTATTTTAGGAGATTGGGGATAAACTTCACATCTATTTTTGTCAATTTTACGGCTCATGGCGCCACACTCATGTCAAAGCGGAGCGATCTTGATGGATGTCTTGTGAGGTGTCTCCATCCAGCTCTTACTCCACACCATGAATTATTTATATAATTACTCCATAAAACCATCGCCCGCCGCGTTATTAATTCCGATCATTTCCAGGCCGGTGTCTTGTACACGGATAGATGGCTGTACATCCACTGGGGATTTTACAGTCCCGGGGGGAACATATGAAAATCTGTCTCTGGAGAATCTCCTTTGCGTCCGGGGCCAGCGCAGACCTCCTACCTGTGAGTGACATTTAGTGATTGCAGAATGACTCCATGAAAGCAGCGAGACGCTTCTCAGCTCCTCCATGAAATGCGCGTGTTTTATGGTCGTCATGTTGATATTGGGAAAATAAATTGGAACTGTCAATGGAAACCGATGTTTTACATAATGACAGTTTCTCCGGGAGAATTATCCGCACATTACTCATGTTTTATTACAATTTAATATATAAAACAAGCCAGTATCTCTCCCCGAGACGCAGACATGAATACCAAAAGTCAGGAAAGATTGTTGCAGTGGGAAACAAAATGTATCAAAATAGTAATGCATGAATTCTATATAATTATGGAAGGTGTCGGGAGACGCGGAGAAGTGAGGGCTCCTGCAAATACAACACGTGCGCCCCCTATGGGAGCAGATAAAGGAGTCCAGATAAAATCAATTATGAAAAGTCTTAATGATCCCTCAATGATGAGTAAAACCCCTGGTGGTCAAGAGGTTGATGGCCATACCTGGTGGGAAAAAGCATTGAATGGATTCAGTATAACGTCCGTGGTGGACCAGGGCAGTAAGGGAATGTATGGTAGTATATCCCTGAGGGGCTGGGGCAGTAGGGGAATGTATGGTAGTATATCCCTGGTGGGCTGGGGCAGTAAGGGAATGTATGGTAGTATATCCCTGGTGGGCTGGGGCAGTAAGGGAATGTATGGTAGTATATCCCTGGTGGGCTGGGGGCAGTAAGGGAATGTATTGTAGTATGTCCCTGGTGGGCTGGGGCAGTAAGGGAATGTATGGTCGTATATCCCTGGTGGGCTGGGGCAGTAAGGGAATGTATGGTCGTATATCCCTGGTGGGCTGGGGCAGTAAGGGAATGTATGGTAGTATATCCCTGGTGGGCTGGGGCATTGAATACTGATGATAATATCCTTGGTGGCCAGGGCAGTGACAATGTGAATGATAACATCCTTGGAGGATTAGGGATAGGAGGGAGTATATGGTAGTATGTCCCTGGTGGGCTGGGACATTGAAGGTAATATCCCTAGTGGGAAGGACAGTGAAAATGTTAATAATATCCTTAATGGGCAAGAGCAGTGATGAAGTTAATGGTGACCTATCCCTACTGGCCTAAGGTAGAGGAAATGTTCATGATAACATCCTGGGTGGACTAGGGCAGTGAGGGAGTGTATGACAGCTTATCCCTGATTGGTTATGGCATTGATGTTACTAGTTATAATATTCCAGGTGGACTAAGGCACTGAAAATGTTACTGATAACATCCTTGGTGACCGGGGCAGTGAGGGAGTTAATGGTAGCATTTCCCTGGTGGGCTAGGGCAGAGAAAGTATTGGAAAAAAAATCCCTGGTGAGTCAGGAGACCCAACCTTCTTATTTGCAGACTATGTCTTGGTCATGACTTGGCCCTCCCAGCATCCCTGTATCACTGCACAGATGATGTCACAAACCCCATTATGGTGTAGGATAGAAACAGGAGTGGCCAGGGAAGCAGTTGCTAGTCTGGTCCCTGGTGGTTCTCAGTGAGGAGTCCTGCTAAAATCTGCTGTCCTTCTATGTAAGAGGAGACGAGCCAATTTACAGTCCCCTGGACAACAGAGCCTGAGCCCGAGAAAACCATCAGGTGCCCCGGGGAATCAGGAGTAGGAGCCAAGGGCATTAGCGTGAGGTCTTTCATATTCTCAGGCCCTTGTGGGAATTAATTCCTATAGCACAGACCAAGCCCTAGCCACAGACTGAGTGAAAGAAACTGCAGCTAAATGGAGACCTCTATATAACATGCTGTGCAAAAGTTTTAGGCATGTGTGGAAAAATGACTGCAATGTAAACATTCTTTCAGAAATAAAAGGGTTAATAGTTTGTTTGTCAATGAACAGAATGAAGTGAACGAAGAAAAGCAAAATGTAAATCCCTGTAATGACCTTTGCCCTTTGGAGGAGGAGTCCTGGAAGTGATGATATGGCCCCAACAGATATAGCATACCTCCCAACTTTAGAAGAACTGAAAGAGGGACAAAATGTGGCAAATTTAGCCCCACCCACTTTTGTGTTTACTCCGCCCATTCTCATTAATTTTTCATGTGCCCGCACACTGTATAATCCCCCTACAGTCAGCCGTAAATTATATGTCCCCCCTCTATCTTTCCTCCAGTTTCATATACACCCTTCGTCTGCCCCCAGTTTCATGTCCCCCTCCATTTCTGCACCCAGTTTCATGTCCCCTCCATCTCTGTCCCCAGATTCATGTCCCCTCCATCTCTGCCCCCAGATTCATGTCCCCACATCTCTGCCCCCAGTTTCATGTCCCTCCATCTCTGCCCAAGATTCATGTCCCCATCTCTGCCCCCAGATTCATGTCCCCTCCATCTCTGCCCCCAGATTCATGTCCCCCCATCTCTGCCCCCAGATTCATGTCCCCTCCATCTCTGCCACCAGATTCATGTCCCCTCCATCTCTGCCCCCAGATCCATGTCCCCCATCTCTGCCTCCAGATTCATGCCCCCCCTTCTCTGCCCCCAGATTCATGCCCCCCATCTCTGCCCCCAGATTCATGTCCCCACATCTCTGCCCCCAGATTCATGTCCCCTCCATCTCTGCCCCCAGATTCATGTCCCCCCATCTCTGCCCCCAGATTCATGCCCCCCATCTCTGCCCCCAGATTCATGTCCCCTCCATCTCTGCCCCCAGTTTCATGTCCCTCCATCTCTGCCCCCAGATTCATGTCCCCTCCATCTCTGCCCCCAGATTCATGTCCCCCCATCTCTGCCCCCAGATTCATGTCCCCTCCATCTCTGCCTCCAGTTTCATGTCCCTCCATCTCTGCCCCCAGATTCATGTCCCCACATCTCTGCCCCCAGATTCATGTCCCACCATCTCTGCCCCCAGATTCATGCCCCCCATCTCTGCCCCCAGATTCATGTCCCCTCCATCTCTGCCCCCAGATTCATGTCCCCTCCATCTCTGCCCCCAGATTCATGTCCCTCATCTCTGCCCCCAGTTTCATGCCCCCCATCTCTTCCCCCAGATTCATGTCCCCTCCATCTCTGCCCCCAGTTTCATGTCCCTCCATCTCTGCCCCCAGATTCATGTCCCTCCATCTCTGCCCCCAGATTCATGTCCCTCCATCTCTGCCCCCAGTTTCATGTCCCCTCCATCTCTGCCCCCAGATTCATGTCCCTACATCTCTGCCCCCAGATTCATGTCCTCTCCATCTCTGCCCCCAGATTCATGTCCTCTCCATCTCTGCCCCCAGATTCATGTCCCCCCATCTCTGCCCCCAGATTCATGTCCTCTCCATCTCTGTCCCCAGATTCATGTCCCCACATCTCTGCCCCCAGATTCATGTCCCCTCCATCTCTGCCCCCAGATTCATGTCCCCCATCTCTGTCCCCAGATTCAAGTCCCCCCATCTCTGCCCCCAGATTCATGTTCTCTCCATCTCTTCCCTCAGATTCATGTCCCCACATCTCTGCCCCCAGATTCATGTCCCCTCCATCTCTGTCCCCAGATTCATGTCACCCCATCTCTGCCCCCAGATTCATGTCCCCTCCATCTCTGCCCCCAGTTTCATGTCCCCACATCTCTGCCCCCAGATTCATGTCCCCTCCATCTCTGCCCCCAGATTCATGTCCCCTCCATCTCTGCCCCCAGATTCATGTCCCCACATCTCTGCCCCCAGATTCATGTCCCCCATCTCTGCCTCCAGATTCATGCCCCCCCCCCATCTCTGCCCCCAGATTCATGTCCCCTCCATCTCTACCCCCAGTTTCATGTCCCTCCATCTCTGCCCCCAGATTCATGTCCCCTCCATCTCTGCCCCCAGATTCATGTCCCCTCCATCTCTGCCCCCAGATTCATGTCCCTCATCTCTACCCCCAGTTTCATGCCCCCCATCTCTGCCCCCAGATTCATGTCCCCTCCATCTCTGCCCCCAGTTTCATGTCCCTCCATCTCTGCCCCCAGATTCATGTCCCCTCCATCTCTACCCCCAGTTTCATGTCCCTCCATCTCTGCCCCCAGATTCATGTACCCTCCATCTCTGCCCCCAGATTCATGTCCCTTCCATCTCTGCCCCCACATTCATGTCCCTCCATCTCTGCCCCTAGTTTCATGTCCCCTCCATCTCTGCCCCCAGATTCATGTCCCTACATCTCTGCCCCCAGATTCATGCGCCCTCCATCTCTGTCCCCAGATTCATGTCCCCACATCTCTGCCCCCAGATTCATGTCCCCTCCATCTCTGCCCCCAGATTCATGTTCCCCATCTCTGTCCCCAGATTCAAGTCCCCCCATCTCTGCCCACAGATTCATGTTCTCTCCATCTTTTCCCTCAGATTCATGTCCCCACATCTCTGCCCCCAGATTCATGTCCCCCCATCTCTGCCTACAGATTCATGTCCCCCATCTCTGTCCCCAGATTCATGTCTCCCCATCTCTGTCCCCAGATTCATGTCTCCCCTCCATCTCTGCCCCCAGATTCATGTCCCCTCCATCTCTACCCCAGATTCATGTCCCCACATCTCTGCCCTCAGATTCATGTCCCCCCTCCATCTCTGCCCCCAGATTCATGTCCCTCCATCTCTGCCCCCAGATTCATGTCACTCCATCTCTGCCCCCAGATTCATGTCCCTCCATCTCTGCCCCCAGATTCATGTCCCTCCATCTCTGCCCTCAGATTCATGTCCCTCCATCTCTGCCCCCAGATTCATGTCTCTCCATCTCTGCCCCCAGATTCATGTCCCTCCATCTCTGCCCCCAGATTCATGTCCCTCCATCTCTGCCCCCAGATTCATGTCCCTCCATCTCTGCCCCCAGATTCATGTCCCTCCATCTCTGCCCCCAGATTCATGTCCCTCCATCTCTGCCCCCAGATTCATGTCCCCCCAGCTTTGCCCCAGATTCATGTCCCCCATCTCTGCCCCCAGATTCATGTCCTCTCCATCTCTGCCCCCAGATTCATGTCCCCCCATCTCTGCCCCCAGATTCATGTCCTCTCCATCTCTGTCCCCAGATTCATGTCCCTCCATCTCTGCCCCCAGATTCATGTCCCCTCCATCTCAGCCCCCAGATTCATGTCCCCTCCATCTCTGCCCCCAGTTTCATGTCCCTCCATCTCTGCCCCCAGATTCATGCGCCCTCCATCTCTGCCCCCAGATTCATGTCCTCTCCATCTCTGCCCCCAGATTCATGTCCCCCCATCTCTGCCCCCAGATTCATGTCCTCTCCATCTCTGTCCCCAGATTCATGTCCCCACATCTCTGCCCCCAGATTCATGTCCCCTCCATCTCTGCCCCCAGATTCATGTCCCCCATCTCTGTCCCCAGATTCAAGTCCCCCCATCTCTGCCCCCAGATTCATGTTCTCTCCATCTCTTCCCTCAGATTCATGTCCCCACATCTCTGCCCCCAGATTCATGTCCCCTCCATCTCTGTCCCCAGATTCATGTCCCGCATCTCTGCCCCCAGATTCATGTCCCCTCCATCTCTGCCCCCAGTTTCATGTCCCCACATCTCTGCCCCCAGATTCATGTCCCCTCCATCTCTGCCCCCAGATTCATGTCCCTCCATCTCTGCCCCCAGATTCATGTCCCTCCATCTCTGCCCCCAGATTCATGTCCCTCCATCTCTGCCCCCAGATTCATGTCCCTCCATCTCTGCCCCCAGATTCATGTCCCCCCAGCTCTGCCCCAGATTCATGTCCCCCATCTCTGCCCCCAGATTCATGTCCCCTCCATCTCAGCCCCCAGATTCATGTCCCCTCCATCTCTGCCCCCAGTTTCATGTCCCTCCATCTCTGCCCCCAGATTCATGCGCCCTCCATCTCTGCCCCCAGATTCATGTCCTCTCCATCTCTGCCCCCAGATTCATGTCCCCCCATCTCTGCCCCCAGATCCATGTCCTCTCCATCTCTGTCCCCAGATTCATGTCCCCACATCTCTGCCCCCAGATTCATGTCCCCTCCATCTCTGCCCCCAGATTCATGTCCCCCATCTCTGTCCCCAGATTCAAGTCCCCCCATCTCTGCCCCCAGATTCATGTTCTCTCCATCTCTTCCCTCAGATTCATGTCCCCACATCTCTGCCCCCAGATTCATGTCCCCTCCATCTCTGTCCCCAGATTCATGTCCCCCCATCTCTGCCCCCAGATTCATGTCCCCTCCATCTCTGCCCCCAGTTTCATGTCCCCACATCTCTGCCCCCAGATTCATGTCCCCTCCATCTCTGCCCCCAGATTCATGTCCCCACATCTCTGCCCCCAGATTCATGTCCCCCATCTCTGCCTCCAGATTCATGCCCCCCCCATCTCTGCCCCCAGATTCATGTCCCCTCCATCTCTACCCCCAGTTTCATGTCCCTCCATCTCTGCCCCCAGATTCATGTCCCCTCCATCTCTGCCCCCAGATTCATGTCCCCTCCATCTCTGCCCCCAGATTCATGTCCCTCATCTCTACCCCCAGTTTCATGCCCCCCATCTCTGCCCCCAGATTCATGTCCCCTCCATCTCTGCCCCCAGTTTCATGTCCCTCCATCTCTGCCCCTAGATTCATGTCCCCTCCATCTCTACCCCCAGTTTCATGTCCCTCCATCTCTGCCCCCAGATTCATGTCCCCTTCGTCTCTGCCCCCAGATTCATGTCCCTTCCATCTCTGCCCCCACATTCATGTCCCTCCATCTCTGCCCCTAGTTTCATGTCCCCTTCATCTCTGCCCCCAGATTCATGTCCCTACATCTCTGCCCCCAGATTCATGCGCCCTCCATCTCTGTCCCCAGATTCATGTCCCCACATCTCTGCCCCCAGATTCATGTCCCCTCCATCTCTGCCCCCAGATTCATGTTCCCCATCTCTGTCCCCAGATTCAAGTCCCCCCATCTCTGCCCACAGATTCATGTTCTCTCCATCTCTTCCCTCAGATTCATGTCCCCACATCTCTGCCCCCAGATTCATGTCCCCCCATCTCTGCCTACAGATTCATGTCCCCCATCTCTGTCCCCAGATTCATGTCTCCCCATCTCTGTCCCCAAATTCATGTCTCCCCTCCATCTCTGCCCCCAGATTCATGTCCCCTCCATCTCTACCCCAGATTCATGTCCCCACATCTCTGCCCCCAGATTCATGTCCCCCCTCCATCTCTGCCCCCAGATTCATGTCCCTCCATCTCTGCCCCAAGATTCATGTCCCTCCATCTCTGCCCCCAGATTCATGTCCCTCCATCTCTGCCCTCAGATTCATGTCCCTCCATCTCTGCCCCCAGATTCATGTCTCTCCATCTCTGCCCCCAGATTCATGTCCCTCCATCTCTGCCCCCAGATTCATGTCCCTCCATCTCTGCCCCCAGATTCATGTCCCTCCATCTCTGCCCCCAGATTCATGTCCCTCCATCTCTGCCCCCAGATTCATGTCCCTCCATCTCTGCCCCCAGATTCATGTCCCCCCAGCTCTGCCCCAGATTCATGTCCCCCATCTCTGCCCCCAGATTCATGTCCCCCACATCTCTGCCCCCAGATTCATGTCCCCACATCTCTGCCCCCAGTGTCATGCCGTCCTCTCCATCTCTGCCCCCAGATTCATGTCCCCACATCTCTGCCCCCAGTGTCATGCCGTCCTCTCCATCTCTGCCCCCAGATTCATGTCCCTCCATCTCTGCCCCCAGATTCATGTCCCCTCCATCTCAGCCCCCAGATTCATGTCCCCTCCATCTCTGCCCCCAGATTCATGTCCCTCATCTCTGCCCCCAGTTTCATGCCCCCCATCTCTGCCCCCAGATTCATGTCGCCTCCATCTCTGCCCCCAATTTCATGTCCCTCCATCTCTGCCCCCAGATTCATGTCCCTCCATCTCTGCCCCCAGATTCATGTCCCTCCATCTCTGCCCCCAGTTTCATGTCCCCTCCATCTCTGCCCCCAGATTCATGTCCCTACATCTCTGCCCCCAGATTCATGCGCCCTCCATCTCTGCCCCCAGATTCATGTCCTCTCCATCTCTGCCCCCAGATTCATGTCCCCCCATCTCTGCCCCCAGATTCATGTCCTCTCCATCTCTGTCCCCAGATTCATGTCCCCACATCTCTGCCCCCAGATTCATGTCCCTCCATCTCTGCCCCCAGATTCATGTCCCTCCATCTCTGCCCCCAGTTTCATGTCCCCTCCATCTCTGCCCCCAGATTCATGTCCCTACATCTCTGCCCCCAGATTCATGCGCCCTCCATCTCTGCCCCCAGATTCATGTCCTCTCCATCTCTGCCCCCAGATTCATGTCCCCCCATCTCTGCCCCCAGATTCATGTCCTCTCCATCTCTGTCCCCAGATTCATGTCCCCACATCTCTGCCCCCAGATTCATGTCCCCTCCATCTCTGCCCCCAGATTCATGTCCCCTCCATCTCTGTCCCCAGATTCAAGTCCCCCCATCTCTGCCCCCAGATTCATGTTCTCTCCATCTCTTCCCTCAGATTCATGTCCCCACATCTCTTCCCCCAGATTCATGTCCCCTCCATCTCTGTCCCCAGATTCATGTCACCCCATCTCTGCCCCCAGATTCATGTCCCCTCCATCTCTGCCCCCAGTTTCATGTTCCCACACCTCTGCCCCCAGATTCATGTCCCCTCCATCTCTGCCCCCAGATTCATGTCCCCTCCATCTCTGCCCCCAGATTCATGTCCCCACATCTCTGCCCCCAGATTCATGTCCCCCATCTCTGCCTCCAGATTCATGCCCCCCCCGATCTCTGCCCCCAGATTCATGTCCCCTCCATCTCTACCCCCAGTTTCATGTCCCTCCACCTCTGCCCCCAGATTCATGTCCCCTCCATCTCTGCCCCCAGATTCATGTCCCCTCCATCTCTGCCCCCAGATTCATGTCCCTCATCTCTACCCCCAGTTTCATGCCCCCCATCTCTGCCCCCAGATTCATGTCCCCTCCATCTCTGCCCCCAGTTTCATGTCCCTCCATCTCTGCCCCCAGATTCATGTCCCCTCCATCTCTACCCCCAGTTTCATGTCCCTCCATCTCTGCCCCCAGATTCATGTCCCCTTCATCTCTGCCCCCAGATTCATGTCCCCTCCATCTCTGCCCCCACATTCATGTCCCTCCATCTCTGCCCCTAGTTTCATGTCCCCTCCATCTCTGCCCCCAGATTCATGTCCCTACATCTCTGCCCCCAGATTCATGCACCCTCCATCTCTGTCCCCAGATTCATGTCCCCACATCTCTGCCCCCAGATTCATGTCCCCTCCATCTCTGCCCCCAGATTCATGTTCCCCATCTCTGTCCCCAGATTCAAGTCCCCCCATCTCTGCCCCCAGATTCATGTTCTCTCTATCTCTTCCCTCAGATTCATGTCCCCACATCTCTGCCCCCAGATTCATGTCCCCCCATCTCTGCCTACAGATTCATGTCCCCCATCTCTGTCCCCAGATTCATGTCTCCCCATCTCTGTCCCCAGATTCATGTCTCCCCTCCATCTCTGCCCCCAGATTCATGTCCCCTCCATCTCTACCCCAGATTCATGTTCCCCCTCCATCTCTGCCCCCAGATTCATGTCCCTTCTCCATCTCTGCCCCCAGATTCATGTCCCTACATCTCTGCCCCCAGATTCATGCGCCCTCCATCTCTGCCCCAGATTCATGTCCTCTCCATCTCTGCCCCCAGATTCATGTCCCCCCATCTCTGCCCCCAGATTCATGTCCTCTCCATCTCTGTCCCCAGATTCATGTCCCCACATCTCTGCCCCCAGATTCATGTCCCTCCATCTCTGCCCCCAGATTCATGTCCCTCCATCTCTGCCCCCAGATTCATGTCCCTACATCTCTGCCCCCAGATTCATGCGCCCTCCATCTCTGCCCCCAGATTCATGTCCTCTCCATCTCTGTCCCCAGATTCATGTCCCCACATCTCTGCCCCCAGATTCATGTCCCTCCATCTCTGCCCCCAGTTTCATGTCCCCTCCATCTCTGCCCCCAGATTCATGTCCCTACATCTCTGCCCCCAGATTCATGCGCCCTCCATCTCTGCCCCCAGATTCATGTCCTCTCCATCTCTGCCCCCAGATTCATGTCCCCCCATCTCTGCCCCCAGATTCATGTCCTCTCCATCTCTGTCCCCAGATTCATGTCCCCACATCTCTGCCCCCAGATTCATGTCCCCTCCATCTCTGCCCCCAGATTCATGTCCCCCATCTCTGTCCCCAGATTCAAGTCCCCCCATCTCTGCCCCCAGATTCATGTTCTCTCCATCTCTTCCCTCAGATTCATGTCCCCACATCTCTGCCCCCAGATTCATGTCCCCTCCATCTCTGTCCCCAGATTCATGTCCCCCCATCTCTGCCCCCAGATTCATGTCCCCTCCATCTCTGCCCCCAGTTTCATGTCCCCCCATCTCTGCCCCCAGATTCATGTCCCCTCCATCTCTGCCCCCAGATTCATGTCCCCTCCATCTCTGCCCCCAGATTCATGTCCCCACATCTCTGCCCCCAGATTCATGTCCCCCATCTGTGCCTCCAGATTCATGCCCCCCCCATCTCTGCCCCCAGATTCATGTCCCCTCCATCTCTACCCCCAGTTTCATGTCCCTCCATCTCTGCCCCCAGATTCGTGTCCCCTCCATCTCTGCCCCAGATTCATGTCCCCTCCATCTCTGCCCCCAGATTCATGTCCCTCATCTCTACCCCCAGTTTCATGCCCCCCATCTCTGCCCCCAGATTCATTTCCCCTCCATCTCTGCCCCCAGTTTCATGTCCCTCCATCTCTGCCCCCAGATTCATGTCCCCTCCATCTCTACCCCCAGTTTCATGTCCCTCCATCTCTGCCCCCAGATTCATGTCCCTTTCATCTCTGCCCCCAGATTCATGTCCCCTCCATCTCTGCCCCCACATTCATGTCCCTCCATCTCTGCCCCTAGTTTCATGTCCCCTCCATCTCTGCCCCCAGATTCATGTCCCTACATCTCTGCCCCCAGATTCATGCGCCCTCCATCTCTGTCCCCAGATTCATGTCCCCACATCTCTGCCCCCAGATTCATGTCCCCTCCATCTCTGCCCCCAGATTCATGTTCCCCATCTCTGTCCCCAGATTCAAGTCCCCCCATCTCTGCCCCCAGATTCATGTTCTCTCTATCTCTTCCCTCAGATTCATGTCCCCACATCTCTGCCCCCAGATTCATGTCCCCCCATCTCTGCCTACAGATTCATGTCCCCCATCTCTGTCCCCAGATTCATGTCTCCCCATCTCTGTCCCCAGATTCATGTCTCCCCTCCATCTCTGCCCCCAGATTCATGTCCCTCCATCTCTACCCCAGATTCATGTCCCCACATATCTGCCCCCAGATTCATCTCCCCCCTCCATCTCTGCCCCCAGATTCATGTCCCTCCATCTCTGCCCCCAGATTCATGTCACTCCATCTTTGCCCCCAGATTCATGTCCCTCCATCTCTGCCCCCAGATTCATGTCCCTCCATCTCTGCCCTCAGATTCATGTCCCTCCATCTCTGCCCCCAGATTCATGTCCCTCCATCTCTGCCCCCAGATTCATGTCCCTCCATCTCTGCCCCCAGATTCATGTCCCTCCATCTCTGCCCCCAGATTCATGTCCCTCCATCTCTGCCCCCAGATTCATGTCCCTCCATCTCTGCCCCCAGATTCATGTCCCTCCATCTCTGCCCCCCAGATTCATGTCCCTCCATCTCTGCCCCCAGATTCATGTCCCCCCAGCTCTGCCCCAGATTCATGTCCCCCATCTCTGCCCCCAGATTCATGTCCCCCACATCTCTGCCCCCAGATTCATGTCCCCACATCTCTGCCCCAGTGTCATGCCGTCCTCTCCATCTCTGCCCCCAGATTCATGTCCCTCCATCTCTGCCCCCAGATTCATGTCCCCTCCATCTCAGCCCCCAGATTCATGTCCCCCCATCTCTGCCCGCAGTGTCATGCCGTCCTCTCCTTCATCTGCCCCCAGTTTCATGTTCCACTTCAGTGTACACATTACACTTACCTTCTCCTTCGCTCCCCCGCCGCTCTCCGCGCCTCTCTGTCTCTCGCACACAGTTGTAGATGCGATGTGATGTCATCACATCGCGTCTACACAGCCAGTAGGCGGCGTGCAGCGGCAAAGCAAGGAGCTGACCTGTGACAGCTCCTTGCTTCAGCCGCGTATGTGTTCAACTCAGATCTGCGTCCTCTGGACGCAGATCTGAGTTGAAATCGGGACATACCTCCCGCCAACCGTGACCGTGGGAGACGTCACTGGAATCGTGAATGTCCCACGGAAATCGGGACGGTTGGGAGGTATGGATATAGCCCTGATCTCATTCTGTCTGGGATGACATGAAGAGACAGATGGATTGGCGTAAGCAACATCCACAGAAGATCTGGGCTTAGTTCCCAAGATGACAGTGGAAACAAACTGACAAAACTGTCTGCAAATACCGAGTACTGATGGAAGGTAAAAGGCGAAGGTCACACCAAATATTGATGAAACGTACATTTCTCTTTTCTTCATTCACTTCACAGAAATAAACTATTAAGACTTCTATTCTTACTTTGCAGCAAGTTTTCCATGCCTGCCTAAAACTTTTGCACAATATCTCTCTAAAGCAGCAGAAGGAGTCTATTCTTATTTCGTGCAGGGCCAAATCTCTTCTATACAGATGGAAAGTTTTAAGTGAAATCAACAGCAAAGAAGTCGTCCGGGGTCGTGGAGTTGCAGCCTTGTGTAATAGTCCCATTGAAATCAATGTCTATTCATTGTGTACCGGAACATTCTCGGCTCCGCACACAAAGCTGAGAGGGTGTAAAGGACTCACTAAACACATTTTAATTCCATCAGGTTTGTACCTTTTCAGCAAACACCCAGCGGGAAGGTCAGAAAACATTATTACTATTATAGCCATGCAGCGGCACACAACCCGGCATGGAGAATTATTATCGCGCGGGCGTCGCGGAAAAAAAAAAGACCTCAAAGAGGTCAAAAAGATTTGATGCAGAAAGAAAGCACTTTTGGTAAAACACGGCACTTCAAACCATTGTATTCCCATTATGGAGAGAAAAAGAAATGTTTAACAGGTCCCATAAATCAGGGCGCGGATGCCAAGACACATAATAAGGCGATAGGAGCGGCCGAACATGACAGCGAGAGGTGACCGGCCATTCAGGAGGCAATTAACGCTCCAGACAAAGCGAGGCACAGAAACTGTAAATCTGCCCCGAAACTGGAGG
Source organism: Leptodactylus fuscus (assembly GCF_031893055.1). Classification (NCBI taxonomy): domain Eukaryota; kingdom Metazoa; phylum Chordata; class Amphibia; order Anura; family Leptodactylidae; genus Leptodactylus; species Leptodactylus fuscus. Next base: position 10,155,682 of record NC_134268.1, read on the forward strand.
AAAGGAAAAAGAAAAAGTCAATTTGAAAAACGATAGATCAGGAGAGTTACAACAGATTGTAAAAATAAAAGGCGCCGCGCCGTCAGGGTCTACGATGAAGATGACCGCAAAAACATTCACAGAACAAAAACACCACCTGCTGCAACGATACTGACAAAACCCTGACTTGTTTCATAAATGGGATACAAGTCAGGGTTTTCTGTTTCCCTTGTAGGTGAGTTGTTTCTCCGGCTGTGTTCGTGCCCACTCAGGTTAGTCGGGCCCACGGCTACTTCTAGTGTGCAAGGCAGGGATTAGATGTATCAAACACAAGATATTACAAACTGCTCATTACTAGAGATGAGTGAGTAGGTATTCGATCGAGTAGGTATTGGATAGAATACTACGGTACTCGATCAAATACTACTTGCTAAGTATTTGATTCAGAACCAGCGTTGATTGGTTATACAGTGTATGGCATTCAGCAAATCAAGCTGGTTCTGCAGCAGGCTTGTCCTTGCTAGTCGGGAGAGCTGGCAGCTTGCTGTTACGAGGGAGCTTACTTTTTCTAATAGGAATGAATTGACCAGCGTTGATTGGTCAGTGTACGGCATTCGGCCAATCAACGCTGGTTCTGCCGGAGGCTCGTCTGTGAGGAGGTGGAGTCTAAGATCGGACCACAGCAGTCTTCATTGTGGTCCGATCTTAGACTCCGCCTCCTCACAGACGAGCCTCCAGCAAAACCAGCGTTGATTGGCTGAATGCTGCACACTGGGCAATCAACACTGGTCAATTCATTCCTATTAGAAAAAAGTCAGCTCTCTTGTTTACAGCAAGCTGCAAGCTCTCTCGACTAGCAAGGACAAGCCTGCTGCAGAACCAGCGTTGATTTGCTAGTTGGGAGAGCTGGCAGCTTGCTGTTATGAGGGAGCTTACTTTTTATCAGCGCAACTGCAAGCGCTGTGCAGTTAAAGGCACAGTCCCCATAAACTATAATGTGGTCCATGCGCTTTAACTGCACAGCGCTCCTCCTAAACACTCTCCTCCTGTCTATTCATGGACTTGGTGACTCTCCTTTAGTTGAATAGTGGTTTCCCCTGAAATGAGCATTTTTTCCCATAGACTATAATGGGGTTTGATATTTGATCGAGTAGTCGAATATTGAGGCTCTACTGGAAACGAATATCGAATCTCGAATATTTCACTGTTCGCTCATCTCTACTCATTACTCTTGTTTTTGTTTTTCTTTTGTTTTTCCTTACACCTGACTGAGAAGTTATCAGTCCCCTGACCATAACAGATGGAAGTTACTTGGTCTACAAGGTGATGTACGTTCTCAAGCCTACAGGGTGGAGGAGGTTCCTAGATCTACAAGATGGTGTTGGTCTGGGTCATATAACCCTTGTGCCCTCCATATTATTTGCTCATGAGCTTCTCTGGTTGTGCCCGAGTCACCCACTTATGAAAATATGTAAGAAAAAAATGTGTAAAACCAGAAATTATTTGTCATGACAGATGACAAATAGTTCAGATCAGACTACAAAGTATACTAAGAAAAGTCACATGGGAGGGGTGGAAACATAATAATCTCAGTTTAGCTCCTCTCTCCTGGGCTCCCTCACAGCATATGGTGCTCCGTCAGGGTCCTCTGCCAGCCACAGATGGCACATGCCAGGGGAACCGCTGACACCTGTGATTAGGCCAAAGTGGGCACATTGGATTTACCAACAAGACAACACTATAACCCAAGCATTATGATGTTGTTGTGCTCATGTGACCACTAAGACCCAATCACAGACTTCAGAACTGGTGATGTCACTCAGGAAGCCGGAAGAGGCCAAAGTTCTATAAAAGAGCACCGTGAGGGAGCCCAGAAAGGGAGAAGCAAAGTGGGCAGAAGTGTTTCTTATTTTATCAATTCACTTGGCTTGAAGAGACCTTAGAGTATAATAGTGTTGCATGGAAGATAAACCCCAAAAATTTCAGGCTTGGGCCGGCCTCAAAACTTTTGGAAAATTTGTGTCAAATCTATGCAATTGACTTGAAGTTGCAATGGCAATGTGACTGCAATTACTATCATGAGTGATGGAGTTGTAAGGCGACCTGGTGATCTTTGGCTGCATGACAAGAGTCAAGGCCAAAATCATTGTGTAACCCGAGCCTTCTAGTGATGTGTGGGTGATGAACTACCGAAACTTTTGGAAAATTCCAAAATGTGCAATGGTTCACTCATCTCTATAGATGTTCTATTGAAATTCACCATCACGGCACCTTCGGTGTTGCAATGAGACTCCATTCAATGTCATGCATGTATGAGTCGCAGGGGGACCCGGTGATCTTTAATTGCAAAGTGGGAGTCAAGGCCAAAAACATAATATAGCCCGAGCATTATAGGGATTTGTAGGTCACAAGTTCCAAAAGTTTCCGATTCAGGACGAGTTTGAAGCTTTTAGAAAATAGCGGTTGTATCTCTATCGGCAGATCTACCCGTCTGCGCCCAAATGTGCACTTTGCATCTGTATATTAGATCCTATGAAGATCTCTTATATCTCCGACTCTGCTACAGATCAGTGCCCGATGACTCCGCATCACACAGGCATGGAGAAAATTAAAAAATCTTTGGCATTAGCGGGAACTCATCGGATGCTGAGAGAGGAATCTTCTTGTCGTATCCACAGGTGTGCGGGGGTCCCGCGGAGACGTTGTTACCGTCAGGTGCATGCTGGGTTATTAAAGACAGGAGACAATCTTCTTCTCAGCTGTAAATTGGGATGAATTAAAGCTTTTTTTCTATGGAACCCAAATCAATAAAAATAATTGAACGTCATTTTCGCAGTCAGATTCGCCAACCCGCTTCTTCTCGGAGAGGTTTATGAGCTCTGTCAGGAATCAAGGCTGCGGGATTTAATGCGGGCGCTTGGCGGGCGCCGTCACACAGCTGCTTTTACTGGTCACATATTTAAGAGGAAAAATACCAAAATGACATTTATGAAACGCGTCAGTCTGTAAAGCTGTATTGTAGATCCACAACATAATTGTACAAATCTCGCACAGCCGCGCAGAGGTCAAACGTAAAGTGTCTCTGCCCCAATGCGAAATCTGTAACCAGAACCTCCATCATGTGTGGTCAGACGGTAAGGTAAGGGGGTCCTGGGGGGACTATTACCTCCTGACACCCTATAGCAGCTGCTTCCTGACTGTCAGACAAAAAAAGACGAGAAATAGCAGTTTTGATGTCGTTTTTAGCACAATTTTTGAATTTACAGTTGAAATAAGTTAAAAAAAGTTTACAATTAGAAAACCTCATCAGAACTGCACAGTGTGAATGCATATTCAATACGACACCATCTTATTCTTCTCCCCCAACCATCCAGCATATATCGAAATTCACCTTACTATCACCATGTTCCCGTAGTGCCCCACACATAGTATAATGCTCCCCAGTGGCCCAATACATTATAATCCTCCCTTAGTGCCCCGCACATAGTATAATGCTCCCCAGTGGCCCAATACACTGTAATCCTCCCTTAGTGCCCGACACATTGTATAATGCTCCCCAGTCTCCTCCTTATTTTTTACAATTTCTTTCCCATGGTGCCCACACACTTTATAATATTCCCCCGTGGCCCCAGCACACATTTATAATTGGTCCAGATACTTTATAATGCTCTGAAGTGTCCCAAGACACATTTATAATGCTCCCCAGGGGTCCACACATATGTATAATGCTCGCCAATGACCCATAGACAATATATAATGCTCCTAAGTGAGCCCAGATATCCTATAATGCTTTCCTGTGCCTTCCTCCTCTTCCTGGCGCCCTTAGTGGCTGCCTCGATACAGGGCTCCAAGCTGGGAGCAACCTTATCTTTCCTTTCTCACTCTTTTTCTCTGTATCTTCAAAAATCCTGTAACCAAGAAAACTAGCACTATGAATTAGCAACTATAAATCGAATGGAAGACCCTGTGGAGTTTTTTGTTCCTTTTGTTTCTATTGTAAAGCATGGACTCAAGACCTGGTTCAGCTGGTTTCCTGTTTCTACACATGTGCCTATTACCATCCCCCCAGGACACCATGCGGCATGGAGGAAAACCTACATGGAAGTGTGGACTTCTTCGTTCAAGGAGATGATTTTTGGCGTCTATTGCTGATGTGTGAAGATGCTACAGCTGACTGGTATTTCTTTCTATTACTGTGGACACGTGGGACTCTGTTACAGCCTGGGAACCATCACCCACCTACCCCAGGAGTTATGGAAGCTTGGCAAGAGAACCGCACCCTGTCTACCTGGACGGCTTCAGACTTCTTTGGGGAAGTAGAACACAGTGGTAAGGAGAAAGGAGGAGGAGGAGGGCTTGTGATGAAGGACATTTGGGCATTTTTTTGTGGTTAATGGACAATAGTGCTGATACAAGATACCAATCTATCAGCTGTGAGCAGGAGATCTCACCACCTACCAAAGAACTACCACATGTATCATGATAGCTGCATATGTCCCTCACCTCTGCAAAAATGTTTTTCTGCCTGTTATATCTACATGCTGTGACCCCTCCTCGTGTCCTCCAACCACGGCTGGGCTGTATTATTATTATTATTATTATTATTATTAACATCACTCCACACAGAGAACTAAATGATCCTGCAGTGTGTCTGTATTTCTTTCTTTTTAGTTGCTATGATTCCTAGGATTTCTCTATCTGCCATGAGCTTCTATGTGTTTTCTCTCTTGTTATATACTACTGTACCATCTATGAAACTGTATCACTGAATATACCCATTGTGGGACTATTAAAGGAATATCTTATCTTATCTTATCTTAAACGGTAGTTGTGCCTTATAAATAATTCTACAATAATACATACCCGGCCCCGTTCCTATGCCGCTCTCATTCACGTCTCCTTTCTGATACATCTAGCCTGCACCAAGTCACAGACATCACTAACAGCTGCCTGAATGGTGGAGCAGGAAGCTTATGTTATCCCAAGGATGCAGATAAGATATCTTAGGAATCGCACCGCTACAGACACAGTAGGTCGAAGCCGTAGCAAAAAATTCTCCTTGCATCTCATCTAATTCGGAAACTGAGACTTTCCCATTTTATCTAGAAAAATAATCCAGCACTTCCAGACTCTGCAGGACACGATGGATTTCAATTTCAATGAATTTTCATTGATGGCTGAATTTTCTCCAAACAATTATCAGAAGGAAGGAATGTTTTTGCCTCCAAGGACTCCGATGGTTCAATAGAGTTTTGTAAAGGTTTCTTACTTACAAATAAACTTTCTTGGCCGACCATTATGAGGAGCAGGATTTAGTGTCTGACACATCCTGATCATTGTCAGCCTTATAATACAGGAAGGTTTTTTAGTCTTATCTAGTAAAAAAAAATTTCCAATTTCACAGACTTTTTTCTATGTAACTGTACACACCTTACTTTCTTCTCCAGGGAACATTTAGTTCATCTGTATTTATTCTTATAACATTGATACTTTCTTATACTTTTTATTCCAATGTATTATTGTCTGTGCAGAAAACATCAACCTGCCTGGACACACCGAAGCGAAGTATAATATGTAGATGAACTCAGTAATCCTTACTATACAGCCCCGAAGGCCATTGTGAGCCCTAAGGGTGAGTCAAAAAGAAAAAAAACCTTAATATATCTTCTTAAATATAGCAAAAAAGTGATCAGAGCACCTACAGGGTTAATAGCCAGGAGCAAAGATATCTCTAATGCTGGAGGATATCCTAGTAGCAAGGCTGTCAATCACACCGAGACCCCCGCAGGCGAATTTAGACTTATCTGTGAGTCCAAAAACACCAAGCGGTTCATATATCCCACATCATATCCATGTATAGAAAGATAACCTGTCCAAAACTAAGAGGATACAAATATATCTAGTGAATGATCTCAGACACAAAATGTATCAGCAAACTGTAACTACCACTACAGTAAAGATAATGTAATACATTATATCCAAACATTAAAAAATATAATACTACCGCCATGTACAAAAATATAACTACTATAATACTGCTCCTATGTACAAGAATATAACTACTATAATACTGCTCCTATGTACAAGAATATAACTACTATAATACTACTCCTATGTACAAGAATATAACTACTATAATACTACTCCTATGTACAAGAATATAACTACTATAATACTACTCCTATGTACAAGAATATAACTACTATAATACTACCTCCTATGTACAAGAATATAACTACTATAATACTACTACTATGTACAAGAATATAACTACTATAATACTGCTCCTATGTACAAGAATATAACTACTATAATACTACCTCCTATGTACAAGAATATAACTACTATAATACTACTACTATGTACAAGAATATAACTACTATAATACTACTACTATGTACAAGAATATAACTACTATAATACTACTACTATGTACAAGAATATAACTACTATAATACTTCTCCTATGTACAAGAATATAACTACTATAATACTACTACTATGTACAAGAATATAACTACTATAATACTACTCCTATGTACAAGAATATAACTACTATAATACTACTACTATGTACAAGAATATAACTACTATAATACTACTCCTATGTACAAGAATATAACTACTATAATACTACCTCCTATGTACAAGAATATAACTACTATAATACTACTACTATGTACAAGAATATAACTACTATAATACTTCTCCTATGTACAAGAATATAACTACTATAATACTACTACTATGTACAAGAATATAACTACTATAATACTACCTCCTATGTACAAGAATATAACTACTATAATACTACTACTATGTACAAGAATATAACTACTATAATACTTCTCCTATGTACAAGAATATAACTACTATAATACTACTCCTATGTACAAGAATATAACTACTATAATACTACTACTATGTACAAGAATATAACTACTATAATACTACTCCTATGTACAAGAATATAACTACTATAATACTGCTCCTATGTACAAGAATATAACTATTATAATACTACTCCTATGTACAAGAATATAACTACTATAATACTACTCCTATATACAAGAATATAACTACTATAATACTACTCCTATGTACAGGAATATAACTACTATAATACTACTCCTATGTACAAGAATATAACTACTATAAGGCTGCATTCACATGGAGTAAACACTGGCGTTTTTTGTGTGTTTTTTGCACATAGCGCCGCGTTTACGCCGCGTAGCGTCGCGTTAACGCCGCGTATACGCCGCGTTAACGCCGGGCAACGCCACCGCTAAATAGCGCGGCGTTAACGCGGCGTTAACGCGGCGTATACGCGGCGTTAACGCGACGCTACGCGGCGTAAACGCGGCGCTATGTGCAAAAAACACACAAAAAACGCCAGCGTTTACTCCATGTGAATGCAGCCTTAATACTACTACTATGTACAAGAATATAACTACTATAATACTACTCCTATGTACAAGAATATAACTACTATAATACTACTACTATGTACAAGAATATAACTATTATAATACTACTCCTATGTACAAGAATATAACTACTATAATACTACCTCCTATGTACAAGAATATAACTACTATAATACTACTCCTATGTACAAGAATATAACTACTATAATACTACTCCTATGTACAAGAATATAACTAGTATAATACTACTCCTTTGTACAAGAATATAACTATTATAATACTACTCCTATATACAAGAATATAACTACTATAATACTACTCCTATGTACAAGAATATAACTACTATAATACTGCTCCTATGTACAAGAATATAACTACTATAATACTACCTCCTATGTACAAGAATATAACTACTATAATACTACTCCTATGTACAAGAATATAACTATTATAATACTACTCCTATATACAAGAATATAACTACTATAATACTACTCCTATGTACAAGAATATAACTACTATAATACTACTCCTATGTACAAGAATATATCTACTATAATACTACTCCTATGTACAAGAATATAACTACTATAATACTACTCCTATGTACAAGAATATAACTACTATAATACTACCTCCTATGTACAAGAATATAACTACTATAATACTACTCCTATGTACAAGAATATAACTATTATAATACTACTCCTATATACAAGAATATAACTACTATAATACTACTCCTATGTACAAGAATATAACTACTATAATACTACTCCTATGTACAAGAATATATCTACTATAATACTACTCCTATGTACAAGAATATAACTACTATAATACTACTCCTATGTACAAGAATATAACTACTATAATACTGCTCCTATGTACAAGAATATAACTACTATAATACTGCTCCTATGTTGAAGAATATAACTACTATAATACTACTCCTATATACAAGAATATAACTACTATAATACTGCTCCTATGTACAAGAATATAACGACTATAATACTGCTCCTATGTACAAGAATATAACTACTATAATACTGCTCCTATGTACAAGAATATAACTACTATAATACTGCTCCAATGTACAAGAATATAACTACTATAATACTACTCCTATGTACAAGAATATAACTACTATAATACTACTCCTATGTACAAGAATATAACTACTATAATACTGCTCCAATGTACAAGGATATAACTACTATAATACTACTCCTATGTACAAGAATATAACTACTATAATACTACTCCTATGTACAAGAATATAACTACTATAATACTGCTCCAATGTACAAGGATATAACTACTATAATACTACTCCTATGTACAAGAATATAACTACTATAATACTACCTCCTATGTACAAGAATATAACTACTATAATACTACTCCTATGTACAAGAATATAACTACTATAATACTACTGCTATGTACAAGAATATAACTACTATAATACTGCTACTCCTATGTACAAGAATATAACTACTATAATACTACTCCTATGTACAAGAATATAACTACTATAATACTGCTCCAATGTACTGGTATATAACTGCTATAATACTGTCCCCTAATGATCAGATCTTATTAATTGGATATACTTAATAAGAGATTCTTTGATCTGAGTTGATTAATTTGCATCTTTTTGAGTTTGCTCATTTACACCATTTGGTGCTCTGTTGTTGCTTGACCGTATTTCCCGCTCGGCGCCCCCCTCTGTTCCTCCTGTCGTTAGTTCTCTGTACTGTCCCTGACATGCCACATCAACCAATACATTTTATGACTGGATTAGAAGAGATTGACGACAGATCGCAGCATGTTCTTTACAAAGCACTCAGCAGGTTGTGGCGTCTCGCCGCGCGGCACCGCTCAGTGTAAGCCTCGTGTTTGCTCAAGAAACTGTAATAAATGTTGGAAGTTACAGAGAAAAAAAACAAATTTCAGCACAAAATGTTGAGTGATCTTGACTGCCGGATGTGAAGTAAAATATGGAGCTTTCCTTTGGAATAAAAGATTTATGGGATGTATATGGAAGATGAGCAGATGGAGTGCGCCGGTGCGATCAGTAGTGTTACAGCTCTTGTGCTATGTGCCTGTCATACTCAGATCTTACAACTGCTTTGGGGCCCATGCCCCACCATGATCTGCTCCCACTACTTGTCTTAACAATAAAATATACTTACTTGCAGCCACCACTAGGGGGACCTCTTTGTATACAGCTTTTTACAGCTCCACTAGGAGGTGCTGGAGAGCACTCCCCCTAGAGGATGCAGCAGGCAGCTACAATATGGCATTTTAGCAGGATACCCAAGATCTCTCTATAGCCAAGGGAGGGGGTAAAGTCACTTTTACATCAAGCATTACCCCCTCTACTACCCTAGACCACCAGGGAAGATCACACAGATCCTATCTGGGCTGCAGCACCATTGACAATACTTGCAGCAGCCAATCACAGTGCTCGGTGGTTCCTCGCTAAGGCAATGATTGGGCGATAATTGACTTTGTCCAGGTCAGATTTAAAAGGGATCTATCATCACCTCCATAATCTTCCACTCTCGCATCCTTTAGTTGCTGCCCCTCTAATGATTCTGGTGCAGTTGGAATTTCTTCTCCAGCCCCCACCAATCCTGAGTAGTCAGCGTTGGAAGCTTCAGCACCCAGTATGCTAAATCAGCTCTCCACTGTAAGGTGGGCGGGTCCTGGGCTGCAGCAGACAGTTTGGCACCACCCACTTGATAGTAGAAAACCAAATTAGCATATTATGGCAGAAACTAACAGCACTAATTACTCAGTAATGGTGCGGGCTAGAGAAAAAATTTCAATTGTGCTAGAATCAGTGAAGCGGCGGCTATTGAAGGGTGCAAAGTTTTGAAGTTGGTCAAGGGGGTGAAAGGTCCTCTATTTAGCCTCCAGATATAAAATTATTTCCATTCGCTAACAGTAAGCATACATTATATATATATATATATATATATATATATATATATATATATATATATATATATATAATATATGGATTGTGTACAATTTATTATATTAGCAGAAGGACCTGGCTTCGCATGGGTATATTTCATTTCTTGTTTGTGTAGTGGCCCCATAAGAATTGGCACTGGTCTAATTTGTATGTCGTTTACATACATTTCAATTTCTAAGAATGCTGACATCCAGTATGGCGGTCCAGTATAGGTACAGTCGATTTGTGGCTGTATTGTTATGGAAACCTGGTAAATGAAATGTGAAGTTATATTGGCTGATACACGTCATGCAACCGAATATTTAGGACCTGTGAACTGCTATTGACTAATACAGGTCCTAAATAACTTGCTTGCTATGGAAATCTGGTGTAAAGCTGAGTGTATGTCAAGACTGAACCACCTGCGAGTTTCCATTGGTCTATAATTGTCATGTGATCATGTGTATCTAAGTGTGGATATGAGTGAAAAACCTGTGATTGGTTGATATGGAAACCTGGAGTAAAACTGTGTGTATGTGACCTTATGTAACAGTGTCATCCACAGCACTCTGCCCCATTAAAGCGGATCTACAGCAGTGAAGAAAAATGGCTGGGTTGTTATTGAAACCTGGAGTAAAGCTGTGTGCATGTGGAGACTAAGTGCCTGTGAGCTTCTATTGGCTGACACGTGACCGTGTGTATGGCAATTGGACTTGCAGGCTTCTATTGGCTAATACGGATTATTTTTTTGGGAATACTGTATCTCAGGAACAGTATGTCCTAGAGAGCTGAGACCTGATCTAAAACCTTCTCAGACACCTGACGTACCTGTATATCAAATTTGGTGTAGATTGGTCTAGTCGTTCGGTCTTGAATAAAGAACAGACAGTCAGTATATTTGCTTCCAGTACATACATAACCTTGGATGTTTAGTAGGGTTGAGCCGATCTTGACTTTTCAGGATCGATTTTGAAATCCGATTTCCGATCATTTTTCATTCGAACCCGATCTCGATCCCAATTCCGATCCCAATGCAAGTCAATGGGATTTTTTTTACTAATCGGAGATCAGATTTTAAAAACAATCCTATTCACTATACAGCATGGAATCTAACAAGTGAACACTTTAATTGTTAGAATCCACGCTGTGTAGTGATTTTTTTTAATCACTAAGTAGCCAGAGGATTTCTTTTTAATCCTCTGGCTACTTAGTCCCCCCTGGTGTCCACTTACCTGCAAAGATGGCTGGTCCAGTGCCCAGTGTTCCCGTTCTTCTTCGCCTCGCTGCCCCCTACCTCCCAGGTTAGGAGCGTGTGGGCGGTTTAGGAGAGTGTGGGCGGGTATTGGGAGGGGAGACGTCACGTCTCCCCGCCCTGTACCCACCCGCACTCTCCTAAGCCACAAGCCCCGCCTTCTTCCTAGTTCTTTAAACACTAACCTGGGAGGCGGGGGCAGCGAGGCAAAGAAGAATGAGAACACCGGGCACCGGACCAGCCATCTCTGCAGGTAAGTAGCTACTAGAGATGTTAGCTAGTCTCCATTAGAATGAATGGACGCAGCCGGCGCGCAGGGGGTTAAGACTGTGTGCCAGCTGCTTCCATTCATTCCTATGGAACCGCAGCGGAGCCTTCAGACTGAGTATACACTCCGCTCAGAATGAAGTGTGAAGGCTAACATTGTTAGCTTTTCCCACAATGCTTGGCCAGTAGCAAAGCATTGTGGGAAATAATCACCGATCTCGATCCCACCTAAAAAGATTGTGTTTGGAATTCCGATGGCGATCGTGAAATTTTCTCGATCGCTGATCGGAATCCGAACTTTTCTGAACACGATCGCTCAACCCTAATGTTTAGCTTTGGGTTGACACATTGTCATTACTGGAAGATGTTTTGTTATCTGCTACTTGAGCAATTGCTTCTTTTATGTTCATTTTCATCCATGACTACAGCTGTATTGTCTGTTGGAGCCCAAACCCACATCCTAACTTATTACCTCTGCTCATTTCCTTATACAATGATTTTATCCCCCAATTTTATCCTGCACCTCTGCTTGTCCTGATAGGCTGCTAGGAAAAAGCACAAGCTCTCCCCCATTCAAAACTCATCAAGAACTCAGCAGATGGAGAACAGATATGTAATTTTTTAGATACGCAATTTTGTATCTTCCCCTTATAGAAGTGCATGTCCTCAGGATGGTGACGGGGGCCGGAGACCTACTTTAAATATCCATTCCCTCCATAAAGTATTCCGCAGCATACTTGTACAATTTATTAAGACACATAATTGATTGCAAGTTTCGATGACTGCAGTTTATTACAGGAAACAGGATAATTACATTTCTCCGTTTTCCTTCCTTCTCGCAGCTGCGACTCTTCAAAAAAAAAAAAAAATGTTCTCAGTTCCAAAACTTGAAGATTATATTTCTTAATATGTGAATCAACAGAAGGAGCGGCGGCGGCAGCTGCGGGGGAGATCCGCCTCACTCCATCCTCGTGTTGATATTGTTCCTTGGAGGGGCAGGAAGGACTTGAGAGATGCTCTTTTAACCTGAAGTGTCGGAGAAGAGGAACAAAACAAGACATTTAGGTGGCACCTGAGGAATTGCTAATGTAATCATGGCTCCCAGGCCCGCACAGCAGAAAACCTATCAAATAGGAGGACTTTGCATAAAATGTGCCGCCATAGCCTCCGCGCCGCCTCCTCCGGAATGATCTATCATCTTGAGGCTGATACAAACGTTACATATTTTTAATCTCTTTATTTGGGTTGGAGACTTTTCTATCTGCAGGGAAAATATGAAAAGAAGTAGAAAAGCTGTGATGGATCTGTCAGGAGTATGGCGGACGGTGCGCAGCTTGTAGAGAGGCTCAACCCAAGGCACGGCATAGCTGGCGGCACTCACGGAATAGAGTCTACCTCATATCCTGACACAGGCGAAGCTCGGGAATGGGGAGTCTGGCGAAAAACAAAATCCACGCCTGGTGCGAGACCTGTCCTGATAAGAGACATCACTGAAGGGACTTGTCCTACTTCCATCACCGTCTACAGGAACACCTCATAAAAACTACAGTATAGCACACGAGTGCCGAAAGAAGACACAGGCAACATGTCATCATGTCCATATGGTCTAGTCAGAGTCTGAATATATTTAGGCGGCTAGTCTGGTGGTCTGAATATATTTAGTGGGCTGGTCTGGGGGTCTGAATTTATTTAGGTGCTGGTCTAGGGGTCTGAAGTTATTTGGGGGGGAAATTAATTTATATAGGGGGCTGGTCTGGGGTCTGAATTTATTTAGGGGGCTGGTCTGGAGGTCTGAAGTTATTTAGGGGCTGGTCTTGGGGTCTGAAAGTATTTAGGGGGCTGGTCTGGGGGTGTGAAGTTATTTAGGGGGCTAGTCTGGTGGTCTGAATTTATTTAGGGGGCTGGTCTGGAGTCTGAATTTATTTAGGAGGCTGGTCTGGGGGTCTGAATTTATTTAGGAGGCTGGTCTGGGGGTCTAAAGTTATTTAGGGGGCTGGTCTGGAGTCTGAAATTATTTAGGGGGCTGGTCTGGTGGTCTGAATTTATTTAGGGGGGCTAGTCTGGGGTCAGAATTTATTTAGGAGGCTGGTCTAGGGGTCTGAATTTATTTAGGGGGCTGGTCTGGGGGTCTGGTTTCCTTTACGGGTCTGGTGTGGAGTGTGAATTTACTACGTGGTCTGTTCTAGAGTCTGAACTTATTCAGGGATCTGAGCTTATTTACAGTGCTGGGTATCGCCTGGGGGTTATTTAGTGTTCTGGTTTATAGACTATAGTAAATGAGGGGTCTGCTTTGGGATCTCAGTCAATTTAGGTGACCAGTTTGGGGGTCTCGATTTATTTAGTCACCTGGTCTTATCTACACAGAGTGTCAGGTATTTATAGTAACATAATATGTATCTGAGGATAGATACATCACACATTGCAACAATGTCTACATAGCTCGAATTTGGTTAAGTGCTTCACATTTCTCATTAACCCTTTCCCGTGACAATTTGACAATTTTTGAAAAATCTCAATCTTTGAAAAAAAATAAAAAATTTCTTAAAATCGACATCCATAACTTTTTATATTTCCACGTACTGGGATGTATAGGGCCTCTTTTTTTGTGGGGTCAGGTGTGCTTTTTATTGACACCATTTTAGGGAATGTCTGTTGATTTGATCAATTTTTATTGAAATTTTTATCACAGGCATTGACCGGGAAAATTATTTGTATAATTTTGCAGACTGGGTGTTTTCGGACACAGGATACCTGACTGATTACGTTACTTTATGACTAGGCTAGCCCACATAAGGGCAAGGATACTAGGAGTCACCCAGCTTTCCTAGAGCCTGCATACCCCATGCAGTGTGGATACAGAAGTTTGGAGCCGGCCTCCTTTCATTGAGCGACTCTTCTCCGTCTATGATAATACTCATATTAATTATGCGGAAGGTAATTTTTGCAGAAGTCGCTGCACTTTATCTGGGGCTGTCAGGTTTGCAGAGCTGAGGCTGTGCGGCGCAGTGCAGAGACGTGCCGATGACATAATCCCCGGCTACAAGGCAGCAGCTTCTCTGTAATGAGATGGAAATATTATGGAAAGAAGATTTCAGGAAAGTAGTTGAGGGAATGCGGACAGAGAAGAAATGCTTCATGTCACTTCATATGATTGTGTTAAGACTGCTGGAACAGCTAATTCCTGTAAGCCCCTGGGGGAAGCCGCGGGCGATGGCAACGCACTGCGCTGATGGGTATATTATAATCAGGCCTGACAATATGGATGTCATGAGCTAAAGAGTGACGGGACGGGAATATAATGACATGTTTCCTGCGGTGGCCGGAGATTGTCCATACACATTGTACAATGGTCACAGAGAGCAAATAATCACATTTATAGATAGTTCTGCATCAAGAGGAGAATACAACGAGCGTATTATACCGGTATTACACGCCAGCCACCGCGCCAGAGCCCGAAATATATTGTAGACGGATTTATGTATCATCCCGCCCAAACAAGGGGATTCTTACAGCACTGGGATCATATGGTGGTATAACCTGGGTATATAATTCTATATGTACAGCCGGTATAACCTGGGTATATACTGTATATAATTCTATATGTACAGCCGGTATACCTGGGTATATACTGTATATAATTCTATATGTACAACCGGTATAACCTGGGTATATACTGTATATAATTATATATGTACAGCCGGTATAACCTGGGTATATACTGTATATAATTATATATGTACAGCCGGTATAACCTGGGTATATACTGTATATAATTCTATATGTACAGCCGGTATAACCTGGGTATATACTGTAATATAATATATGTATATGTACAGCTGGTATAACCTGGGTATATACTGTATATAATTATATATGTACAGCCGGTATAACCTGGGTATATACTGTAATATAATATATATATATGTACAGCTGGTATAACCTGGGTATATACTGTATATAATTATATATGTACAGCTGGTATAACCTGGGTATATACTGTATATAATTCTATATGTACAGCCGGTATAACCTGGGTATATACTGTATATAATTATATATGTACAGCCGGTAAAACCTGGGTATATATCCTACTTCCTGGCACCCTTAGTGGCTGCCTCGATACAGGGCTCCTAGCTGGGAGCAACCTTCATCTTTCCTTTCTCACTCTTTTTCTCTGTATCTTCAAGAATCCTGTAACCAAGCAAACTAGCACTATGAATTAGCAACTATAAATCGAATGGAAGACCCTGTGGAGTATTTTGTTTCTATTGTAAAGCATGGACAATGACTCAAGACCTGGTTCAGCTGGTTTCCTGTGTGTACACATGTGCCTGTTACCATCCCCCCAGGAGCTAAGGACAGCATGGAAACCATGCGGCATGGAGGAGAAACCTACATGGAAGTGTGGACTTCTTGCTTCAAGGAGATGATTTTTGGAGTCTATTGCTGATGTGTGAAGATGCTACAGCTGACTGGTATTTCTTTCTATTACTGTGGACACGTGGGACTCTGTTACAGCCTGGGAACCATCACCCACCTACCCCAGGAGTTATGGAAGCTTGGCAAGAGAGCAGCACCCTGTATACCTGGATGGCTTCAGACCTCTCTGGGCAGTAGAACACAGTGGTAAGAAGAAAGGAGGAGGACGAGGAGGGCTTGCGATGAAGGACATTTGGGGGCATGTTTTGTGGTTAATGGACAATAGTGCTGATACAAGATACCAAACTATCAGCTGTGAGCAGGAGATCTCACCACCTACCAAAGGAACTGCCACATGTTATCATGATAGCTGCATATGTCCCCACCTCTGCAAAAATGTTTTCTGCCTGTTATATCTACATGCTGTGCCCCCCAACTTGTGTCTTCCAACCACATTCGGCTGTATTATCAACATCACTTCACACAGAGAACTAAATGATCCTGCAGTGTGTCTGTGTTTCTTTCCTTTTAGTTGCTCTGATTCCTAGGATTTCTCTATCTGCCATGAGCTTGTACGTGTTTCTTTCTTGTTATATACTACTGTACCATCTATTAAACTGTATCACTGAAGTTTCCCCATTGTGGGACTATTAAAGGAATATCTTATCTTATATACTGTATATACTTCTATATGTACAGCCGGTATAAGTTATACATCTTCTTGTGTATAGTGATATGGACCATGCTGGTATAACCCGGTATTTATTGTATATTATGATATTTTCACATCTGGTATTGTCATCACGTTGAATACTTTTAGCCTTTCTAATAACATGTAGATGTAATTTTTTTGAGCATCAGATTTCTACCGTCCTGATTTTGTATTCTGTGATTTCCAAGTGTGTTGGTTTCTGAGACAGAGATAATTTCTTACTTTTCACCTCCATTTCCAATTGTAGACATTTCAGCAGTTTTCGGCAGACGCTGCTTTGCCTTCCTTTACATAGGGATTATTTAGGGTTATTGAATGATTCGGGTTCTCTCAGGGTCTGGGGTGTCTCACTGGTTAATATTTACATGTATTATCTATGGTTGTCTACAGTGATTACGGCTTAATATGTAATTTCCCAGGAGCTCTATAGTGTTGTGATGGTTAGAACTTCGTATTATATGATATAATATTATAAAGCAATGGTGTGGAATCTTATGAAGTTATGGGGATCTTTGTAGGGGGTCACATTTTTATTTCCAGATCCCTTGTTAACCCTTACACAGCCATCCAGATCAGAGATAACATTCTGTGTTCTTGCATAGTCCCTGCATAGTCATACAGCTGCCAGTGATAAATCCTCATGCAGAGAGCTCCCCCTAGTGGTGACAGAAATCATCTTGCATTATTTTTTTTCTAAGCTCAGATTGTCCATATTTGTGTCACTTAGTAAACTTGTACAAGTGTTTCAGATTTAATATCTGGTTCTATTCCTTAATTTATGGGAAATAGCGCGCATCCGCTGAAGCAGCTGTGGTGTCCCAAATGCCAAATGTCATAACGTGGGAGACAAGAAGAATTTCCAGTCGTAATAGGTTCATTGTAAAGTTCTTAAAAAGTGACCAAGGAGAGGAATTTGGATGGAAATAAGCCGCTGAGTAATTGGGACAGGGTAACCTTTTACTGCCAAGTGACTCTCATCCATATGCTCGGATGTAGACGCCGGGCCCCTCTTCTCATAGAAAATATCACAGCTGTCACCTTGATCACTCGGGAATCTCATTAATTCCAGGGAAATGCTGCGCTCAGCACAGGTAAGACGCCAGAAAGTGACACGAGGAAGTGAAATCATTACAAGGTAATGTTTGGCCAAACACTGCATGATTTATCAAGCTCGTCCTCATCAGACTCTTCACTTACTGACCCAGGACGGACATTTGTGCTCCATTTTGTCTCAGAAGCAGAGTTCATCATTTTGTTTAAAGTAGATAATAAAACACACAAATATATATATATATATATATATATATATATATATATATATATATATATCCTATTAATATTATAAATGTGAAAGTTTGTGGGTTTGTGAGTTTTGGATGTTCGGATGTTTGTTCCTCAATCACGCAAAATCCGCTCGACCGATTTGGCTGAAAGTTTCCACAAACATAGTCACTACACCCGATTGCGCAATAGGCTTCTTTTCGTCACAATATCGCACATACGTTTGTGCCAGGACCCCCACAAAACCCAAACTCACACCACCATCTCTGCAATCTCACACACTTTGGACCATAGCAAGTCCCAAAATTCCTATTACCCTCTACAGCCTCGCCCCTAACCCCACACAATCACATATACATAGACTTTACCACTTTGCCCCTCACCTTACCGATACTCCAGGAGGCTCTCTTTAACGCTCCGGAGCAGCCATGTTTGCCGACCCCCACCACTCTGACAATCCGCGACACCACCCACCCATGTCAATACCCCTAGGCGGTCTAAAAAATGCAAAAAAAAAAAGTTTAAAAAAAAAGTAAAAAAAATATAAAAACAAATAAAAAGGATTAAAAATTCAAATCACCCCCCTTTCCCTAGAACATATATAAAAGTAGTAAAAAACTGTGAAACACAAACATGTTAGGTATCCCCGCGTCCGAAATCGCCCGCTCTACAAAGCTATACAAATATTTTTCCTGTTCGGTAAACGCCGTAGCGGGAAAAATGGTCAAGAGTGCCAAACCGCCGTTTTTTTCACTGTTTTGATTCTGATAAAAATTTGAATAAAAAGTGATCAAAGCAATAACATTTCCCAAAAATGGTAGAACTACAAAGTACACCCGGTACACCCGCCCTATAAATCCCCGTACACGCACGTATAAAAAAGTTACGGCTGTCAGAATATGGCGACTTTTCAAAAAAAATTTTTTTAACATAGTTTTGGATTTTTTTAAGGGGTCAAAATGTAACTAACTAAAACCATATAAATTTGGTATCCCCAGAATCGTAACGAAACACAGAATACAGGGGACATGTCATTGTGGCTGCACAGTGAACGCCGTAAAACCAAAGCCCGTAAGAAAATCGCAGAAATGCATTTTTTCTTCAAATCCACCCCATTCAGAATTTTTCCCCTGCTTCCCAGTACATTATATAGAATAAATAATGGAGGCATCATGAAGAAAAATTTGTCCCAGGAAAAATTAAGACCTCATATGGCTCTGGGAGCGGAGAAATAAAAAAAGTTATGGGGTTTAGAAGGAGGGGAGTCAAAAACGAAAAACGAAAATCAAATGCCATTGACGGGAAAGGGTTAACTTCAAATACCTCTGTCCCAAAGTCACTATGTAAAGTTTCTCACAACACCGTATATATAGCAGCTCTAATACAAAGTAACTGCAACACAAAAGTCTCACGTATTCTCTGAATTACAGCAAAAACAAGATACAAAGTTACATTTCATATACCATCCCTTATACACAGTACGAAAACCTTACCCGCGCCTGTATATACCCACTTCTACAATCACCGCAGACGAAGTCGCGGGTAACAGCTAGTATATATATATATATATATATATATATATATATATATATATATATATACACACACACCAATCCATGTCAACAGCAGAGCTCGCAATCTACAGGCTTTTACACAATAAACGAAAAAAAAATTAAAAACTTCTCAGAATTTGTTTTTATTATTGCACTACTCACTTCTGCCACTAGTACGCGCTGTAAAATATTACACTAGTCATGTATCAGCTCTACAGCACAACATGTGGCCAGGTTTGGTATGGCAAGTAAAAATGATTGACATTGTTTCTCATTATCATTAAAAGTATAAAAGGCTTGTTGTGTTTTTACTTTATGGATCAACATCAAGTCAAATGAAAGTAATTTCAGGGCCGCTAGAACCATAGGGCAGACAATGCACTTGCACCAGGCCCTATGACTGCAGGGGGGGCCCGGATGTGGACACAAGACTTTCTGCCCAGGAGCGCTTCATTCACAACTGTATTGGCGTGCTAGGCTTATGACATAGTCATAGAAGACTTACAGTGATGGGCAGGACGTCCCGGCACAGGTGATGACATCACTGCATCGCGTCACCTGCACCGGACCTGCACGAGACTGCAACTACAGGAGAAGATGTCAGCTGCTCCAGTCATCATGGTACCGGGGTAAGGTCAGCATAAGATTTATTGTTTTTTTGTTTTTACAAAAGGGGCATTTACATCTGAACATGGGCACATTATTAAAAGGGGGTATTATCTATAGTGGGGGAACTATAATTTTAAGGAGGGTTATTATATGGGAGAATATTATTAGAATGGGGAAATATAAATAATTGCCCCCTTAAAAATAAGTTTCCCCTTTATAGTTCTCCCTTATAAACAATAGCAAAGATCGGGTCCAGCTATCAAGGAGGAATCCAACTATGATTAAGGAACAGATTGGTTCCAAAACGCGCCAGTCTAACCCATGGCCAGTCGAACCCTCCGAATGTAAACCCGCTCACAGGTGTGAACCTAGCGTAAGACGGAATTATACTATGTGGTGGCCATTTTATTTCGGATGGATCAGGTATGTAACCGTCCCAGGGACACTTTCTGATGATCCATTGTCATTCCATTTCATCGGTTCCAAAATAGAAGGTCACCAGTACTATCCCACCCCCCAACCCCATCAATAGTTACGTGCCTTCCTGTCTAGGAACCGTTCCTCCTATCTTCCTCTCTGCAAGCGCTTGCTTAATGTGCACTTGTCTTTGTCTCCAGCCTGCACATGGAGAAGGAGAAAGGAGGAGCCATCTCCAAGAGCGGAAGATATGGTAAGTATGATGCAAAGGGGGTGGGGGCGGGAGTCGTTTAGTAATGGTCAGGATAGCTTAGCAAGCAAAAGGGGGAGGGGGGTGGACGTTAGTCTTGGGCAATATAGCTTAGCTAGGGAGACAGCGAGGGGGTGTAACGGAGTGAGGGGGAGATAGTATGGAAGGTACACAGGAAGTAACACCATGTAAACAAATGCAGAAGATACCAGGAGCTTCCACAGAAACCCAGAGATCACTCAAAACACTGCTAAAGATATGTGGGTGCATTAAGTAACCCATTACTTGCACTAACAGACCATTTAAAAAAAATAAATAAAATAAAAATTTGCCCAGAAAGCCCCTTTAAGTGGTGGTGATGGTGGGGGGGGGGAGACTTATGCAACTTTTGCACTAGGGCCCACCAATGGATTACAACGGCCCTAATCGTAGAGGTTGTACAAGATTAGAAAGTCAAATAGAGTCATATTCACTTCAATGGAGCAGAGCTGCAATACCAAACACCACCTATGGACAGGTGTGGCACTGTTGCTGGGAAAAGTTGTTATTTTTTCCAATCCTAGCCAATCCCTTTAAATATATTAAGCCATTTCTCAAACTGTGTAGGTGGGAGAGTAGTCACAAGGCAAGTCTAGAAGAACCAAAAGCATAAGTACCTACAATGAAGCCCGTCCATGGAAGCACAGATAAAAGGTGACGCTCTGCCCCTGCTTAGCAATCTAGCGAGCCGCTCCAACAGCCATATGCAGATGAGCTGTGTAAAAGCAAATGATGAAGGTTTTAATTTTCCATTAATCGTACTGGATTTTCTGATCAGGTAGAAGCATTTACAGAGGAGCCGGCAAGGTCAGACCACGGAGGATTGTCTATATGGAGGCGGCTTTTATAGCTAATTAATTGGGCAACACAAATAGCTGAAAATGGTCAAACACAAGCCATTAATCCCTGAATACAGCGGCCCTCCAAGATTCCTTCTTATATCCGTAGATACATTCTTATTCGAAGTGGAAGGAGAGGGATGAAAGTATCAGGATGTGCGAAACAGAAAGATTCTCAGCACTCGGTTTAGTGATTTTTGTAAAAATGGAACGTTTACCATTGGCAATAACATAGCCCAAAAAAAGTATAGGATTAGTAAAATTAACCATTTATATTACTCACAGTACCACAAAAAATCTATGTGTATAATACGGAAGGTCTGGTCTGTATGAGTAACAAAGTGGAGAGACAAAATAAAAATGACAACTACTCTAAAAAATAGAACTATCATAATACTGCTCCTATGTACAAGAATATAACTACTATAATACTGCCTCCTATGTACAATAATATAACTACTATAATACTGCTCCTATGTACAAGAATATAACTACTATAATACTGCCTCCTATGTACAAGAATATAACTACTATAATACTGCTCCTATGTACAAGAATATAACTACTATAATACTACCTCCTATGTACAAGAATATAACTACTATAATACTGCTCCTATGTACAAGAATATAACTACTATAATACTACCTCCTATGTACAAGAATATAACTACTATAATACTGCTCCTATGTACAAGAATATAACTACTATAATACTACTCCTATGTACAAGAATATAACTACTATAATACTACTCCTATGTACAAGAATATAACTACTATAATACTGCTCTTATATACAAGAATATAACTACTATAATACTACTCCTATGTACAAGAATATAACTACTATAATTCTACTCCTATGTACAAGAATATAACTGCTATAATACTACTCCTATGTACAAGAATATAACTACTATAATACTGCTCCTATGTACAAGAATATAACTACTATAATACAGCTCCTATGTACAAGAATATAACTACTATAATACTACTCCTATGTACAAGAATATAACTACTATAATTCTACTCCTATGTACAAGAATATAACTACTATAATACAGCTCCTATGTACAAGAATATAACTACTATAATACTACTCCTATGTACAAGAATATAACTACTATAATTCTACTCCTATGTACAAGAATATAACTACTATAATTCTACTCCTATGTACAAGAATATAACTACTATAATACTACTCCTATGTACAAGAATATAACTACTATAATTCTACTCCTATGTACAAGAATATAACTACTATAATACAGCTCCTATGTACAAGAATATAACTACTATAATACTGCCTCCTATGTACAAGAATATAACTACTATAATACTACTGCTATGTACAAGAATATAACTACTATAATACTACTCCTATGTACAAGAATATAACTACTATAATACTGCTCCTATGTACAAGAATATAACTACTATAATACTGCTCCTATGTACAAGAATATAACTACTATAATACTACTCCTATGTACAAGAGTTTACCTACTATAATACTACTCCTATGTACAAGAATATAACTACTATAATACTACCTCCTATGTATAAGAATATAACTACTATAATACTACCTCCTATGTACAAGAATATAAATACTATAATACTACTCCTATGTACAAGAATATAACTACTATAAAGCTGCCCCTATGTACAAGAATATAACTACTATAATACTGCTCCTATGTACAAGAATATAACTACTATAATACTACCTCCTATGTACAAGAATATAAATACTATAATACTACTCCTATGTACAAGAATATAACTACTATAAAGCTGCTCCTATGTACAAGAATATAACTACTATAATACTGCTCCTATGTACAAGAATATAACTACTATAATACTACCTCCTATGTACAAGAATGTAACTACTATAATACTACTCCTATGTACAAGAATATAGCTACTATATTACTACTCCTATGTACAAGAATATAACTACTATAATACTACCTCCTATGTACAAGAATATAAATACTATAATACTACTCCTATGTACAAGAATATAACTACTATAATGCTGCTCCTATGTACAAGAATATAACTACTATAATACTACTCCTATGTACAAGAATATAACTACTATAATACTACTCCTATGTACAAGAATATAACTACTATAATACTACCTCCTATGTACAAGAATATAACTACTATAATACTGCTCCTATGTACAAGAATATAACTACTATAATACTACCTCCTATGTACAAGAATATAACTACTATAATGCTGCTCCTATGTACAAGAATATAACTACTATAATACTACTCCTATGTACAAGAATATAACTACTATAATACTACCTCCTATGTACAAGAATATAACTACTATAATACTGCTCCTATGTACAAGAATATAACTACTATAATACTACCTCCTATGTACAAGAGTATAACTACTATAATACTGCTCCTATATACAAGAATATAACTACTATAATACTACCTCCTATGTACAAGAATGTAACTACTATAATATTACTCCTATGTACAAGAATATAACTACTATATTACTACTCCTATGTACAAGAATATAAATACTATAATACTACTCCTATGTACAAGAATATAACTACTATAATACTACTCCTATGTACAAGAATATAACTACTATAATACTGCTCCTATGTACAAGAATATAACTACTATAATACTGCTCCTATGTACAAGAATATAACTACTATAATACTACTCCTATGTACAAGAGTTTACCTACTATAATACTACTCCTATGTACAAGAATATAACTACTATAATACTACCTCCTATGTATAAGAATATAACTACTATAATACTACCTCCTATGTACAAGAATATAAATACTATAATACTACTCCTATGTACAAGAATATAACTACTATAAAGCTGCCCCTATGTACAAGAATATAACTACTATAATACTGCTCCTATGTACAAGAATATAACTACTATAATACTACCTCCTATGTACAAGAATATAAATACTATAATACTACTCCTATGTACAAGAATATAACTACTATAAAGCTGCTCCTATGTACAAGAATATAACTACTATAATACTGCTCCTATGTACAAGAATATAACTACTATAATACTGCTCCTATGTACAAGAATATAACTACTATAATACTACCTCCTATGTACAAGAATGTAACTACTATAATACTACTCCTATGTACAAGAATATAACTACTATAATACTACTCCTATGTACAAGAATATAACTACTATAATACTACCTCCTATGTACAAGAATATAAATACTATAATACTACTCCTATGTACAAGAATATAACTACTATAATGCTGCTCCTATGTACAAGAATATAACTACTATAATACTACTCCTATGTACAAGAATATAACTACTATAATACTACTCCTATGTACAAGAATATAACTACTATAATACTACCTCCTATGTACAAGAATATAACTACTATAATACTGCTCCTATGTACAAGAATATAACTACTATAATACTACCTCCTATGTACAAGAATATAACTACTATAATGCTGCTCCTATGTACAAGAATATAACTACTATAATACTACTCCTATGTACAAGAATATAACTACTATAATACTACCTCCTATGTACAAGAATATAACTACTATAATACTGCTCCTATGTACAAGAATATAACTACTATAATACTACTCCTATGTACAAGAATATAACTACTATAATACTACTCCTATGTACAAGAATATAACTACTATAATACTACCTCCTATGTACAAGAATATAACTACTATAATACTGCTCCTATGTACAAGAATATAACTACTATAATACTACCTCCTATGTACAAGAATATAACTACTATAATACTACTCCTATGTACAAGAATATAACTACTATAATACTATCCTATGTACAAGAATATAACTACTATAATACTGCTCCTATGTACAGGAATATAACTACTATAATACTACTCCCTATGTACAAGAATATAACTACTATAATACTACGTCTCTTTGGGTATGTATATACATCTTACAGTACTAGTATACAAGTAGCGGTATTTCTTTAGGTTTCGTGTGATACGTACGGTTTTTATTTCAGGTATATAATCCTGGCTTGCAGGGATATAATCTGGGGAATTCTTCCTTTGGGTCTTGCTTCTGGTTTTGCTGTTTCACTTATGTTTTAGAAATCTTATTTTACAGTAAACCTTGGATTCTGCTGCGGTGTAACAGGATTGTCGCCCCACTGGAGAGACTTTGTACGACCTTACAAGTAGAAACAGATTTTCCACCGCCAGCTGTATCTTGGGCTGTCAGAAAATCTCCGGCCAACTTTCCGGCAAATTAATTACATTTTAAGTGAAGAGAGATTTTTTTTTTCCCTAATTAATGTTACATTTACTTAAAGAAAGACTCCGTGCAGGACATGTACATTGGATGAGGTCTTGGAGAGACACTGAGGGGGCGGGGCATGACACATACAGTGCTCTTTTGTCATGCCCCGCCCCTCTGGCCCAGAACTAGACATAAGATAAGATAAGATAATCCTTTAATAGTCCCACAGTGGGGAAATTTCAGAAATTATAATACAGACATAATACAATGTTCCTCCTGGAGATTTCCTATAACTGGATATTAGTCTGTGACTACCACCTGGACTATGACAGTTTAGTCAGGAGATGGTTAAGGATCTTCTTGCTATTATTTTCCTTTAAGGAATTCTCCATAATAATTGCATCTATTTTCTATCAATTTACAAATGCTAAAGAGCCAAAGTGCTAAAGGAGAAAATAAGTGACCCCTCCCCGGCTGTGGTGAATACTAAACACCTTCTCTGCTTCTGCTTTAATTTTTTCAAGATTTATTTCAGTTTTATGAGGTTTCACTGGAATAATTACCCGGAGATTTCACTAAACATTGGCTTCAAGATTAGAATTGCCACACGCGCATTGTAGCATTAAATTCTTGTTTTTGTTCTGTCACTCACCGCTTTGTAGCTTATCAAGTCGCTGCAGTCTGTTTATTAACCTTGACGTGTTCTCCAGTGCAAATACATAAATATCAGATAGATAGATAGATAGATAGATAGATAGATAGGAGATAGATAGATAGATAGATAGGAGATAGATAGATAGATAGATAGATAGATAGATAGGAGATAGATAGATAGGAGATAGATAGATAGGAGATAGATAGATAGGAGATAGATAGATAGGAGATAGATAGATAGGAGATAGATAGATAGATAGATAGATAGATAGATAGATAGGAGATAGATAGATAGATAGATAGATAGATAGATAGATAGATAGGAGATAGATAGATAGATAGATAGATAGATAGGAGATACATAGATAGATAGATAGATAGATAGATAGATAGATAGATAGATAGAAGATACATAGATAGATAGATAGATAGATAGATAGATAGATAGTTAGATAGATAGATAGATAGATAGATAGATAGATAGATAGATAGATAGATAAGAGATAGATAGATAGATAGGAGATTAGGAATTAATCTTTAATATGAAGGGTCATCCCATGTAACCTATTTCTTTGCCTCTTCCTTTCTCACCAGCCCTCCTCATTCAGTAGATATTTCTATAGAGATATCTAGATAGTCTACAGCTCATCACCGCATTCAGCAGAGTCTCTGTCCCTATTACACATCTGGATACATTACTATGTAACATGTTACCGGTTACAGTGATTGGTAACCTTGACTGGAGCACCAAAGAGCAAGACATTGCCATGAAGACTCTCCCGTCCTAGATCATGTGACCCAATCGCAGGAACAGGGGACAGAACGGGAAGTAAAACAGACAATTTTTTATTCTTTTTGCACTTGATTCCCTGCAGACATTTTGTGTCCTTTGCTATTTTACGTTTCCCTATAACGTTATTGATAGGGTCGTTGCCGGGATCTCCGTGTTCTCTTTATTAGCCATTTGGTAATTAATTTCCATCGATACTCCGGTAACTTTTCTGCTGACTCGGCTGTATTTGGAGACAATGCATCTTGTTTTAGCTTCTCCTTTTGAATAGATGTGGGGCTCCGGCGAGTGTCAGAGGAAATAACAAAGCGCGCGTCTCGGCCGCCTCACGTTGCAGCGTGGTGCTATTTGTTCCAATAACAGCTGAAATCAGGACACTCTGGGCTTAATTATCTCTCGTATTGTCCGCCGCGTCAATACCAAAGATAAAACGTCTTCTGCACACACACAAGGAGCCTTTGATATTCGTTTAGAGACGGACAGAATCACATTTGTTAAGTTTTTTACTTTTCCATGATAGCGGCGAATGTGTAGAAAGTCGTAGAACACAATAGATCACAATGTAACAACGCTCGCTCTTGTCTCACAATGGAACAGATGAAGAGCGGCATTGTAACAGTGAGTCGGTGATCAGAACCACAAATGAAGATGTACGGTTTTGGCCGCCCATGGGATGACCCACAGGAGGTTCCAGGATGTAATGGCGTCCACGAGTACTCCAATAATTACAATGGTGGATGATTGAGCGAATACAATCCTTACCTAGAAGAGAAAATCGAGCAACAACAGGTAATAATCCCCATTACTCTACATCATGGCGTATACGGAGTCCTTTTATAGCAGCATGCCGAAACCCGTACTGGTTTGTATTATGGACCCACAGAATGTCCCTCCGAGGGGTGTTACGTTCTACCCTAGAAGCAATATCTCCGTATTACATAGGAAAGATCCAAGACATCAGGATACCTTGGATGCGTCTTGTTATGGATAAGTGAACCAACTTGTAATAAGCCAGGTACATCACAAGTTTTGCAAAAATTTTACATTCAGCCAAGATTTTTGGATTTTGCCACCAAGGATCGTTATTATATCCTGAGGTCTCTTCAGTTCCCAGACTGTAATTGCTAGTGGTAACTTTACAGTAAATACAATGCAGTAATAGTTTGTGCAGTAATACTCACAGGAGACTTCTTCTCACATTTCCCGTCTCTTCCCTTTGGACTACCATGACCACTTCTTCCAGCTGTGACTTGACTCTGTAAAGTTTGCAACACAGACATCTTTGACTCCTCACTTCTCCACGCTCCCAACCCCTATATATATATATATATATATATATATATATATATATATATATATATTATGTCTCACAGGGCCCTGCAGTATATATTATGCCTCATAGTGGAACAATAGACTGGGGCATAATAGAGGTTGCAGGGGGCTGCTGTAGGGTATAATAGAGGTTGCAGGGGGCTGCTGTAGGGCATAACAGAGGTTGCAGGGGGCTGCTGTGGGGTATAATAGAGGTTGCAGGGGGCTACTGTGGGATTAATAGAGGTTACAGGGGGCTGCTGTAGGGTATAATAGAGGTTGCAGGGGGCTGCTGTAGGGTATAATACAGGTTACAGGGGGCTGCTGTAGGGTATAATAGAGGTTGCAGGGGGCTGCTGTAGGGTATAATAGAGGTTGCAGGGGGCTGCTGTGGGGCATAATAGAGGTTGCAGGGGGCTGCTGTGGGGCATAATAGAGGTTGCAGGGGGCTGCTGTGGGGCATAACAGAGGTTGCAGGGGGCTGCTGTAGGGTATAATAGAGGATGCAGGGGGCTGCTGTAGGGTATAATAGAGGATGCAGGGGGCTGCTGTAGGGTATAATAGAGGTTGCAGGGGGCTGCTGTAGGGTATAATAGAGGTTGCAGGGGGCTGCTGTGGGGCATAATAGAGGTTGCAGGGGGCTGTTTTGGAGCATTTCAGAGGTTGCAGAGGCCACATTGGACCCTGCAACCTCTATTATGCCCCCAGTTGCCCACCCAACCCTTATGCCCCATAGTGGCCCACCTATGAACTATTATTATACTCGGGGGGTCTTTTCAAACCCCTGAGTAGAATACTTGGGGGCTCAGGCAAGATGAGGGAACATAATAAACAGTGTTAATCAGCTCTCCAAAATCCGATGTTAATCCTAGCAGGCTTCGGACCTGTATGGTAATGTCCCATATGACGTCTGAGACATTACCACAATGTCTAACGTAAACCCTTAACCTTCCTCTGTCCCCGCTCCCACATTTCCCCACATGATATGATGTCATTTATAGGTCCAAGCTCCATCCACATGTTAAAGGACACGACTGTCGACGGCTCATAAAGTTTTATGTTTGTGTAATGACAGTCACCTCTATTACAAAAGTGTCTGACCTCTGTATAAGCAATGCCGCCCCTGCTACCTCTTGTGTCACCCCCTCTACCTCATAGATTGTAAGCTCTTGTGAGCAGGGCCCTCAGTCCCATTGTGTGAAATGACTTTCTTTGTAATGTATCTTTCTGTCTGTATTTGAACCCTACAAATTATACAGTGCTGCGGAATATGTTGGTGCTATATAAATAAAATGTATTATTATTATTAATCCGATGTCAATCCTAGCAGGCTTCGGGCCTGTATGGTAATGTCCCAGACGTCTGAGACATTACCATACAGGCCCAAAGCCTGTGCTAGCAGAGCACCAGACGCCATGAGGAGGCCCATTTTAGTTCATCCAAACTTCACAACTTGTCCGGTCTCATCAAAAACAAACATTTTGCGTTGAATCCGTTCCAACACGTTCCGATTTTCTCATCTCTAATGGTCACATATCGTCTCGACATTTCATTTCTGGAGCCTGACTTGCACCCTGGAAATTCTGGCACCTGGAGATGGTTCTTACACCTTCTGATATGTTACACCCTTGTGCACTTTTTATTTCAAAGATTTCATGGGGTTTGAAGTCTCCCCTTCGGTGTTGGCTCTTCCCAGACATCTTATTACACTTTGACATTAAGTACACTTGACAGCTCATTACTTCTTAATATTTTTTTTCCTTCCCATCTAAATATCAGACAAGTTTGTTGATTTTTCAGCCTTTCATGCGGCGGAGGGAACTCTCGATCACTTTTTCATTTACAGTCTTATCAGCTGCTTCACAAGATCACTGTAGAATATTGAATTGCTTTGGGTAACATCAAATATGTTTGGTAATTAGAAGCAACTTTCATCTCTCTTATTTCCTTGAAGATTTTAATTGAAATTAATTAAACACTCATTACTAAAATCTAATGAAAATTGCTTGGGTGAAGAGAAAAAAAAAAGCTTTTGAGAAATAGGTGGGGGGAGGGGGAGCGGCGTGTGGTGCCGTGCCATGAAATAGAGCGCTCTGCCCCCTAAATCATATTGACTGTAAATATTGCTTTTCTTCTTTGATTAGGTTGAGAGGGTGACTGTGTTAAACGCTGAAATTAGTTCTGAAAAACCTTCATCTTTTCGTAGGAAAGCCAAACACGGTCGGCGAATACTCGAGGCAGGAAGGAGACGGAGTAGAATTTACTGTAACAAATCGCACATCATGCTACGTTTTATAATTTTAGGATTATGGAGTAACATTATTCATGGCCATTATATGATAGATTGCATATTTTTAGCACTTTTCCCCTTTCCATGCTCTGTCTGTAGTTTGCATTTCTCCCTGAGCTGGTATGTTGGGACCAGCTTCTATACACTACCCACAGTAAGTATAAGAGAATCTGTTATCTGTAGATTGCGTTTCTCCTTACACTAGTGGTGGGTTAACTTCTCATAAGGATGAGCTGCCATGTGTGTACATGAAGAGTATCAATATTTCTGGTCATTAAATGACTTGTACTGTCTATTTTAGCAGTTTTCCCCTCTACAGGCTCTATCTGTAATCTGCAGTTCTCCCTGAGTTAGTGGGAGGAGATTATCTGCTGAACAAGGCTCACAGTAAGTAGAGGAGAATCTGATACCTGTAGTTTGCACTTCTCCCTAACCTGGTGGGTGTACACTCGCTTCCTTAACAGGATATGCTGCCATATTTGTGTGCATGAGACATTACAATATCTCTGGTCATTAAATTAAAATGTATTTTAGCAGTTTTCCCCTCCACAGGCTCTATCTGTAATTTGCAGTTCTCTCTGAGCTAGTGGGAGGAGATTATCTGCTGTATAATGCTCACAGTAAGTAGAGGAGAATCTGATATCTGTAGTTTGCACTTCTCCCTAAACTAGTAGGTGTACACTCGCTTCCTTAACAGGATGTGCTGCCATATTTGTGTACATGAGACATTACAATATCTCATGTAATGTATTTTAGAAGTTTTCCCCTCTACAGGCTCTATCTGTAGTTTGCAGTTCTCTCTGAGCTGGTAAATGGAGATTAG
Source organism: Leptodactylus fuscus (assembly GCF_031893055.1). Lineage (NCBI taxonomy): Eukaryota > Metazoa > Chordata > Amphibia > Anura > Leptodactylidae > Leptodactylus > Leptodactylus fuscus. The sequence continues at coordinate 10,187,889 of NC_134268.1, forward strand.
CTATTCTACACTTCCTACAGTGCTTAGAGGAAACTCTGCTTTTTAAGTGTCTTTCTCTCAATCAAAAACATCCTTAGAATCACATAGAGAAGTAGTGAATTGTACTGGTGTGAATAAAACACTTGGGTTTTGGTAGAAAGCTTTTATTTAGCTCCAGCATCTGGCCTAATCTCTAGGTCTGTAGACGTCTCCTTCAGCTCCCGCTTACTCCCTACCCTCTTTGCTCTATATAGACCTATAGAGACATCTATAATCTGATACATGTAACCTTCAGTCAATTCCAAGACAGATTAAGTTGAAAACTGAGACGAAAGTTAGTTTAACAGTCAGGAAAGAGGAGAAAGAAGCATTTTTCCGCTATAAGATATATTACAATGTTTAATGTTGGTTAATATTAGTTTTGTGAAGTTTGACCAGGGCAAGAAAAAGTAGTTCAAAATTACATTGCCTAATTTAGAAAATTTGTAAACCAAATGAGTGACCAGGTCGGGAGTCATGTCTACAGTATGGTCATCTCCTGGCTGGAGTGAAGAGTATTTACACAGAGTCTCTGTCTTTTTGGGTCATGACTTTGGCAAGTCTCTCCAGCCCTCAACTCCTCTAAACCCAAAGTGACACCCAAAAGGCTGGAATATGACTAAAGAGAACCTCGATGAGCGCCGCACCTCCCATGAGGCGACCTGAAGCGAGCGCTTCAGGCGGCACTATGTCAGGGCCTCAAGGAGGGCGGCATTTTTGCTAACCTAAGCCAGTCCAGGACAAGCTGTCCTGGACTGGCTTAGCACGGAGCGGTGGTTTGGGGAGGCCACTGGAGCAGCGCTGCTCCAGCAGCCTCCCCTCACGGTCAGGCAGAGCGCAGGCAGTCTCCGGGCCTGCTCTCTGCCGGCGAACGGCGCTAAACCCCGCCCCCTTTCGAGGCACCACGCCCCCTCCGCTAAGCCACACACCAGCTCCGCCCCCCCCCCCCCCGGCGGGGGGGGGGGCGGCTTTCTGTACTTCGCTCGGGCGGCGAAAGGAGCAGGTTCACCCCTGGATGGAGCACCAGAAACCACGTGTGACTCCAAGAGAGGTAAAGGATAGCGAGTATAATAGTAACACTTCTAGAGATGAAAATGATGGGACCAACCTCAAATATATTCTCAAAAGAAATCTCGAGAGGTACATCCATCTCTATTGTTATTTTTTAGATATGTCGTATAGCATTCAATGACATATCCCGGGCTTTCAACAAAGCAACATTTTGTATCCATGTTTGTGTATGAAGATAGAGGTGATAGTTATACATCTGGTGGTCTAGAGTAGGCAATGGGTTAATAGTATTAGCCTTGGTGGTCTTCAATAGTGAAGGGATCATATCAAAAATGGTCTAGGGCAGTGATGGCGAACCTTTTAGAGACCAAATGCCCAAACTGCAAACTAAAATCCACTAATTTATCACAAAGTGCCAACACAGCAATTTAACTTTTATAATGTGCAGATCCACAATTGCACACAATTAAAGACCTTTATGGAGATTTCTACTCCACTGTGACCCCCACACAGTCCAATCTGCTTCACAGTGACCCCCACACAGTATAATCTGCTGCACAGTGGCCCCCACACAGTATATTCTGCTGCACAGTGGCCTCCACACAGTATAATCTGCTTCACAGTGGCCCCCACACAGTATAATCTGCTGCACAGTGGCCTCCACACAGTATAATCTGCTGCACAGTGGCCAACCACACAGTACAATCAGCTCCATTGTGACCCCCCACACAGTCCAATCTGCTTCACAGTGACCCCCACACAGTGTAATCTGCTGCACAGTGGCCTCCACACAGTATAATCTGCTGCACAGTGGCCAACCACACAGTACAATCAGCTCCATTGTGACCCCCCACACAGTCCAATCTGCTTCACAGTGACCCCCACACAGTATATTCTGCTGCACAGTGGCCCCCACACAGTATAATCTGCTGCACAGTGGCCCCCACACAGTACAGTCAGCTCCACAGTGGCCTCCACACAGTATAATCTGCTGCACAGTGGCCTCCACACAGTATAATCTGCTTCACAGTGGCCCCCACACAGTATAATCTGCTGCACAGTGGCCTCCACACAGTATAATCTGCTGCACAGTGGCCTCCACACAGTATAATCTGCTGCACAGTGACCTCCACTCAGTATAATCTGCTGCACAGTGGCCCCCACACACAGTATAATCTGCTGCACAGTGGTCCCCACACAGTATAATCTGCTGCACAGTGACCTCCACACAGTATAATCTACTGCACAGTGGCCTCCACACAGTATACTCTGCTGCACAGTGCCCCCCCCCCACAGTATAATCTGCTGCACAGTGGCCCACACACAGTATAATCTGCTGCACAGTGGCCTCCACACAGTATAATCTGCTGCACAGTGGCCTCCACACAGTATAATTTGCTGCACAGTGACCCCCACACAGTACAATTAGCTCCATAGTGTCCTCCACACAGTATAATTTGCTGCACAGTGGCATCCACACAGTACAATCTGCTGCACAGTGGCCTCTACACAGTATAATCTGCTCCAAAGTGACCTCCACACAGTACAATCTGCTTCACAGTGGGCCTCACACAGTCTAATCTATTCCACAGATAGGTGCCCAAAGAGAGGGCTCTGAGTGCCCCCTCTAGCACCCATGCCATAGGTTTGCCACAGGTCTAGGGCTTTGGTTTCCTAGACCTATCTGAGATACATTGTATTTCTTAGAGAATTCCATTATAATATTATCTTTCCCATTATGGATTCTGTAATATTCCATAAATAATAACAATATTCTAATATCTCCTTGATGCCATTTTATCTCTGATTGTGTCTTCTCTGGAGCGGTGCCATTCTGTATGCATGTAGTCTTTACATGAGGGAGATCTCTCCTAGCTCCGAGATGCTACAATCTAATTACCTGCTTATATTTCTCCTTCAGACATCATTTCGCTTCATGTCATTTAAGACCTTTTTAGAAATAACTGTAAAAACATCCGGATAATTGGTCTGATTGTGACGTGGAGGGTTATCGCTCCTGACAGAAAGACATCCCGTCCAGATCTGCCAGTGTCTTAGATAGAAGCTCCAGTGTGAAGTTGTGACATTGTATCTCAGAATGTATCGTTATGTAAAATGTAAAAGTCTAAGAAATCAATCACCAGACCGCATCCTTAAGAAAGATCATCCATTAAACTGATGTAAAGTACCTGCTTCATGTAAATGAAGGAGGCTCCCTGCCTGAGAAGACATTTTTATACTAAAGTGCCAAGAACATGACCAACATCAAATCCGGACATGTCGTGTTGACATGTCATTGCCGGGGTAGATAAGTGGAGACTTGGCAGGCGACTCGGGAAACATTGGCACAACAGAGGTGGGGGATCGGTAAGGTAAGTACCATTCCTTGTGTTATTTCAGAGCATCGTAATCTGTTTGTGCAAAACGTCCTGGGGCCCTTTTAGAGCAAATCAGCCGGAGTGTGAAGCTGTGACATTGTATCTCAGAATGTATCATAGTGTAAAAGTCTTCCAAATCACTCACCAGACCAGACTCCTTAGGAATGAGTAACTGTTAGATTGATGTAAAGCACCTAACCCTTAGAAATGGAGGAGTCTCCCTGCCCGAGGGGTATTGATGCAGCAGATTTTTGTACTAAAATGCCAAGAACAGAAATGTCAACTTCCAAGTTCTTTTCTGTTTACGGGGGCTGGACAACCCCTTTCACCAGAGCAAATCAGCCTGATTGTGAAGTTATGACATTGTATCTTAGAATTTATCATCATTTATAATTAAGGTTGAGCGATCTGGATCGGAAAAGATCAGAACCCAATTGGCGATTGAGTAAATTTCGCGACTAGGATCCGATCCCAAATAAAAAGATCGGAAACGGAATTCCAATCCCAATCGCTCAACCCTTACCTGCGACTTAACTTAACTGTAACTTACCTGCACAGAACCGCTGCCGCTCCCCCGGAGCTCAAGGCCGTTGTTCTCTGTCCTTTCCTCTCTCATTCACACGCCGGCAGAGTGATGTGCGCGCTTCCACCTCCTTAGTTAGTGTTTCTGGTGGTGGAAGTAGGCGGGGCTTGTTGTGGCTTAGCGGGTACAGGGCGGAAGACGTGAGTGATTCACTAGGGAGGCAGGGGCGCATACGGCGCTCTGCCGGCGTCTGAATGAGAGAGGAGATAAACAGACAGAGAACAACGGCCTGGATCTCCAGGGAGCGGCGTACATACCGAGAGGGGAGGCGGCAGTGGATCTGTGCAGGTAACCAGACAGCAGGGGGGACTAATTAGCCGGCAGAATTTTTAATCACTACACAGTGTGGAGTCCAAAAATTGAAGCTTTCAATTTTTGGACTACACGCTGTGTAGTGAATAGGATCATTCTTAAAATCTGATTTTCGATCATTAAAAAATCCCATTGACTTGTATTAGGATCAGAATTGGGATCGGGTTTGGATGGAAAATGATCGGAAATTGAATTTTAAAAATGATCCTGAAATCTCAAGATCGACTCAACCCTATTTATAATGTAAAAGTCTTACAAATAATCAGCAGACTGGGCTCTTTAAGAATGATTATCTATTAGATGGATGTAAAGCACCTGCTTCTTACAAAGCAAGGAGACTCCCTGCCCGAGAGCCGGTGACGCAGCAAATTTGTAATCTAAAGTGGCGATAAAATTGTTAAATCCGTTTTCTTTTACATGTTGTGTTGGCTTGTCATTGCCGGAGCTGGGTAAACGTAGACTGGCAGGGGACTCAGGAAACATTGGCACAAGAGCGGCAGGGGATCAGTAAAGTAAGCATTGTTCCTTTTGTTATTTTGTAACATTGTAATCTGTTTGTGCAAAAGTTCCCGGGGCCGGACAACCCCTTTCATCAGGGGAAAAAAAAAAAAAAAAAAATCGGATTCTAATCATAAGAAAAATACACAAAAAGCTGCAAGGCCTCAAAGCATATGACAATACAGGCGGCAACATAACTTGCATCCTCCGTGAGCACAATAGCAGTCCAAATTAATTGGACTCAGTATAAATCAGGAATATTCCAGCCTGCCCGGCGTGCGCTGAGCCTCACAGTCAGCCTCTCTTTCTGCCATAGGAATGCTTCATAATTTAGATTTACAGAAGCTTTGCCCCATACTGGGACGACTCATCAAATTAAGAATCGTCAATCCCCCCTCCCCCAGCCCTAGCTCTGATCATGTTGCGGTCGGGAGATATTATTGGCAAATATTTGCTCTTGCTTTATACTAACATGGTAATAACAAATATCAATCCAGGGAAGCCTAGAATCCCATGTGTGATACAAAGTGATTCCTGCCCCTGGGTGTTCCTTCTCCGCTGTGCCCGTACCATTATAATTAGCCTTGAGCAAACCGCATTGTAACAAGCTGAGTTCTTTACAAATTTTTCTAAAATTTTGGATTTGGATAAAACTTTAAATTTGGGGGTTCAAAACCAACGAAACAAGCTTGTCCTGGACTGGCTTAGGTAAGCAAAAAAGCAAAGTAGTGATACATGTGAATATATTCTGGTCCGGGTGTGCGTGGGCCCTTGGGTGATGGAACCTCAGTGGGTCCCTTTACAGTGTAAATCAGGTGGTGGCGGTATGTTCTTCTAAAAGTCACTGCAGCACAAAACACCCAAAACTGGGGACATGTTGAAAACCATCAGTGAGACCTGCAGCAAAAATTGACATGTTGTGGTTTCAGGTTTAAGGTGTAAAGAAGATTTTTTTTCTATCAGGAAATGCTGCATATGGCACCAGGATGGCGAGGTTAACTAGAGATGGGAGAATCGAGTTGCACCAAGCTGAATTTGGAATTTGTCTTGGACAAATGAAAATGGCCGCTGTCATAATACTAGTCTGGGGTTCATCCATCTTTACAGCTAAGCTGCTGGGACTCCTGTCTGTGTGTCCCCAGCGTTATTTGGGAACTTGTAGTCTTAGCTGATCCATTGCAGACATTCTCACCCATACAATTCACTGTGGATACCATTCTGTTCTTTGCACATAAATATATGAAAACTATCCAAAAGAGAAAACCAAGCAGACCTGCTAATGTTCCAGCCACACACAGTATATTGTCCCATTTAGTGCCCCCACAGGCAGTATAATTTCCTCTTAGTGCCCACATACAGTATAATGCTCCCCTTAGTGACATCACACACGATAATGCCCCCTATAGTTCCTCCACATAGTATAATCCAACTTGTGCCCCCACATGGTTTTATGACCTCATATGCCCCCAGTCATTATAATGCCTCTTTATACTCTCACATAGAAAAATGCCCTCTACTTCCACCACATAGTATAATGCCCCTTTCTTCCCTCATCTGGTATATGGACATGGACTGGACAAGTCATCATGGTGGTCTGGGCTAGATAGAGAAGGAAAGGAAAACGTAAATGCAGGGATGAGACGCGGCTGGCGGTTGCAAAGTGAAGTTGTGCAGGGGGGCCCAAGATGTACTTTGTACCAGGGGCCAAGAGTCTTTAGTTACGCTCCTGGTTATAGGGTCCACCTGTCCTATACATGACTGGCAGGGGCGTAACTATCGGGGTAGTAGTGGTAGCGGCTGCCACAGGGCCCAGACATTAGGGGCCTCAGTGACAGCCGCTACCACTGCATTTTTTTTTCTTAATGGGCCATTACGGACTAGAGTTACTCCAGCCGATAACAGACCCTATTTATTTATCAATCCTGGTAGGGGCCGGGATTGATAAGTGACAACGCGGGCCCCACAAACACTATTATTATACTCGGGATCTTTTCAGAACTCCAATTATAGTGATCGGAGGCCCGTGAGAGGTAAAGGAACATAAAAAAGTGTTACTTATCTCTCCAGACTCCGGGCAGGCTTCAGGGCCTACTTCTGTGACGTTTCTGACAGGCCTGCGTCCCGGATCATGTGATGTCTCGAGTCATGTGACGTCCCAGACATCATTGAAGATTGCCGACAATACCGAGGAGTGCAGTGGAGCCAGGGATAGGTAAGTAACAGCTTTTTTTATGTTGGTATCCCCCTTGGATCTCCGATTATTATACTCTAGAGTCTGAAAAGACCCCAGAGTATAATAATTGTTCATGTTCACAATGGGGCATAATAGTGTGTATAGGGGCCACTATGGGACATAATACTGTGTGCAGGGGCCACTATGGGACATAATACTGTGTGCAGGGGCCACTATGGGGCATAATACTGTGTGCAGGGGCCACTATGGGGTATAATACTGTGTGCAGGGGCCACTATGGGGTATAATACTGTGTGCAGGGGCCACTATGGGGCATAATACTGTGTGCAGGGGCCACTATGGGACATAATACTGTGTGCAGGGGCCACTATGGGACATAATACTGTGTGCAGGGGCCACTATGGGACATAATACTGTGTGCAGGGGACACTATGAGGAATAATACTGTGTGCAGGGGCCACTATGGGGCATAATACTGTGTGCAGGGGCCACTATGGGGCATAATACTGTGTGCAGGGGCCACTATGGGGGATAATACTGTGTGCAGGGGCTACTATGGGGGATAATACTGTGTGCAGGGGACACTATGGGGGATAATACTGTGTGCAGGGGCCACTATGGGGGATAATACTGTGTACTGGGGCCACTATGGGGGATAATACTGTGTGCAGGGGCCACTATGGGGACATAATACTGTGTGCAGGGGCCACTATGGGGGATAATACTGTGTGCAGGGGCCACTATGGGGCATAATACTGTGTGCAGGGGCCACTATGGGGCATAATACTGTGTGCAGGGGACACTATGGGGGATAATACTGTGTGCAGGGGCCACTATGGGGGATAATACTGTGTGCAGGGGCCACTATGGGGCATAATACTGTGTGCAGGGGCCACTATGGGGGATAATACTGTGTGCAAGGGCCACTATGAGGAATAATACTGTGTGCAGGGGCCACTATGGGGCATAATACTGTGTGCAGGGACCACTATGGGGGATAATACTGTGTGCAGGGGACACTATGGGGGATAATACTGTGTACTGGGGCCACTATGGGGGATAATACTGTGTGCAGGGGCCACTATGAGGAATAATACTGTGTGCAGGGGCCACTATGGGGCATAATACTGTGTGCAGGGGCCACTATGGGGGATAATACTGTGTGCAGGGGCCACTATGGGGCATAATACTGTGTGCAGGGGACACTATGGGGGATAATACTGTGTGCAGGGGACACTATGGGGGATAATACTGTGTGCAGGGACCACTATGGGGGATAATACTGTGTGCAGGAGCCACTATGAGGAATAATACTGTGTGCAGGGGCCACTATGGGGCATAATACTGTGTGCAGGGGCCACTATGGGGGATAATACTGTGTGCAGGGGCGACTATGGGGACATAATATTGTGTGCAGGAGACACTATGGGGGATAATACTGTGTGCAGGGGCCACTATGGGGGATAATACTGTGTGCAGGGGCCACTATGGGGGATAATACTGTGTGCAGGGACCACTATGAGGGATAATACTGTGTGCAGGGGCCACTATGGGGCATAATACTGTGTGCAGGGGCCACTATGGGGGATAATACTGTGTGCAGGGGCCACTATGGGACATAATACTGTGTGCAGGGGACACTATGGGACATAATACTGTGTGCAGGGGACACTATGAGGAATAATACTGTGTGCAGGGGCCACTATGGGGCATAATACTGTGTGCAGGGGCCACTATGGGGCATAATACTGTGTGCAGGGGCCACTATGGGGCATAATACTGTGTGCAGGGGCCACTATGGGGCATAATACTGTGTGCAGGGGCCACTATGGGGGATAATACTGTGTGCAGGGGCGACTATGGGGACATAATACTGTGTGCAGGAGACACTATGGGACATAATACTGTGTGCAGGGGCCACTATGGGGGATAATACTGTGTACAGGGGCTACTATGGGGGATAATACTATGTGCAGGGGCCGCTATGGGGGATAATACTGTGTGCAGGGGCCACTATGGGGGATAATACTGTGTGCAGGGACCACTATGGGGGATAATACTGTGTACAGGGGCTACTATGGGGGATAATACTGTGTGCACGGGCCACTATGGGGGATAATACTGTGTGCAGGGACCACTATGGGGGATAATACTGTGTACAGGGGCTACTATGGGGGATAATACTATGTGCAGGGGCCACTATGGGGGATAATACTGTGTGCAGGGGCCACTATGGGGGATAATACTGTGTGCAGGGACCACTATGGGGGATAATACTGTGTACAGGGGCTACTATGGGGGATAATACTGTGTGCACGGGCCACTATGGGGGATAATACTGTGTGCAGGGACCACTATGGGGGATAATACTGTGTACAGGGGCTACTATGGGGGATAATACTATGTGCAGGGGCCACTATGGGGGATAATACTGTGTGCAGGGGCCACTATGGGGGATAATACTGTGTGCAGGGACCACTATGGGGGATAATACTGTGTACAGGGGCTACTATGGGGGATAATACTGTGTGCACGGGCCGCTATGGGGGATAATACTGTGTGCAGGGGCCACTATGGGGGATAATACTGTGTGCAGGGCCACTATGCGACATAATAATGTGTGCAGGGGCCACTATGGGGCATAATACTGTGTGCAGGGGCCACTATGGGTCATAATATAGTGGAGTGTGCGTGAGGGGTCCATCAGTTGTGGTCTTTGGCATCGGTCGGGGGGAGGAGGGCCATGTCAAAAGTTCGCCACGGGGCCCCGCCATTCCTAGTTACGCCACTGATGACTGGTAATCACCATTGGCTGGGTGACCCCTTTAATATTGAATAAGTTCTAGTCTCTCCTACACCGTAGTAACACATTCACTGATAATAACATCAAAGTCAACCAAATAATAGAAAACCTCTGTAATAAACAAATTAGTGTAAAAAGTAATTTTCCCATCACAGACAAATAATCTAGAACTTTATATCCTTTTTCTTTTTACACTAAACACAAACCAAAAGGGAACATTTGCATATCCTGAACGTGCTGCGAATATTCCCAATATTATTACCATATTAAAGCCAAAAATGTTTAAAAAAATGAGTATTTTTGAAGTCTATCCCACTTGGGACCGGCTCTGTCCATATTATTAGAGGCGTCATTCCCAATCTGCCTCTGCGGACAGTTTAATTGTTTCTCTGTGTCCTAAATAGACAAGGCTTTAAAAGAGATTTAGACAAGCCTCCGGGTTAAATGAAAAAATCTTGAGGAAACCAGGCAAGCGCTCTTATCTCAACCACATGGGAACCGGATGATTAGATCTAGTGCTCCATTAATCTCTTGGAAAAAGATAAGTGATTTTTTTATACAGTCAAGTGGAAAAGCGATGCAAGCTCTCTCGCCAGTGAATCACTATTAGCCGGCTTATATCCAATATCGGGAAGAATATTTGCAGATCATTTCCAAATTTTCTCGAAAGAACGGAGATTTAAGGCGCCAATTACAAAGGGGGACTCTGTATCGAGGAAGGAACGTCCTGGCATAAATGCGGCATCGGTAGCATTTTCCTGCAGACTGTTCTCCTCCAGTAGAGACATATTAGCTAGGGTTGAGCAATCGTGTTCGGAAAAGATCAGATTCCGATCGGCGATCGAGAAAATTTCACGATCGCGATCGGAATTCCGAACACGATCTTTTTAAGTGGGATCGAGATCGGTGATTACTGGCCAAGCATTGTGGGAAAAGCCTTCACACTGAGCGGAGTGTATACTCAGTGTGAAGGCTCCGCTGCGGTTCCATAGGAATGAATGGAAGCAGCCGGCACACAGCCTTAACCCCCTGCGCACCTGCTGCATCCATTCATTCTAATGGAGACTAGCTAACATCTCTAGTAGCTGCTTACCTGCAGAGATGGCTGGTCCGGTGCCCGGTGTTCTCGTTCTTCTACGCCTCACTGCCCCCGCCTCCCAGGTTAGTGTTAAAGAGCTAGGAAGAAGGCGGGGCTTGTGGCTTAGGAGAGTGTGGGCGGGTACAGGGTGGGGAGATGTGATGTCTGCCCTCCCAGTACCCGCCCACACTCTCCTAACCTGGGAGGCAGGGGGCAGCGAGGTGAAGAAGAACGAGAACACCGGGCACCGGACCAGCCATCTCTGCAGGTAAGTGGACACCAGGGGGGACTAAGTAGCCAGAGGATTAATAAAAAATTCCCTGGCTACTTAATGATTTAAAACAATCCCTACACAGCGTGGATTCTAACAATTAAAGCGTTCAATTGTTAGATTCCATGCTGTATAGTGAATAGGATTGTTTTTAAAATCCGATCTCCGATTAGTAAAAAAAATCCCATTGACTTGCATTGGGATCGGAATTGGGATCGAGATCGGGTTCGAATGAAAAATGATCGGAAATCGGATTTCAAAATCGATCCTGAAAAGTCAAGATCAGCTCAACCCTAGTATTAGCATATCCTTAAAGGGAAGCTTCTATCTCTAGACATGGAAATGAAGGAGATCCGAAGGCGCGGAAACTTTTTGAAAAATACAAATCTATCCTAGGTGGATAATGGAAGCTTTTACATGGAAAGAGTTGCTAAAGAGTTGAAGACCACTGATACGGAGCCTATGGGGATTTTTGTGTCTGCTAGGGCAGAATGTTTTTAGAAAGTACAAGATGGAATGATATAAATGAGGATTAATAAGAATAAGAAGCAAATGAAAATCTCATCTGTACGAACCTGGTAATGGTGGAAAACTCAAACTCCTTCCATAGCTTTCCTCTTAGATACTTATATTAGGGGGATGTTAAGGATGCTGCCCTCTAGAGGGCGGCATAAAGAGGCACTGTACTCCTAATTACATCCTGGAGAATGGATTTGCATATTTTTTACCTATACTTACATTAGGTCACAGTTACCGGTGGGGAGCCACAGGGGTGAGAAGTTATTTTAATGTTACTAATGGAAAATCAATTTTGGGCATCATTTTTAGGGGCAAAGTTACCAGTGAGTAGTAACAGGTGGGAATATTGAAGGGGTCACAGTTATTAGTGAAAAACCGTAGGGTCATTATTTAAGGAGTTACCAGTGGGGTACCACAGGGGTCAGTACTGAAGGTGAACAGCTACCAGTAACTAATGACAGATGTCAATGTTGAAGGGGGTTGTCACGGAGCGAAGGTATACGTCTTCCTCCGGAGGATATCTTGAATCAACACGGACGCAAGAGGTCGGGAGACAACAGCAATTTATTGTAATCCACAAAGTTAGTAGCCGGCGGCGGTCACATCAACCGTAATAACAATAAGTCCACAGAAGTCACAATCCAATGATAGCTTTGGTTCTTTGGTCCTGTAACTAAATCCTGGCTCTCTGCAGAGCTGTGCACAGGCCGGCTAACACATACTAACTGCAAGCTACAACTATATACTAAGACTGTTACACCTATATCTGTGGGTGGGAAGGGCTGAGTCACAGATCCTTCCCCCCTCACCTATACCAGGGAGAGCAGACTCCCTGTCTACTATGGACAATGCACCGTCCAACATCTTCTTGGAGACACTGATCAGATTATCTCCACCCATTGTCCTCACTAGTTAGAGGTATTTGCATACAATGTGCTAACACACTAGACCCCAATCAGCCAACTACACACTGATGTTTACAACAGGTTAGAGAATACATTCCACATGAAATATATATTACACATTACCTATAGTATAGACTCTAACCATCCCGTGACAGGGGTCACTATTACCAGTGGGGAACCAAATATTGAATGGGTCAGAGTTACCAGTGGGGTACCACAGAGGTCAGTACTGAAAGTGAACAATTACCAGTAACTAATGACAGATGTCAATGTTGAAGGTGGACACAGTTACCAGTGGGGAACCACAGAGACAAATATTGAATGGGTCACAGTTACCAGTGGGGTACCACAGATGTGGTATTGGACAGCTCACCGTTACTAGTGAGGTACCACAGGAGACAATACTAGAGGGAGTGCAGTTAGCAGTGACGGACAAGTAGGGTCACAGCAGAGAACCCAGGTCATTATTACAGAGGTTGCAGTTATCGGTGAGGAACCACAGGGGTACACGAGGGTTCAGTATTAAAGGGCGCATCATTTTCAGTGGAGAACCAAATTGTTTATTATTTGGGGAATTGCAGATACCAGTGGGATACCACATAGGTCAGTATTGGAGTCACAGCTATTAGTGACCAACCAGAGTGTTGTAAAGGTCAAAGGTAAAAGGGTGGAGCCACAGGGATCAGTAAGTGTAGAGAATGCGATTACTCTTCTTAATATATTTATTAAAGATCTTCACATTATTTAAAGAGTAAAATTTCAAAATTTGCCAACAATACTAAAATCTGGAGACTAAAGCTGTTATCAAGAGTCTGCCCCAAATATTAAAAATAGGGTCCACCTGGTGTTACCACTGCAACATTACTCACTATTGATAAAAGTTTATTGTTACTTAGGAGACAAATCTGTGACTGGCTATGAAAAAAATGATCCCTATAATGTGAGTAGATGTGAAATCAAAATGTTTTTGGGTTTTTTTGTTTTTGTTTTTTTCTGCCAACACTTTGATAATGGCACCAACAATGCCCTAGGCAGCTGTAGCAACATGTGTGACAATGCAGCAAGGCCTAATATGATGAATCCATGGCAGGTTATATCGGGTGAACAACAAGAAACGGCTTAAATAACAGTTATTTTTCAGATTTGCGCAGGCAGAATTAGCACTTTGCTGGTAGAACTGCAGTTGTATTTAAAGGAAAATTATGGCCAAAAAAGCCCTCAACAAAAAATTTCCACTAACAAAATAGTTTTGTCAGTAAAAAGTAGATGGTGTATACAGATGAAACTGCTCTATTGCACAACAGTCTCACACAAAAGTAGATTTTTGACCATGAAAGGGTTAAAAATCCTGCCTGTATGTCTGTAATTCTGTATAAAAGCAGGAATGCACCAGTCTCAGGCTCACACAGCACACTGGGTGGGGACATTATACTGTATGAGGCCACTGTATGGGGGACATTATATTGCAAGGGAGACATTGTATCTATGGGGCCACTGTATGGGGAAAATTATATGGGGAACATTATATTTAAGGGTTCACTGTATGGTAATAATGGGGTCATTATACTGTATGGTGGCACTATTGAGGGACTTTATACTGGATGGGGGAAGTGATGGGGTTCATTATACTGTGGGGGACATAAAGGGGAATATAAGGGTATGGTCACATGGCAAAATCTGGTGCTTATTCTGGAGCAGAATCCACCTCACATTCTCGGCCAGATTGCACCCTGATTCTGCCATTCATTTTCATTGGGAGTCAGAGATCCAAAGAACCTGAAAACTAAGAAGAATCTGAGGGGGGGGGGGGGTTTACCTACAATTCATTTTCATCTTCTGCCACCCTTGAAGGGGTTATCCTCCTTTGTAATATTGATGGCCTATCCTTAGGATAAACCAAGAAGATTACACCTCCTACAGTATAATGTGCACTGCTGCAATACCTAAACTCACCACTACACCTTGTATGGCAGCACAGTGCATGTTATTACCAGTAACCAAAACAGCTGATCTGCAGGGACCTGGGCTATTGTACCCTCACAGATGGCATTAGTATCTGAATGGTGGATAACCCATATATGGAGCCATATCTTATACTGGGGAACAGGGTGCAGAGACACTGTAGGGGGCATAGCTTTGTGCCAAAGTGGCCATGGCCTTAAATTTGGACAGATGGACAGATGCTTGGGATGGGATTTGCTACGGGTTCTAAAGGACCATACGGCAGCCAAAATCACAAGGTGGTGGGTAGATTATGGACCTCTTACAGTGGACTCACCAATGTGTTATAACTAGAGATGAGTCAACCACCAGTCGTCCACCCAAATATCCCAAATTGAAGAGACCCCAGAGTATAAAGATTCCCCTTCCTGTTCTATATGAACTTGTTCGACCTGGAACCCTGAGCCACCCGAACCCTGAAACAAATCTCGGGAGGTTCGCCCATCTCTAGTGATAACGATCCCAGATCTAGCGTACTATAACAATGACAACCCGTGCACCTCCGTACAACCGCCATCTACTTATACACACTCCGAAAAGTTAAAAAAAAATCCATCAGTTGTAATGTGAGAGCTAACAAGGTGAGAGCTTGACAAGTGCGAGCAGAGACAGAAAAGGATGGGATTTTCATGACCTTTAAATAAATGCTTGCCGAGTGATAATAAAAAAAAAATGGCGCAAGCCGCTGCGGAGGATTTCAGCAGAACAACAGATTTCTCTGGAAGTTTCCAATTAAATTTTTGGCAGTGGCGGTCGGGTCATTGATGTGTTGAACCTGCATTTATAGCAACGACTGTGCTGCTGTTTTTTGTTTCTGAGAAATGAAATAAAACCGGAATAAAATTGCAATTATTATTACATCTTATCATGGCCAAGCACAGAGACGGTCGGACAGCGGGCAAAGCGTTCCGAGCAGCGGCCACCAACCACAGCTCCGCAGCACCATGTAAATCTATGACAAGAGGGAATATACAGGATAAAACTCACCTCGTTACATAGTTCTGCTCCGAGATGATAAGCCGTATATCACCAGCAAACAGAGCGGAGCATCCTGTCTGCAGCATTAGGGCCAAGTCAGGTTGCTTGGAATTAGGTGAAGACGTTTCATTATGGGGGACTACATGACCGCATTATTTATCGAAATGTGTCAAATAGCAGAATGGAGGGAGAGGTTACACAAAGCATCAACCAAACACAAAACCAAAACATGCAGAAGGAGGAAAGACATTAAATCTCATATAGTGCGTATGTAATATCATTACCGATATGTCCTGGGAGCAATTACACTAAATTACCAGTTATATTCTTCTACATAGGAGGTAGTATTATAGTAGTTATATTCTTGTACATAGGAGTAGTATTATAGTAGTTATATTCTTGTACATAGGAGTAGTATTATAGTAGTTATATTCTTGTACATAGGAGTAGTATTATAGTAGTTATATTCTTGTACATAGGAGTAGTATTATAGTAGTTATATTCTTGTACATAGGAGTAGTATTATAGTAGTTATATTCTTGTACATAGGAGTAGTATTATAGTAGTTATATTCTTGTACATAGGAGCAGTATTATAGTAGTTATATTCTTGTACATAGGAGTAGTATTATAGGAGTTATATTCTTGTACATAGGAGGTAGTATTATAGGAGTTATATTCTTGTACATAGGAGGTAGCAGTATAGCAGTTATATTCTTGTACATAGGAGTAGTATTATAGTAGTTATATTCTTGTACATAGGAGTAGTATTATAGTAGTTATATTCTTGTACATAGGAGTAGTATTATAGTAGTTATATTCTTGTACATAGGAGTAGTATTATAGTAGTTATATTCTTGTACATAGGAGCAGTATTATAGTAGTTATATTCTTGTACATAGGAGTAGTATTATAGGAGTTATATTCTTGTACATAGGAGGTAGTATTATAGGAGTTATATTCTTGTACATAGGAGGTAGCAGTATAGCAGTTATATTCTTGTACATAGGAGTAGTATTATAGTAGTTATATTCTTGTACATAGGAGTAGTATTATAGTAGTTATATTCTTGTACATAGGAGGTAGTATTATAGTAGTTATATTCTTGTACATAGGAGGTAGTATTATAGTAGTTATATTCTTGTATATAGGAGCAGTATTATAGTAGTTATATTCTTGTACATAGGAGGTAGTATTATAGTAGTTATATTCTTGTACATAGGAGATAGTATTATAGTAGTTATATTCTTGTACATAGGAGTAGTATTATAGTAGTTATATTCTTGCACATAGGAGTAGTATTATAGTAGTTATATTCTTGTACATAGGAGTAGTATTATAGTAGTTATATTCTTGTACATAGGAGTAGTATTATATTAGTTATATTCTTGCACATAGGAGTAGTATTATAGTAGTTATATTCTTATACATAGGAGTAGTATTATAGTAGTTATATTCTTGTATATAGGAGTAGTATTATATTAGTTATATTCTTGTACATAGGAGCAGTATTATAGTAGTTATATTCTTGTACATAGGAGGTAGTATTATAGTAGTTATATTCTTGTACATAGGAGCAGTATAATAGTAGTTATATTCTTGTACATAGGAGCAGTATTATAGTAGTTATATTCTTATACATAGGAGTAGTATTATAGTAGTTATATTCTTGTACATAGGAGTAGTATTATAGTAGTTATATTCTTGTACATAGGAGCAGTATAATAGTAGTTATATTCTTGTACATAGGAGCAGTATTATAGTAGTTATATTCTTGTACATAGGAGCAGTATTGTAGTAGTTATATTCTTGTACATAGGAGTAGTATTATAGTAGTTATATTCTTGTACATAGGAGCAGTATTATAGTAGTTATATTCTTGTACATAGGAATGGTATTATAGTAGTTATATTCTTGTACATAGAGGGTAGTATTATAGTAGTTATATTCTTGTACATTGGAGCAGTATTATAGTAGTTATATTCTTGCATATAGGAGATAGTATTATAGTAGTTATATTCTTGTACATAGGAGGTAGTATTATTGTAGTTATATTCTTGTACATAGGAGTAGTATAGTAGTTATATTCTTGTACATAGGAGAAGTATTATAGTAGTTATATTCTTGTACATAGGAGGTAGTATTATAGTAGTTATATTCTTGTACATAGGGGCAGTATTATAGTAATTATATTCTTGTACATAGGAGTGGTATTATAGTAGATATATTCTTGTACATAGGAGTAGTATTATAGTAGTAATATTCCTGTAAATAGGAGCAGTATTATAGTAGTTATATTCTTGTACATAGGAGTAGTATTATAGTAGTAATATTCCTGTAAATAGGAGCAGTATTATAGTAGTTATATTCTTGCACATAGGAGTAGTATTATAGTAGTAATATTCCTGTAAATAGGAGCAGTATTATAGTAGTTATATTCTTGTACATAGGAGTAGTATTATAGTAGTTATATTCTTGTACATAGGAGCAGTATTATAGTAGTTATATTCTTGTACATAGGAGCAGTATTGTAGTAGTTATATTCTTGTACATAGGAGTAGTATTATAGTAGTTATATTCTTGTACATAGGAATGGTATTATAGTAGATATATTCTTGTACATAGGGGGTAGTATTATAGTAGTTATATTCTTGTACATTGGAGCAGTATTATAGTAGTTATATTCTTGTACATAGGAGCAGTATTATAGTAGTTATATTCTTGTACATAGGTGTAGTATTATAGTAGTTATATTCTTGCACATAGGAGTAGTATTATAGTAGTAATATTCCTGTAAATAGGAGTAGTATTATAGTAGTTATATTCTTGTACATAGGAGCAGTATTATAGTAGTTATATTCTTGTACATAGGAATGGTATTATAGTAGTTATATTCTTGTACATAGAGGGTAGTATTATAGTAGTTATATTCTTGTACATTGGAGCAGTATTATAGTAGTTATATTCTTGCATATAGGAGATAGTATTATAGTAGTTATATTCTTGTACATAGGAGCAGTATTATAGTAGTTATATTCTTGTACATAGGAGCAGTATTATAGTAGTTATATTCTTGTATATAGGAGTAGTATTATAGTAGTTATATTCTTGTACATAGGAGGTAGTAGTATTATAGTAGTTATATTCTTGTATATAGGAGCAGTATTATAGTAGTTATATTCTTGTATATAGGAGTAGTATTATAGTAGTTATATACTTGTACATAGGAGCAGTATTATAGTAGTTATATTCTTGTACATAGGAGCTGTATTATAGCAGTTATATTCTTGTACATAGGAGCTGTATTATAGTAGTTATATTCTTGTACATAGGAGTAGTATTATAGTAGTTATATTCTTGTATATAGGAGTAGTATTATAGTAGTTATATTCTTGTACATAGGAGTAGTATTATAGTAGTTATATTCTTGTATATAGGAGTAGTATTATAGTAGTTATATTCTTGTATATAGGAGCAGTATTATAGTAGTTATATTCTTGTACATAGGAGTAGTATTATAGTAGTTATATTCTTGTATATAGGAGTAGTATTATAGTAGTTATATTCTTGTATATAGGAGTAGTATTATAGTAGTTATATTCTTGTACATAGGAGAAGTATTACAGTAGTTATATTCTTGTATATAGGAGCAGTATTATAGTAGTTATATTCTTGTATATAGGAGTAGTATTATAGTAGTTATATTCTTGTATATAGGAGCAGTATTATAGTAGTTATATTCTTGTACATAGGAGGTAGTATTATAGTAGTTATATTCTTGTACAAAGGAGTAGTATTATAGTAGTTATATTCTTGTATATAGGAGTAGTATTATAGTAGTTATATTCTTGTACATAGGAGTAGTATTATAGTAGTTATATTCTTGTATATAGGAGCAGTATTATAGTAGTTATATTCTTGTATATAGGAGTAGTATTATAGTAGTTATATTCTTGTATATAGGAGCAGTATTATAGTAGTTATATTCTTGTACATAGGAGTAGTATTATAGTAGTTATATTCTTGTATATAGGAGTAGTATTATAGTAGTTATATTCTTGTATATAGGAGTAGTATTATAGTAGTTATATTCTTGTACATAGGAGTAGTATTATAGTAGTTATATTCTTGTATATAGGAGCAGTATTATAGTAGTTATATTCTTGTATATAGGAGTAGTATTATAGTAGTTATATTCTTGAATATAGGAGCAGTATTATAGTAGTTATATTCTTGTACATAGGAGGTAGTATTATAGTAGTTATATTCTTGTACATGGGAGGTAGTATTATAGTAGTTATATTCTTGTACAAAGGAGTAGTATTATAGTAGTTATATTCTTGTATATAGGAGTAGTATTATAGTAGTTATATTCTTGTACATAGGAGTAGTATTATAGTAGTTATATTCTTGTACATAGGAGAAGTATTACAGTAGTTATATTCTTGTATATAGGAGCAGTATTATAGTAGTTATATTCTTGTATATAGGAGTAGTATTATAGTAGTTATATTCTTGTATATAGGAGCAGTATTATAGTAGTTATATTCTTGTACATAGGAGGTAGTATTATAGTAGTTATATTCTTGTACAAAGGAGTAGTATTATAGTAGTTATATTCTTGTATATAGGAGTAGTATTATAGTAGTTATATTCTTGTATATAGGAGTAGTATTATAGTAGTTATATTCTTGTACATAGGAGAAGTATTACAGTAGTTATATTCTTGTATATAGGAGCAGTATTATAGTAGTTATATTCTTGTATATAGGAGTAGTATTATAGTAGTTATATTCTTGTATATAGGAGTAGTATTATAGTAGTTATATTCTTGTACATAGGAGGTAGTATTATAGTAGTTATATTCTTGTACATAGGAGTAGTATTATAGTAGTTATATTCTTGTATATAGGAGTAGTATTATAGTAGTTATATTCTTGTACATAGGAGTAGTATTATAGTAGTTATATTCTTGTATATAGGAGCAGTATTATAGTAGTTATATTCTTGTATATAGGAGGTAGTATTATAGTAGTTATATTCTTGTATATAGGAGTAGTATTATAGTAGTTATATTCTTGTATATAGGAGTAGTATTATAGTAGTTATATTCTTGTACATAGGAGTAGTATTATAGTAGTTATATTCTTGTATATAGGAGCAGTATTATAGTAGTTATATTCTTGTATATAGGAGTAGTATTATAGTAGTTATATTCTTGTATATAGGAGTAGTATTATAGTAGTTATATTCTTGTACATAGGAGTAGTATTATAGTAGTTATATTCTTGTACATAGGAGCAGTATTATAGTAGTTATATTCTTGTATATAGGAGTAGTATTATAGTAGTTATATTCTTGTATATAGGAGCAGTATTATAGTAGTTATATTCTTGTACATAGGAGGTAGTATTATAGTAGTTATATTCTTGTACATGGGAGGTAGTATTATAGTAGTTATATTCTTGTACAAAGGAGTAGTATTATAGTAGTTATATTCTTGTATATAGGAGTAGTATTATAGTAGTTATATTCTTGTACATAGGAGTAGTATTATAGTAGTTATATTCTTGTATATAGGAGCAGTATTATAGTAGTTATATTCTTGTATATAGGAGTAGTATTATAGTAGTTATATTCTTGAATATAGGAGCAGTATTATAGTAGTTATATTCTTGTACATAGGAGGTAGTATTATAGTAGTTATATTCTTGTACATGGGAGGTAGTATTATAGTAGTTATATTCTTGTACAAAGGAGTAGTATTATAGTAGTTATATTCTTGTATATAGGAGTAGTATTATAGTAGTTATATTCTTGTATATAGGAGTAGTATTATAGTAGTTATATTCTTGTACATAGGAGAAGTATTACAGTAGTTATATTCTTGTATATAGGAGCAGTATTATAGTAGTTATATTCTTGTATATAGGAGTAGTATTATAGTAGTTATATTCTTGTATATAGGAGCAGTATTATAGTAGTTATATTCTTGTACATAGGAGGTAGTATTATAGTAGTTATATTCTTGTACAAAGGAGTAGTATTATAGTAGTTATATTCTTGTATATAGGAGTAGTATTATAGTAGTTATATTCTTGTACATAGGAGTAGTATTATAGTAGTTATATTCTTGTATATAGGAGCAGTATTATAGTAGTTATATTCTTGTATATAGGAGTAGTATTATAGTAGTTATATTCTTGTATATAGGAGCAGTATTATAGTAGTTATATTCTTGTACATAGGAGTAGTATTATAGTAGTTATATTCTTGTATATAGGAGTAGTATTATAGTAGTTATATTCTTGTATATAGGAGTAGTATTATAGTAGTTATATTCTTGTACATAGGAGTAGTATTATAGTAGTTATATTCTTGTATATAGGAGCAGTATTATAGTAGTTATATTCTTGTATATAGGAGTAGTATTATAGTAGTTATATTCTTGAATATAGGAGCAGTATTATAGTAGTTATATTCTTGTACATAGGAGGTAGTATTATAGTAGTTATATTCTTGTACATGGGAGGTAGTATTATAGTAGTTATATTCTTGCACATAGTAGCAGTATTAAAGTAGTTATATTCTTGTACATAGGAGTAATATTATAGTAGATATATTCTTGTACATAGGAGCAGTATTATAGTAGTTATATTCTTGTATATAGGAGTAGCATTATAGTAGTTATATTCTTGTATATAGGAGCTGTATTATAGTAGTTATATTCTTGTACATAGGAGCAGTATTATAGTAGTTATATTCTTGTACATAGGAGCAGTATTATAGTAGTTATATTCTTGTATATAGGAGTAGTATTATAGTAGTTATATTCTTGTACATAGGAGTAGTATTATAGTAGTAATATTCCTGTAAATAGGAGTAGTATTATAGTAGTTATATTCTTGTACATAGGAGCAGTATTATAGTAGTTATATTCTTGTACATAGGAATGGTATTATAGTAGTTATATTCTTGTACATAGAGGGTAGTATTATAGTAGTTATATTCTTGTACATGGGAGGTAGTATTATAGTAGTTATATTCTTGCACATAGTAGCAGTATTAAAGTAGTTATATTCTTGTACATAGGAGTAATATTATAGTAGATATATTCTTGTACATAGGAGCAGTATTATAGTAGTTATATTCTTGTATATAGGAGTAGCATTATAGTAGTTATATTCTTGTATATAGGAGTAGTATTATAGTAGTTATATTCTTGTACATAGGAGTAGTATTATAGTAGTTATATTCTTGTATATAGGAGTAGTATTATAGTAGTTATATTCTTGTATATAGGAGTAGTATTATAGTAGTTATATTCTTGTACATAGGAGTAGTATTATAGTAGTTATATTCTTGTATATAGGAGCAGTATTATAGTAGTTATATTCTTGTATATAGGAGTAGTATTATAGTAGTTATATTCTTGTATATGGGAGCAGTATTATAGTAGTTATATTCTTGTACATAGGAGTAGTATTATAGTAGTTATATTCTTGTATATAGGAGCAGTATTATAGTAGTTATATTCTTGTATATAGGAGTAGTATTATAGTAGTTATATTCTTGTATATAGGAGCAGTATTATAGTAGTTATATTCTTGTACATAGGAGGTAGTATTATAGTAGTTATATTCTTGTACATGGGAGGTAGTATTATAGTAGTTATATTCTTGCACATAGTAGCAGTATTAAAGTAGTTATATTCTTGTACATAGCAGTAATATTATAGTAGATATATTCTTGTACATAGGAGCAGTATTATAGTAGTTATATTCTTGTATATAGGAGTAGTATTATAGTAGTTATATTCTTGTACATAGGAGCAGTATTATAGTAGTTATATTCTTGTACATAGGAGCAGTATTATAGTAGTTATATTCTTGTATATAGGAGTAGTATTATAGTAGTTATATTCTTGTACATAGGAGGTAGTAGTATTATAGTAGTTATATTCTTGTATATAGGAGCAGTATTATAGTAGTTATATTCTTGTATATAGGAGTAGTATTATAGTAGTTATATTCTTGTATATAGGAGCAGTATTATAGTAGTTATATTCTTGTACATAGGAGGTAGTATTATAGTAGTTATATTCTTGTACATAGGAGCAGTATTATAGTAGTTATATTCTTGTACATATGAGCAGTATTATAGTAGTTAGATTTTTGTACATTGGAGGTAGTATTATAGTAGTTATATTCTTGTACATAGTAGCAGTATTAAAGTAGTTATATTCTTGTACATAGGAGTAATATTATAGTAGATATATTCTTGTACATAGGAGCAGTATTATAGTAGCTATATTCTTGTATATAGGAGTAGTATTATAGTAGTTATATTCTTGTATATAGGAGTAGTATTATAGTAGTTATATTCTTGTACATAGGAGCAGTATTATAGTAGTTATATTCTTGTACATAGGAGTAGTATCATAGTAGTTATATACTTGTACATAGGAGCAGTATTATAGTAGTTATATTCTTGTACATAGGAGCAGTATTATAGTAGTTATATTCTTGTACATAGGAGCAGTATTATAGTAGTTATATTCTTGTACATAGGAGCAGTATAATAGTAGTTATATTCTTGTACATAGGAGTAGTATTATAGTAGTTATATACTTGTACATAGGAGCAGTATTATAGTAGTTATATTCTTGTACATAGGAGCAGTATTATAGTAGTTTTATACTTGTACATAGGAGCAGTATTATAGTAGTTATATTCTTGTACATAGGAGCAGTATTATAGTAGTTATATTCTTGTACATAGGAGCAGTATTATAGTAGTTATATTCTTGTACATAGGAGCTGTATTATAGTAGTTATATTCTTGTACATAGGAGCAGTATTATAGTAGTTATATTCTTGTACATAGGAGTAGTATTATAGTAGTTATATACTTGTACATAGGAGCAGTATTATAGTAGTTATATTCTTGTACATAGGAGCTGTATTATAGCAGTTATATTCTTGTACATAGGAGCAGTATTATAGTAGTTATATTCTTGTACATAGGAGTAGTATTATAGTAGTTATATTCTTGTATATAGGAGTAGTATTATAGTAGTTATATTCTTGTACATAGGAGTAGTATTATAGTAGTTATATTCTTGTATATAGGAGCAGTAGTATAGTAGTTATATTCTTGTATATAGGAGTAGTATTATAGTAGTTATATTCTTGTATATAGGAGCAGTATTATAGTAGTTATATTCTTGTACATAGGAGGTAGTATTATAGTAGTTATATTCTTGTACATGGGAGGTAGTATTATAGAAGTTATATTCTTGCACATAGTAGCAGTATTAAAGTAGTTATATTCTTGTACATAGGAGTAATATTATAGTAGATATATTCTTGTACATAGGAGCAGTATTATAGTAGTTATATTCTTGTATATAGGAGTAGAATTATAGTAGTTATATTCTTGTACATAGGAGAAGTATTATAGTAGTTATATTCTTGTATATAGGAGCAGTATTATAGTAGTTATATTCTTGTATATAGGAGTAGTATTATAGTAGTTATATTCTTGTATATAGGAGCAGTATTATAGTAGTTATATTCTTGTACATAGGAGTAGTATTATAGTAGTTATATTCTTGTATATAGGAGCAGTAGTATAGTAGTTATATTCTTGTATATAGGAGTAGTATTATAGTAGTTATATTCTTGTATATAGGAGCAGTATTATAGTAGTTATATTCTTGTACATAGGAGTAGTATTATAGTAGTTATATTCTTGTATATAGGAGTAGTATTATAGTAGTTATATTCTTGTATATAGGAGTAGTATTATAGTAGTTATATTCTTGTACATAGGAGTAGTATTATAGTAGTTATATTCTTGTATACAGGAGCAGTATTATAGTAGTTATATTCTTGTATATAGGAGTAGTATTATAGTAGTTATATTCTTGTATATAGGAGCAGTATTATAGTAGTTATATTCTTGTACATAGGAGGTAGTATTATAGTAGTTATATTCTTGTACATGGGAGGTAGTATTATAGTAGTTATATTCTTGCACATAGTAGCAGTATTAAAGTAGTTATATTCTTGTACATAGGAGTAATATTATAGTAGATATATTCTTGTACATAGGAGCAGTATTATAGTAGTTATATTCTTGTATATAGGAGTAGTATTATAGTAGTTATATTCTTGTATATAGGAGTAGTATTATAGTAGTTATATTCTTGTACATAGGAGTAGTATTATAGTAGTTATATTCTTGTACATAGGAGCAGTATTATAGTAGTTATATTCTTGTATATAGGAGTAGTATTATAGTAGTTATATTCTTGTACATAGGAGTAGTATTATAGTAGTTATATTCTTGTATATAGGAGCAGTATTATAGTAGTTATATTCTTGTACATAGGAGTAGTATTATAGTAGTTATATTCTTGTACATAGGAGCAGTATTATAGTAGTTATATTCTTGTACATAGGAGCTGTATTATAGTAGTTATATTCTTGTACATAGGAGCAGTATTATAGTAGTTATATTCTTGTACATAGGAGTAGTATTATAGTAGTTATATTCTTGTACATAGGAGTAGTATTATAGTAGTTATATTCTTGTACATAGGAGCAGTATTATAGTAGTTATATTCTTGTACATAGGAGTAGTATTATAGTAGTTATATTCTTGTACATAGGAGCAGTATTATAGTAGTTATATTCTTGTATATAGGAGTAGTATTATAGTAGTTATATTCTTGTATATAGGAGTAGTATTATAGTAGTTATATTCTTGTATATAGGAGCAGTATTATAGTAGTTATATTCTTGTACATAGGAGAAGTATTATAGTAGTTATATTCTTGTATATAGGAGCAGTATTATAGTAGTTATATTCTTGTATATAGGAGTAGTATTATAGTAGTTATATTCTTGTATATAGGAGCAGTATTATAGTAGTTATATTCTTGTATATAGGAGTAGTATTATAGTAG